>NC_091268.1:25303375-25615750 GCF_042477335.2 Ovis canadensis
ATGACATTAAAAGAGTCAGATAAGCGATGGCTCCTGGGGAGTTAGGAAGGGGAAGGGGCAGCTGAGGGACTTCTCCTCAGAAGTCTCATTCCTCTACTCATGGACCGTGAAGCTCTCATCTGCCAGGGTCCTCTCTGGAGTTCAGCTGGTATCCAAACGCTTCTCTCATCAGGAGCACATGGCCCTGGCATCCCAGGCCTGGTCTGCACCCTCACCTCGGTGGTGCTGAGGACAAGCAGCCCCCGTAGCGTGCTGGCATCCACGGTGACCAGCGCCTGAGCGTCCATGGCTGTGGAGTTCACTGCAACATAGCCGGAGCTGTTGACTCGGCCTGGGACCCCCAGGGCCTGGAAGGGTTGAAAGAGATGGTAGTAGGTCGTCTTAACTAGGGTGGGTCTCAAGTGGGCATCAGGGGTCCCATGATCTCCCTTGAACTGAAAACAAAATGGGATGAGGATGTGCCCACATGAGTCTCTACAGGAGAGGGTTTGTGACTTGGGTCAGATTTTAGGAGTGCCAGAGGGCCCCACTTCAGTAGCCCTGCACTGTCAAACAAGCTTTCTCCGGCCCCCTTTCCAATTCCCCAAACCACAAAGATCGCCTCTTTATGCCCAAGCATCCCGTGCTTTTCACGCATCCCGTGAAACCAACTGGTCAAGAGCCTTGGAACACTGGCAGGTCTGAAACATGTATTTCCCCTCCTCTCCTCCCCCAACCTCTCCAACTCCCCAGGCTCACAGAACCCAGACCCCTGCTCCTGAGAGGCGATGGGAGCCTGCTCAGGAAGCAGGCTGCAAGGCCTCCCACATGGGCATCTCCCTAAGCTCCGCCCACCAGCGCATCCCGGAGCACAGGAGGAGGTCACTGCACCCCATCTACGATGATGGCTCTGAAGCCCCAGGAAGAACAGGGATGTGCTCAAGGCCACCAGGGACAAGGGGCAGAACCTTAATTCACAGTCTGGGCTTCCTGGCCTCACAGGTGGCCTTCCAGTGCCCAGGACAGCTGCCCGGCTCCACCCGCCTGACGCAGCGTTTGACCCTATTAACCCTTTCCTCCCCAGCCTCGAGACCCCTTCTCCCTTGGGGTTCCTCCTCCTCCTGGCTTGTTTTTGGTACCCTTGGTGGTTTCCTTCTCATCTTCCCCAGCTTTGCAACCTGAGTGCCTAGTCTCCACCTACCCCACAGCCATCCCAGCCAGTCTGTGACTTTTTTGAGTTTTTTTCTCTTTGATGTGGACCATTTTAAAGATCTTAATTGAATCTGTTACAATATTGCTTCTGTTTTATGTTTTGGTTTTGGGGCCCTGAGGCATGTGGGATCTTCACCCCCGACCAGGGATTGAACCTGCGCCCGCCCCCTGTATTGGAAGGCGAAGTCTTAACCACTGGACCACCAGGGAAGTCCTCAGTCTGTGGCTTTAAATGTGACCACCAAGAGGACACCTCCAGTTCAGACCACAGCTGACCTGACTGCCCCCACCGTCTCCACTTGGGCGTTTAAGAGCCCTGTCAGATTTAGTTCAGTTCAGTTCAGTCGCTCAGTCATGTCCGACTCTTTGCGACCCCATGAATCGCAGCACGCCAGGCCTCCCTGTCCATCACCAACTCCCGGAGTTCACTCAGACTCGCATTCATCGAGTCAGTGATGCCATCCAGCCATCTCATCCTCGGTCGTCCCCTTCTCCTCCTGACCCCAATCCCTCCCAGCATCAGAATCTTTTCCAATGAGTCAACTCTTCGCATGAGGTGGCCAAAGTACTGGAGTTTCAGCTTTAGCATCATTCCTTCCAAAGAATTCCCAGGGCTGATCTCCTTCAGAATGCACTGGTTGGATCCAGATTTAACACATCCCAAAAGGGCCTGTGAGTCAGCGACACCCGCTTCCCAGCTCTCCTTCTCCACCCACGTCCTTCCTATCACCAGGAACAGCAGCAGCCCCCGTCCTCTTCTCACACAGCCGCCATCTGGCTCCCCTATTTCTCACACCCACATCTGACTTCTATCCAATCCTCTCTCTCCACCTGCGTGGTGGATCCTGAATCCGAGGGTGCTCCCACCCCATGGGCTTTTTATAAAACAGAAGTCAGCAAACGCCAGCCCACCAGCTGCATCCAGCCCGCTGCCTGCTGTAAATAAAGCTTTATTGGAACACAGTCATGCTTGTGATCTGTACTGATCACTGCCGTACTACTCCGCATACTGCCTATGGCGCATTGCACTACAGCAGCAGCACGGAGTAGTTACAACAGCGGCTGAATGGCCTGCAAGGTCTAAGGTATTTGCTATCTGGACTTTCAGAGAGACGGTCTGCTGATCCCAGCCCCAGAGAATGCCCTTCCCTCTCCAGCTCTGCCTCAGGGCCTTTACACTGGCCATGCCCAGAAAATCCTTTCCCCTTGGGACTTCTCTGGTAGTCCAGTTACTAAGACTTCACATCCTCAATGCAAGGGTCCTAGGTACGATCCCTGGTCAGAGCACTAGATCCCCAATCCCGCAACTAAGAGTTCGCATGCCACAACAAATGATCCCTCATGCCTCAACTAAGACCCGGTGCAACCAAATAAATAAACAGAAATAAATATTCTTTTAAAAAAGAGAAAACCTTCTCCCCAGGTACCCACAATCCTACTCTCTCCTCTCCTTCAGGTCTGTGCTTAAATGTCACCCTGTTTGGGGGACCAACCTTGACCGACATACAAAATTGCAGTATCTGCCCTGTTTTTCATGACCCCCTTTCCCACTTTCTCTCTCTCCTTAGCCCTCACCCCTGTGTAATAACACTTCACAGTTCGCTGATTTATCCTGGGGGTTGCCTGTCTGCCCCGGGAGGCACTCATCTGCCGTGTTTACAGCTGTGTGTCTAGGGCTTAGAGGAGGTTCTCCAGTCCTCCAGGGTTCACCCCATCTCTCTCACTTTGGCAGTGGTTAAAAAGGAGGGTTCCCACCTGGAGACCCTGGCGCTCGTCCCTCCCACCCACCCCTGGCACACGTACCTGCAGGCCCTCGCAGGAGCTCTCGGCCACCACCCGCCACTGCAGCCGGCGGTCCAGCTGCAGCTCACCACTGCCCTGAAGTTCACAGGCCCCCGTGTGCAGCTCCAGGCGCAGCTGGTACCCGGCCTCCCACCCACACTGGACGGTCAGCGAGGTCTCCGGGGGAAGCGCGTGCGGTGCAGGCAGCGTGGGCCTCAGTTTCGCTCGGAGTGTGGCCTCGGATGGGTGCAGGGTCACCGCCAAGGTCAAGGAAGCAGTCTGGCTGGCCGCCGCAAGGACCCCTGAGGCTTCTGCTTCCCCACCCAAGGCCTGCAGGGAGTCACTGAGCTGCGTCCCTGCTGGGAGGCCCAGGCCCTGCCGGACCCCAGAGAGAGAGGTCAGAGGGTGGTCCCACACCGAGTGGCCTGATTCTCCATCTTCAACCCTCTTCCTCACCCCCACTCCTCTGCCATTACAGTAACAACAAAACTGCAGCTTCAACCACAACACACAACAGTTGTCCATCAGAGAACACTCAGTATACAGTCTCATGCTGAGTGCTTCATCAAGATGTTCTCTTTTCACCCTATTCCAACAACTCTGAGATTAATAGTTACTAGTCCCCATTTTACAGATGGGAACACTGAGGCTCAAAGGCAAAATCATTGCCCAGAATCACATAGCTAATAAGTAGAGAAGCTAAGGTTTGAACCTGATCTGTCTTCAGTCTGTGAAGGGTTAGGGTTAGGATTAGGGTCACTAACCACATGGGGCTGGTTCCATCTAAATTAAAATGAAGTTCAAGTAAGAATTCAGTTTCTCTGTAGCATGAGTAAAATCATCTTAAGCCCTCAGTAGCTCCCTGTCTCTAGTGGCTACTGTCCTGGATAGTAAAGAACATTTCCATCATCATAGAAAGTCCTAGTGGGTGGGCCTGCTTCACCCCATGATGCTCTGCTCTCTTGTGGACCAATCCTGTGTTGACCTGATTAACACTGACAGAACATCTGCCCGCGCCCAGCCCTACACTCAGGGATGCTGAGTGGACCAGACCCTGTCCCTGTGCCCAGGAAGCTCCATCAGGAGACACAGGGCAGGGGCCTGTGCCACTCAGACGAGGGCACCAGCCCTGTCTGCTGACCTAGACTCCAGCTTCCCCCTTTCCTGAGTCACAGGGTCCCCTTCCCCCAAACATCACAGGACAATGCTCAGACTATCTCTTGGCTCAGATAAAACCCAGCCTGTGGTTTTTAACAGATTATGAAACCAAGATGCAACTGTTTCCAACTGTCATGAGAACAGTTCCTCTCATTCCCTTCCTGCTCTTAAAATTTTACTAAAAAGACAGACTGTCATAAATTCTGAGCCTGTGGTCCTTAAGTTCCATGGCACTGTGTGCCTCTAATCTCACCCAGCCTCGATCTCCTCATCTGCCAAATGGGAACACGGGATGAGAGATAAGAGGGGTCAAGTGTCCAGCAGGGCTTTGGAGAAATAGTAGCTGGTCTTGGGAAGTCCCTGGAGAGGGTGTCAGCCAGGCTCAGGCCTTACACTGACGGGAAGCTCCTCTCCAAGGCCCTTGCTGGCCCACTATACACACCTCCAGCAGCGGGCAACCTGGCTCGGTGGCCAGTATCCATGTGCTCTGGTTCTCCGTGTGCTGCCCCAGGGCACCCTGCAGCCGGCACGGCCCCATCTGGAGGGACAGGGAGCTGTGGGGGGCAGGGCCAGGCTGGACGGTCAGGCTGATGGCACTCTGGGGTGGCAGGCCCAGTCGGCCCAGGAGGGGCAGGGAGTGGGTCAGGTGCCCCAGAACCAAGGTGTGGGGCCCGCAGGTATGGGCCAACTGCAGGCGGGCATCTCCACGGTCACTATGGAAGTCCGTGGTCAGGTCGAACTCGCAGGGGCCCCAGCTTAGGCTGCCCTCAGAGCGCAGGGCCCGCGGGATTCCTGTCGCCTGGAATATGGAGAAAGTGGTTGGATTTCAGGTGAGTGCCAGAGGCCAGGTGGCGCCAGTGGTAAAGAACCCGCCTGCCAATGCAGGAGACATAGAGGTGTGGGTTCGATCCCTAGGTCAGGAAGACACCCTGGAGGAGGGCATGGAAACCCACCGCAGTATCCTTGCCTGGAGAACCCCATGGACAGAGGAGCCTCGTGGGCTACTGCCCATGGGGTCGCAAAGAGTCGGACACGACTGAAGTGACTCAGCACACACACACACCAGAAGTCAAGGGGAGGGAGCTGGAGACGCGTCTGGGTGGGAAGAGGGCAGCAGTGGCCCCACGGCCTAAACTTTATCAGCACCTTCTTCTGCAAGGTGAGCGATACCAAGAGCACCCCATTGAGAGATTTGGTTTCAAATTCCTGTTCTACCACTAACTCAGTCTCTCCAAACCCACGGACTCAGTTTACCCATCTCTAAAATGGGAGTTGATCATAAGTTGCTGGGAGATGGAAATAAGTTAATCCTTGTGAATCCAGAGCCAGGCATCCAGAAAGCACTGGCTACTGAAATGAGACCACGAACATCAATGTTCACTTGCTGGAGGGCGAGACCTTAAGCAACTTGCTCCACCAGGGCCTAAGACAACCCAACATGGGGGCACAAACCCAAGATGGGAATGAAAAGGTCCCCCCAGCTCTCTGGGCCCCAGTGTATCATGGGGGACAAGGGGGTACAAGCAGCCCTTTCCCCCAGGCGGTGAGGATTCAAGGGGCCTCAGAAAGTACTCAGCATTCATGTTATTACTCTGTACTAGTCTCATTTCTTACTCCTGGATCCTTGACCCCAGGGATGCAGGAAGTGAGACATAAGAACAGAATCAACTTGAACCACGGAAAAGATGTGAACCAGTGTCTCAGGAGGGCCCTTTGCAAAAGAGGAGAAAAATTGAATTCTGGTCCTGTTTTTGGCTCAAAGCTTTACAGTCAATGAGTCCCCCAGTTTAAGTGACAACAGCAAAAGAAAAAAATAGCCCAAAGTTTCTCATGCTGAGTGCAGAGCTGGGCATACAGTAGGCGGTTAATAATTTATAAAGGGAGGTGGGAACCCACAAGGACATGTGGGGCAGGGGGCTTACCTCCAGCAGAGGGCAGTGATTCACCAGGGCCAGGGTCCAGTTGTGTGTGACGCTGGCCTCTGATCTGAAGTCCCCACGGGCGGTCAGGGTGCACAGGCCCAGGGCCACCTCCAGCTGGGCCCGAGGGGGTTCATCTTCCCACATGGACACTTGGATGTGGTTGTTGGGGGGAACTCCCAGTGCCTGAAGTGGAGGCCACGCGTGCTGGAGGCCAGTGTCCAGGTGAGCATGGTGGCCGCAGGCTGAGTGGATGTGGGCTCGGGCGAAGGTGTCCCCAGATGATACCTGAGCCACCAGGCTGGCCCCAAAGGTGTGCACCAGGAAGGAGCCATTCAGCATCAGCACAGCTGGATTCTGCTGCCAAGAAAGGCCAGGTGAGGGGGTCCCTACAGAATCCCATGAAGTGTGTCCACTATCCATTTGTCCACAGGTAGTCAAGAAAGCCCTCATCTTTCAGAGGCATCCACCACCTTTCTTCTCTTTGAAGAGCTGAAAACAGCCTCCCAGGGGGGTCAAGAAATCTAACCATTGAGAGCAATTTGGGGCTCCTCATGCCCTCCTCACCTGGGGCTTCCCTGCTGGCTCAGATAGTAAAGAATCTGCTTGCAAGGCAGGAGGCCTGGGTTCGATCCCTGGCTTAGGAAGATCTCCTGGAAAAGGGCATGGCAACCCACTCCAGTATTCTTGCCTGCAGAATCCCATGGACAGAGGAGACTGGCAGGCTGCAGTCTACGGAGTCTCAAAGAGTCCGACACGACTGAGAGACCAACAGGAATAAAAAATGCCCCCTCCCCGAGGTCTCCATTTTCTCCTCTCTTTTCCACAATAGAGCGCAGGCCTCTCAACCTCTCTGGTCTGGACATGTCCCTCTTAATGCCCCAAATGGAAGTCACGTGTGCCTCTAAGTGGTATAGTCTCAGGACCTGGGGTTCTAGGGGGAGTCTGCACCCCCAGGACAGAACCGGGAGCTGCCCTCAGCCCCTTCCTGTCACCCAGCACTCATCTGTCTGCCTGGGGTGGGGACAGCGCTGCTGGTGATGGGGTGAACGCATGCATCAGCTCCACCGCAGCCAAATGGAGACCACAAGAGGAGCCACGAAGCTCGGGGTGGCCTCCCATGGGGCCCAGGGCATGCTTCTCCTGCTTGGATGTCTCTGGCCTGCTCCAGGACTGCGGAATGCTCCCTTTCTAGCCCTTTCCTGGAATTCCAGGCCATGACTCTCAGAGGGAAGTTCCATCCATTCACAGCTCCTGTCCTAACCCTCCTGTGCAGTGAGTCCTTGCAGCAATCACCCTGCCCTCCTGCCACCAGCTCTGAATCTTTCTCACATGTGTAGCTATTCATTTCACATGCCCCCTAGTCTTAAGTTTCCTCTAGGGGGAGGCAGCCCATCTGCCCCTTAAGACCCCTTCAATCCTGATCCTCAATTCCCTAGATTAACCCTCCTGCAATCTAGGGCACTGTGCAACCCTAGGAAGGTGACTTCACCTTCCTAAGCCTCAGTTTCCACATCTGTAAAAAGAGATTATGATTCCCTGGTAGCTGAAACCAGGGCAAAAGAGAGGGTACCCAACTGAGATGGCACTTAATGGGCACTGGTCCACTTCCTGCTCGACAGCGTAAGGTAGGGATGTACTGCATACTGCCACCTGAAGTATACAGATGACAATGGTTAAGGCTCAGAGAGGTTAAGGCCTGGCTAAAAGTCACACAGCAGGTGAGTGGCAGGTCTGGGCAGGAAGCTGCGGTAGTTTGATTTTTCTGGTCCTGTGTTGGGTGAAGTCAGTACCACTACCCAAGCTGGAGGCATGAAAGCATCGCCCGCTTTGTGCTCACAGAGGGGACACTGGCAGAAATCGTCCTCCCCAAGGAGGTTCCCTCTACCTGGACAGCCAGGTGGCAAGCCCACAGCACTGGCTCCCAGGGCCCTCAGGCAGTGCCCCAGGTGGGACACCCAGCAGCACCCATTCAGCACCTCCAGATTCATGTCTCCCTGATCCCCGAGCAGGCCGGTTCCTTGGGCCGGCTCCTCCAGGGGAACCAGCAGGCAGCCAGGCCAGGGGAGTGTGAGCCTCCCCAGGGGCCATTCCCAGGGCGATGCTCACTGGCTGGTGCCCCCACAGCCAGCTGGGCTGAAAGCTCTGCTGAGCCAGGCCTAAACCAGCTGTCCGCTCAGCTGCCTACAGGGCAGCCCCGACCGGGTCCACTTCACCCACAGCTCTTGGTCCAGGAGACACCAGGTGCCACTGGAGATGAGGGAGTCCAAGCCCTGCAGGTGGGCCTCCCCACCAGGCTCTGCCTTTGAAGGAGATAACCTACTGTTCACCTGGGCCCTGGCGCGGGAGAGCTCAGAGCTTCCTGGGCCGGGCTGAGGCCCAGCCTGGGCAGCACGTGTGCCTGTAAGGCCCATGCTCCGTCTCCCCCGAAAGGCCCAGATGTGCCTGTCACCAGACCAGACAACACCCCCCTCCATTTCTGCCCCCAGGGCAAAGCCAGGCTTGAGACACTTGGATCCTGGGTCCTTGTCACTGTGTTTACAGAAGGAACCACCTATCCACTGTCAGGCTGGGCTGGGCGCCCAGATGCATGTCCCTGGGGATGCAAAGGGCTTGCAGGAGGGGACTGTGCAGGTTAGCCTGGCAGTGGCCACTAGCCTTCCCTAAGCCATCCAGCAGGAAGGCCTTGGTGCTCAGACTGTGCCTGCCCCTCCCCAGCCTTCCCTGGAGGCAGACTACCATCTATCACTCCTGCCCTGATGATGACAGAGACCCTGGCACCTCAAGAAGCCACCTGGTGAAGTACCCCCCAGCAAAGCCTGACAGCTGGGCAGGCACGATGTCTCCTCTGCAGTTGACCTAGGATGGCCAGCAGGGTGGGCCGGGGGCATGTGTAGGCATGAGGTGTTTTCCCCAACCTTGACCCTGGACAGAGTGTTAAGATCCAATTGACCCCATCTCTCCTAGTGAAGGCCTCCCTGGGAAGATAAACCTCAAAGAGAGGTTTGTGCAAACTGAAGTGCTAACCCACAGCATCGTCACAATCGGAAGTAACCAGAGCTCACGTCCTCACAAGGCCTGTGTGCCAGGCTCTCACTGGTTCCTCATCGGATCCTCGAGGTAACTGTGGGAGGCAGGCATTATTAACAGTCCCATTTTGCAGATGAGAACACTGAGGCACAGAGAGAGTAAGCAACTGGCCTGAAGTCACGCAATCGGTAAGCGATGAAGCAGCTTGGCTTCAGGTCGCACACCTGGCTCACTCACCCTGCCTCCCTCACACTCTGGATGGTTTAGCCACACCCGTGAAGGGCACAGAGGTGGTTTCCTGTTTTTCGTTCTTGAGACCAATGTAAAAGACAGCTGGCCAGTGTTCCAGGTTTCCCCAGGGAAGGTACTCAGAACATGAACTGATGGGTGTGAGTCTCAGCAGACCAGATAAACCCAGAGTGTCTCCTCCACTGCCACTTACAGGAGCAGGGGTGGGAGCATTAACAGGACGAGAAGATAAGTGGGCAGAAGAAGAGAAGACAGGGTGGGGGGGAAGAAAGGACGGGAATGTGGATGAATGGGAGGGGAGGGCGGGAGGAAAAGAGAAAGGATGGATGAGAAGAAGGGAGGATGGGAAATTTGGTGAGAGCCTGGGAGCGAAGGTGGGGCGGGGCGGGGTGGGGCGGGGCGGGGCGGTGGGCGGGGCAAGCTGGTGGAAACTGGGTAGGTTACTAGAGACCTTGCAGAGGCAGTGAGCCTGGCTTGGGCCCGACCCACATGAGAACCTAAGGGTCACTTACCTGGAGCCTCATGTGGCTGGGGTACAGCCCCAGGGTCAGCTCCCGGCGGTCACCTGCTCCCCTCCTCTCCAGGCCTCCACCAAGTTCCTCGCCATCCACGCTCACCACCAGCTCCGCCTCCAGACTGGGTCCCGAGCTCTGGGCAGAAGCACAGCTGTGGGTGTCCCTTGGACCCACTGCCCCCACGAGGCCCCGGGCCCAGCCCTCTCACCCACCTGCAAGTGTCCACGGCCATCCAAGGAGAAGGGGAGGCCCCAGCGCCTGAGGCCGGGCACCGTGTGGCTGAGGCTGCTGCGGAGCTGGCTGCCTGGTGCGCTGGTGGCCACGCCCTCCAGGCCAAGGGCCGCATCCAGCTGACCCCCGGAACTTCGCAGCATCATGCTCACTGAGAAGTTGGAAGCCACGTGGGTGTGTGACAGGAGTATCCCTGCCTCGGAGGAGAGCCCTGGGGGCGAGAGGAACCACAGGGATGGCATGCCCCACGGGAGCCAGAATGGGGTCCCTGGCAGCCCGCCTTCTCTCTTGAGGGTCCCCTGAGCCCTGAGGCGAGCTCGCCTCCCAGCTCCTTCCTAAGGCCACACTGGCCACACCTGGCAAGTAATAGGCCCCATGTCCCCTTTGGATTCCTCGCTCCCTGACGGTAGGGATGGGCTCTTAGGAAGCAAGGGTCTGATCCTGTGCTCTCACCTTGCTGTACCTTCAGGCACCCCCAGGCCCATGGAATTGTCCCCAAGAAGCTAGAGCTGGGGGTGTCTGAACTGTTTCCTAACTGTGGTGCCAAGAACATTCTGGAAGTCCTGCTAAACCAGGTTTCCAAGCCCAGAAGCTGGACTCGGGGTGGGGAGTCCTGGGAGGAGGGGCGGGTGGCAGGGGCTATCTGCCCTCCAGTTTGGAGGTGTGTCTGTGGTGGTGGTGGTGGTAGCTTAGTTGCTAAGTCGTGTCCAACTCTTTGAGACCCCATGGTCTGTAGCCCGCCAGGCTCCTCTGTCCATGGGATTTCCCAGGCAAAAATACTGGAGTGGGTTGCCATTTCCTTCTCCAGGGGATCTTCCTGACCCAGGGATCGAACTTATGTCTCCTGCTTGGCAGACAGATTCGTTACCACTAAGCCACCTGGGGAGCCTGGGTGTATCTCTACTGGGTTGCAACTGGTGTTCTGGCTGAATAAGAGTCCAGGGAAGATGGAGGCACTGGGAGAAGGTGGTGGGGGAAGGAAATAGAGCTGGGAGGTGGATTTAGGGACTAGGGGCTCTAACTCCCTTGGTTGCAGGCCTTGGGAGTCTTCAGGGAAGGAAGCCACTGGGCTCTCTTAGCCTCTCCTACCTGCCTCACTCAAAGCGCTGATGTTGTGACTCAGGCTACCAGAGAGCTGGCCGTGCCCAGGGCCCCAGGTGCAGGCCCCACCCAGGGCCAGGCTGGCCGTGTCAGCACGGAGACTGGCCTGGCCCCCGAGGCTCCCTGTCTGGGCCTGCAACCGCCCGCTTAGCCGGAGCTCTCCTGGCAAGGCCTGGCTGCTGTTCTGGGCAAGGATGCAGGTCACACTGTGCATGCTGGTGCTGTTCCCTGCCCTCTCATGCTTGTCCCGCAAGAGGAATCCCAGCACGGCTGAGTCGGCAGTGACCTTGACAGTACCTGCAAAGGATGGGAAATAGTCTGAAAAAAGAAGGGGGTCAGCCCAGGGCACTGGGCTGCTTTGGGAAGGAAGGAATAGAACCCAGGGGCAGGAAGTTCCTAGATCCAAGATGTAACGTTAACTCATGTCAGAGAGAGCATATCTGAGGACAAGACCAAATGAAATCAGCTTCCCCTGCCCCCAGGATGCTCTGAGGACCAAACAACCTAATTCACAAATAAAACAGTTTTGGCAAAAAAGCAGTAAGCCTGATAAGGCATGTCTGTTAACACCAGCGCTGCTGAATCCTGCTCAAGAGAATCACATATCACCATGATGGAATGACCCCATTTTACATGCAACAAAACTGAGACCTGGAAATTTTGGAATTTTAGGGAGGAAAAGATTGCTCAGAGGTCTCTTCCACCCACCAAGAGAAAGAGATTTCATGCCCTTGACCCAGGCCATATATAAGTCATGCATTAGGGATATTCTTGCTCTCATCAAAACCATTTAGGTTTCCTGACCCTCACCAGTCTTCACTAGGGCCTTAATGTTGTCCAAGGGCCCAAGTTCCCTCCTGTCATTCAAGGTTTGACTCGGGGTCACTACCTCCAGGAAGCCTTCCTTGACCCTTCTGCAGCCATAGGCCTGGTTAAACACCCTCATTCTATGCTTCCAGACACCGAGCGCATGCTAAACTCTGTTACAGAGTACTTTCCATACAGACAGAACTTTCTCACAGAATCTTGCAATCATCTTTTTTACAGATTCTTTACATTGTAGGGCCCTGTGTCTCCATGTCCTCTAGGATGTTAACCTGTGTCCTTATCTGGAAAACATGGATAATCAAGAGTAAAACTTCAATTGATAACTGTGAAGAAAAATGAAATAATGTCAATGGAATAGTATAGAATTCAAGAATAAACTCACCACAAATGCTCAGTTGATTTTTGACAAAAGTGCAAAGTGGAAAAAGGACAGTCTTTTAAAAAAATGTGCTGAATTGATTGGAAGTCCACATGTAAAAAAGCTACCATGAACCTTACCCAAACCTATACACAAATTAATTAAAAACTGACCACAGAAGAAAAGGGAACCCTCCAACACTGTTAGTAAGAATGCAAACTGGTACAGTCACTAATAGAGAACAGTATGCAGGTCCTTAAAAAAAAAAAAGAACTACTATATGATCCAGCAATTCTACTCTTGAGCATATATCTGGAAAAGATGAAAACTCTAATTTAAAGAGATAAATGTACCCTAATGTTCATAGCAGCACTATTTATAATAGCCAAGACCTAAGGATCCATTAACAGATGAATGGATAAAGAAGACGTGATACACACACACACACATACACACACACAATAGAATATTATTCAGCCATAAAAATAAAATATTGTCATTTGCAGAAACATGGATGGACCTAGAGATTAATAATCTTCATTTAGTATGATTACTAAGGGAAATAAGTCAGACACAGGAAAAACCATAGCCTTGACTAGACGGACCTTAGTCGGCAAAGTAATGTCTCTGCTTTTGAATATACTGTCTAGGTTGGTCATAACTTTCTTCCAAGGAGTAAGTGTCTCTTAATTTCATGGCTGCAGTCACCATCTGCAGAGATTTTGGAGCCCCAAAAAATAAAGCCTGACACTGTTTCTACAGTTTCCCCATCTATTTCCCATGAAGTGATGGGACCAGATGCCATGATCTTCGTTTTCTGAATGTTGAGCTTTAACCCAACTTTTTCACTCTCCTCTTTCACTTTCATCAAGAGGCTTTTGAGTTCCTCTTCACTTTCTGCCATAAGGGTGGTGTCATCTGCATATCTGAGGTTATTGATATTTCTCCCGGCAATCTTTATTTCAGCTTGTATTTCTTCCAGTCCAGCGTTTCTCATGATGTACTCTGCATAGAAGTTAAATAAGCAGGGTGACAATATACAGCCTTGATGGACTCCTTTTCCTATTTGGAACCAGTCTGTTGTTCCATGTCCAGTTCTAACTGTTGCTTCCTGACCTGCATACAGATTTCTCAAGAGGCAGGTTAGGTGGTCTGGTATTCCCATCTCTTTCAGAATTTTCCACAGTGGATTGTGATCCACACAGTCAAAGGCTTTGGCATAGTCAATAAAGCAGAAATAGATGTTTTTCTGGAACTCTCTTGCTTTTTCCATGATCCAGCGGATGTTGGCAATTTGCTCTCTGGTTCCTCTGCCTTTTCTAAAACCAGCTTGAACATCAGGGAGTTCACGGTTCACGTATTGCTGAAGTCTGGCTTGGAGAATTTTGAGCATTACTTTACTAGCATGTGAGATGAGTGCAATTGTGTGGTAGTTTGAGCATTCTTTGCCATTGCCTTTCTTTGGGATTGGAATGAAAACTAACCTTTTCCAGTCCTGTGGCCACTGCTGAGTTTTCCAGATTTGCTGGCATATTGAGCAGCACTTTCACAGCATCATCTTTCAGGATTTGAAACAGCTCCACTGGAATTCCATCACCTCCACTAACTTTGTTCGTAGTGATGCTTTCTAAGGCCCACTTGACTTCACATTCCAAGATGTCTGGCTCTAGATTAGTGATCACATCATCATGATTATCTGGGTCGTGAAGATCTTTTTTGTACAGTTCTTCCATGTATTCTTGCCACCTCTTCTTAATATCTTCTGCTTCTGTTAGGTCCAGACCATTTCTGTCCTTTATCGAGCCCATCTTTGCATGAAATGTTCCCTTGGTATCTCTAATTTTCTTGAAGAGATCTCTAGTCTTTCCCATTCTGTTGTTTTCCTCTATTTCTTTGCATTGATCGCTGAAGAAGGCTTTTATCTCTTCTTGCTGTTCTTTGGAACTCTGCATTCAGATGCTTATATCTTTCCTTTTCTCCTTTGCTTTTTGCCTCTCTTCTTTTCACAGCTATTTGTAAGGCCTCCCCAGACAGCCATTTTGCTTTTTTGCATTTCTTTTCCATGGGGATGGTCTTGATCCCTGTCTCCTGTACAATGTCACGAACCTCATTCCATAGTTCATCAGGCACTCTATCTATCAGATCTAGACCCTTAAATCTATTACTTACTTCCACTGTATCATCATAAGGGATTTGATTTAGGTCATACCTGAATGGTCTAGCAGTTTTCCCTACTTTCTTCGATTTAAGTCTGAATTTGGCAATAAGGAGTTCATGATCTGAGACACAGTCAGCTCCCGGTCTTGTTTTTGCTGACTGTATAGAGCTTCTCCATCTTTGGTTGCAAAGAATATAATCAATCTAATTTCAGTGTTGACCATCTGGTGATGTCCATGTGCAGAGTCTTCTCTTGTGTTGTTGGAAGAGGGTGTTTGCTATGACTGGTGCATTTTCTTGGCAAAACTCTATTAGTGTTTGCCCTGCTTCATTCCACATTCCAAGGCCAAATTTGCCTGTTACTCCAGGTGTTTTTTGACTTCCTACTTTTGCATTCCAGTCCCCTATAATGAAAAGGACATCTTTTTTGGGTGTTAGTTCTAAAAGGTCTTGTAGGTCTTCATAAAACCGTTCAACTTCAATTTCTTCAGCATTACTGGTTGGAGCATAGACTTGGATTACCGTGATATTGAATGGTTTGCCTTGGAGACGAACAGAGATCATTCTGTCATTTTTTTCCTGTGGTCATGTATGGATGTGAGAGTTGGACTGTGAAGAAGGCTGAGTGCTGAAGAATTGATGCTTTTGAACTGTGGTGTTGGAGAAGATTCTTGAGGGTCCCTTGGACTGCAAGGAGATCCAACCAGTCCATTCTGAAGGAGATCAACCCTGGGATTTCTTTGGAAGGAATGATGCTAAAGCTGAAACTCCAGTACTTTGGACACCTCATGCGAGGAGTTGACTCATTGGAAAAGACTCTGATGCTGGGAGGGATTTGGGGCAGGAGGAGAAGGGGACGACCATGGATGAGATGGCTGGATGGCATCACTGACTCGATGGACGTGAGTCTGAGTAAACTCCGGGAGATGGTGATGGACAGGGAGCCCTGGGGTGCTGCGATTCATGGGGTCACAAAGAGTCGGACACAACTGAGCAACTGAACTGAACTGAACTGAAGTCAGACCCAGAAGACGCAATTAGAGAAAAGTCCAACAGCAACATAGACCCAGCACAGCCAATAAATAAATAAAATCACTTAAAAAATAAAAGACTAGCCATAGATATTTTCAAAATACATATCTGATAAAGGACTTGTATAAATGATTTCCACATTCAATAAGAACCCAAGCAACTCAATTTTTCAAATGAGCAACATGTGTGTTTGTTTTCTGGCCATGGCACCACAAGGCCTGGGGCTCTTAGCTCCCCAGCAGCGATTGGCCCTGCGCCCACTGCACTGGAAGCTCAGAGTCTTAGCCTCTGGACCACCGGGGATTCTCTAAAGTGGGCACAATGTCTGAACAGACACGTCACCAAAGAAGATTTACAAGTGACAGATAAGCCTATGAAAAGATGTTCAACAAAATTAGTCATTTGTGTGCTTAGTTGCTCAGTCGTGTCTGACTCTGAGACCCCATGGACTGTGGCCTCCTGTCTCTGTCCATGGGGATTCTCCAGGCAAGAATACTGGAGTGGGTTGCCATGCCCTCCTCCAAGGAACCTTCCTAACCCAGGAATCGAACCAGGGTCTCCTACATTGCAGGCAGATTCTTTACCAGCTGAGCTCCCAGGGAAGAGGGAAATCCACATTAAAACCAAGATGAGATACAATTACAAACCAATTAGAACGATTAAAACGAAACTCAAAGCTGAAAACTGACAGTACAAATTGCTAGCAAAGACACAGAGCAACTAGTATCCTCACACACTGCTGCTGGGAGCAGAAAATGGTACAGCAACTCTAGAAATAGTCTGGCTGCTTCCTATAAATATATACTCGCCGTACAACACAACAATCCCATTCCTATGTATTTACCAAAGAGAAGTGAAATCACATGATCCCATAAAAACCGGTAGACCCAGCATGAAGCTTTATTCATAATTGGATGACTGGGGGCTTCCCTAGTGGCTCAGCTGGTAAAGAATCCACATGCAATGTAGCAGACCCTGGTTCTGTTCCTGGGTCCAGAAGATCCGCTGGGGAAGGGACAGGCTACCCACTCCAGTATTCTTGGGCTTCCCTGGTGGCTCAGCTGGTAAAGAATCTGTCTGCAATGTGCGAAACCTGGGTTCAATCCCTGGGTTGGGAAGATTCCCTGGAGAAGGGAATGGCCACACACTCCAGTCTTCTGGCCTGGAGAATCCTATGGACTATATAGTCCATAGGGTCGCAAAGAGTTGGACACGACTGAGCGATTTTCACTTTCATTCATAATTGAAAAATACTAGAAACAAGCCAAATACCTTTCAGCTGTGAATGGATAAACTGTAGCAGTGGGACTTCCTTGGTAGTCCGGCGGTTAAGACTTCTATCCAAGTTCGCTCCCTGGTTGGAGAATTAAGATCCCACATGCCATGGGACAACTAAGCCCATGTGCCCAACGACTGAGCCCGTGTGCCGCAACCAGAGATACCACATGCTGCACCTAAGACCCGATGCAGTCAAATAAATAAGCAAAATATTTTTAAAGCTGCAGCACATCCACACGATGGAATACTGCTCACCAACAAAGGGGGAAAACTACTGATACGTACAACTTGGCTGAATATCAACCACATTATGTAGGGCAGAAGATGTCATACTCAAAGTCGCCGTACGATACGATTCCATTCACGTGACATCTTGGAATAGCCCAAGTTACAGGGACAGACAACTGGGTGGCTGCCAGGGACAGGGGGTGGGGCAAAAGCTAACGACAGTGAGCAGCAGGAAGGAACTTCTGGGGGAGATGGAATTGTTCTGCATCTGGTACATTGGCGGGTGTACCGCCAGCTTATCAGAACGGAAATGGTTCTTCCCTGTATGTAAATTGTGCCCTGAGAAAGTATACCTCCATAATTGCCTTCTTTGGAAGGCAGAAATAGAGACACAGATGTAGAGAACAAGGTATGGATGCCAAGGGCGGAAATGAGAGGCTGGGATGAACTAGGAGGCTGGGATTGGCATATATACACGACCATGCATAGAACAGGAAACTGATGAGAACCTCCTGGGTAGCACAGGGACCCCTACGCAATGCTCAGTGGCCACCTAGATGGGAAGGAAAGCCAAGGAAAGGGGATATATGTATAGGTATAGCTGAGTCACTTTGCCGCACAGCAGCAAATAACACAACGTTGTGAAGTTGTTTTTTTTTTTTAAATAAAGCAACATGTGTTAAGATCAGCATGCGAGTCTGTTATCAGCTGCAAATGACAAACTTCAGAAAGATGAAGGGGAGACCACCAGAGTAAATCAAAGTAAACTTGAGAACAGTGCCCTGATGTCACTTTCTTTATTTGATTAAGTTTTTTCAAACCTATGTCATACAGTCTTAGACAGGTATTTTATTACGCAATTTGCTTTCTTTTTTAAAAAAATGTGGACCGTTTTAAAAGTTATTACTGAATTTGTTATAATATTGCTTCTGTATTATGCTTTGCTATTTTGGCCATGACGCAAATGGGAGCTTAGCTCTCTGACCAGGCACTGAACCTGCACCCGCCTGTGTTGGAAGGCAAAGTCTTCACCACTAGACTGCCAGGGAAGTCCCTGCAATTTGGTTTTACCAAAATTTAACCAGTTAGGAATTAGGAGGGCTCGTGTTAATATTACTCCAAGATAGGAGAATGATTCTATTTCCCTGAGGTTGGTAGAAAAGCAGAGTCTTTAGTTTCTGAAAAACTGGGCCCTGGACAGATGTTCAGCCAGGGCATGACGGTCAAGGATATTTGGGCAAAAAAATCCCTTTTTGTGAAATCCCAACTTTTGGAACCTTGTAGTTTCACATAATCAAAAAATAAATACACAAAATTGATAGATTGGAAACTTGAAAATGGAACATAAACAAAAACCAGTGAACCAATCGTACTTCAAATGATTAACAGCATCACACATGATGGGTGGGAGATTAACCACAACTAATGTTTAAACACCATGCTTGTATTTATTTTTGTGTGTTCAGTCATGTCCAACTCTTTGTGGCCTCATGAACTATATACCCCACCAGTCTCCTCTGTCCATGGAAGTTTCCAGGCAAGAATACTGGAGCAGGTTGCCATTTCCTACTCCAGGAGATCTTCCCGACCGAGGGATCGAACCCATGTCTAGTACCTCTCCTGCGTGGGCAGGCAGATACTTGACCACTAGCGCCACCTGAGAAGCCCCGTTTGGATTTATACACTCAGTCTAAAGACAAGAAGAAGTCTAAACAAATACCGAATTCTAGTTAAAAGGCTTTGTTTTCTCAAAGATATAGGTTAGTAATTCTGACTACTTTCTTTTTTTTTTTTACTTTTTTTTTAATTTTTATTTTTACTTTATTTTACTTTACAATACTGTATTGGTTTCGACATACATTGACCTGAATCCACCACGGGTGTACATGCGATCCCAACATGAACCCCCCTCCCACCTCCCTCCCCACAACATCCCTCTGGGTCATCCCCATGCACCAGCCCCAAGCATGCTGTATCCTGCATCAGACATAGACTGGTGATTCGATTCTTACATGATAGTATACATGTTTCAATGCCATTCTCCCAAATCATCCCACCCTCTCCCTCTCCCTCTGAGTCCCAAAGTCCACTATACACATCTGTGTCTTTTTTGCTGTCTTGCATACAGGGTCATCATTGCCATCTTTCTAAATTCCGTATATATGTGTTAGTATACCGTATTGATGTTTTTCTTTCTGGCTTACTTCACTCTGTATAATTGGCTCCAGTTTCATCCATCTCAACAGAACTGATTCAAATGTATTCTTTTTAACAGCTGAGTAATACTCCATTGTGTATATGTACCACAGCTTTCTTATCCATTCATCTGCTGATGGACATTTAGGTTGTTTCCATGCCCTGGCTATTGTAAACAGTGCTGCGATGAACATTGGGGTACATGTGTCTCTTTCTATTCTGGTTTCCTCGGGGTGTATGCCCAGCAGTGGGATTGCTGGGTCATATGGTAGTTCTATTTGCAATTTTTTAAGGAATCTCCACACTGTTTTCCATAGTGGTTGCACTAGTTTGCATTCCCACCAACAGTGTAGGAGGGTTCCCTTTTCTCCACACCCTCTCCAGCATTTATTGCTTGCAGATTTTTGGATCGCAGACATTCTGACTGGTGTGAAGTGGTACCTCATTGTGGTTTTGATTTGCATTTCTCTAATAATGAGTGATGTTGAGCATCTTTACATGTGTTTGTTAGCCATCCGTATGTCTTCTTTGGAGAAATGTCTATTTAGTTCTTTGGCCCATTTTTTGATTGGGTCGTTTATTTTTCTGGAATTGAGTTGTATAAGTTGCTTGTATATTTTTGAGATTAGTTGTCAGTTGTTTCATTTGCTATTATTTTCTCCCATTCAGAAGGCTGTCTTTTCACCTTGCTTATAGTTTCCTTTGTTGTGCAGAAGCTTTTAATTTTAATTAGATCCCATTTGTTTATTTTTGCTTTTATTTCCAGAATTCTGGGAGGTGGATCATAGAGGATCCTGCTGTGATTTATGTCGGAGAGTGTTTTGCCTATGTTCTCCTCTAGGAGTTTTATAGTTTCTGGTTTTACATTTAGATCTTTAATCCATTTTGAGTTTATTTTCGTGTGCGGAGTTAGAAAGTGATCTAATTTCATTCTTTTACAAGTGGTTGACCAGTTTTCCCAGCACCACTTGTTAAAGAGATTGTCTTTCCTCCATTGTATATTCTTGCCTCCTTTGTCAAAGATAAGCTGTCCATAGGTGTGTGGATTTATCTCTGGGCTTTCTATTTTGTTCCATTGATCTATATTTCTGTCTTTGTGCCAGTACCATACTGTCTCGATGACTGTGGCTTTGTAGTAGAGCCTGAAGTCAGGCAAGTTGATTCCTCCAGTTCCATTCTTCTTTCTCAAGACTGCTTTAGCTATTCGAGGTTTTTTGTATTTCCATTCAAATCTTGAAATGATTTGTTCTAGTTCTGTGAAAAATATCACTGGTAGCTTGATAGGGATTGCATTGAATTTGTAAATTGCTTTGGGTAGTATACTCATTTTCACTATATTGATTCTTCCGATCCACGAACATGGTATATTTCTCCATCTATTAGTGTCCTCTTTGATTTCTTTCATCAGTGTTTTATAGTTTTCTATATATAGGTCTTTAGTTTCTTTAGGTAGATATATTCCTAAGTATTTTATTCTTTTCATTGCAATGGTGAATGGAATTGTTTTCTTAATTTCTTTTTCTACTTTCTCATTATTAGTGTATAGGAATGCAAGGAATTTCTGTGTGTTGATTTTATATCCTGCAACTTTACTATATTCATTGATTAGCTCTAGTAATTTTCTGGTGGAGTCTTTAGGGTTTTCTATGTAGAGGATCATGTCATCTGCAAATAATGAGAGTTTTACTTCTTCTTTTCCAATTTGGATTCCTTTTATTTCTTTTTCTGTTCTGATTGCTATGGCCAAAACTTCCAGAACTATGTTGAATAGTAGCAGTGAAAGTGGGCACCCTTGTCTTGTTCCTGACTTTAGGGGAAATGCTTTCAGTTTTTCACCATTGAGGATAATGTTTGCTGTGGGTTTGTCATATATAGCTTTTATTATGTTGAGGTATGTTCCTTCTATTCCTGCTTTCTGGAGAGTTTTTATCATAAATGGATGTTGAGTTTTGTCAAAGGCCTTCTCTGCATCTATTGAGATAATCATATGGCTTTTATTTTTTAATTTGTTAATGTGGTGAATTACACTGATTGATTTGCAGATATTGAAGAATCCTTGCATCCCTGGGATAAAGCCCACTTGGTCATGGTGTATGATCTTTTTAATGTGTTGTTGGATTCTAATTGCTAGAATTTTATTGCGGATTTTTGCATCTATGTTCATCAGTGATATTGGCCTGTAGTTTTCCTTTTTTGTAGTATCTTTGTCAGGTTTTGGTATTAGGGTGATGGTGGCCTCATAGAATGAGTTTGGAAGTTTACCTTCCTCTGCAATTTTCTGGAAGAGTTTGAGTAGGATAGGTGTTAGCTCTTCTCGAAACTTTTGGTAGAATTCAGCTGTGAAGCTGTCTCAATTCTGACTACTTTCTATGTATTCTAGGGCTGAACAAATAAGTAAATATATTGTGGATAAGGAGAGCCAGGTTTCTTGCTGTTGAAGAGAGGAATAAGAAATATGAAAGGGGGGAAGAAACAGAATGAACTTTTTCATGATGGACTGGAATTAAGAGCATCAGTATGAACTAGTAATTGTAAACATATACCCATAGACAGAAAAGATATGAGTGTATGTATGTACACATCCATCTATTTTCTTGATCTGTTCGTTGAGAAGGCCTAGAAAGACTGATAAACACATCTAGATCCCAGATCTTAGTTTTTAAATACTATTTAGCACAAAAGGAGTCAGGAATCCTTGGAGAAATGGCTTGTTCCGTATCAGGGAAAGTATAACATGAGACTGAGACATTTTTTTGGCCATAAAGGAAGAAGTGGCCAAGGTATGATAGGGATATATCAAAAAGACACAGGAGATTTAGCTCCATTAACGGTGGGATGGTGGGGACACTTCAATTGAGTAACTCTCTCAAGGTAACAATTGCATGTTCTGGACAAAATATATGAAACAGTTACCTGAAGTGACTAGAGAGTGACAATGGAGGGGAGTTAACACTTGGAGGAAAGGACCAGCAATAGTTGAGCTGCATGTTTTTACTCTTCTTGGTGCTGAGAAGGAAGAGCAAAATTCAGACAGAAATCCATGGTCTTACCAATTATAGAATCAGAGAGCAGAGTTCAGGGTGATGATAGAGAATGGAAAGTGAAGTGAAAAATTCCAGAGAGAGCCACAGGAGAGAATCCCAAATTCTACCTATGAAGTCTATCCAGAGCTAATCCTTGAACAAGGGTGGGACAGACTTCTAAGCAGACCTGCTAAGATAAAAGAGTTGAAAATTATTTCCACTGCAGCCCACCAGAAGAAAGACAGAGTCTAGATTTTGAGACCAGCCAAGTTTACTGCATGCTAAAAATTTTTTTAAAATAATAATACTCTTCAGAGAAATAGAAAATAATCAGAGTCTTAACATCACTCAAAACATCTAAAATACAATCTCAAATTGCTCAATGTACAAAGAAATAGTAAATGTAAATCACATTTAAGAGAAAGGGCAATCAATAATCAAGGGAGATCAACCTCAAGATGACCTAGACACTGGAATTAGCAAAGATTTTAAAACAGCTCTTACAACCATGTTTGAAAATATAAGGAAAATATTCTTGTATTGAATGAAAACCAGAAATAAAAATAACCTGGTGGTGATTCTAGAACTAACAAATATTAAATCTGTGATGAAAAAAATTATTGGACGATCTAAAATTTTTTTATTGGGGGGTGTTTGGAGAAGAAAGAGCTAGTGAACTTGAAGATAGATTGATAGATATTTAAAGCAAAGAAAAAAAGGACTAAAAAGATCAACAGAGCCTCAGAGATCTGTGGAACAATATAGAAACTTCTAAAACATGTGTAATTGGAAACCACAGAAGAGGACAATGAGAACTGGTCAGAAAGAAATCTTTGAAGAAGCAAATATGAAAGTTTTCCAAATGTGTCAAGGAATATACAATTTAAAAATATCCTTTAAGAATTAAGGCAAAATAGGACCTTTTCAAATAACTAAAAATTAAGGAGATTTATTGTCAGTAAGCCAGCCTTCCAAGAAATGCTAAAGGTGATTCTTTACACTGAAGAGAAATAATACCAGAAACTCTTAAGTAGAATGTGAAAGAATATACAAAGGCATAGTTGAAAGAGGAATAGATAAGTTAAAACTGAGTTCTGAAAATTCTTAAAATCATCAGAAAGAAGGCAAAAGAAAATAATAACAGAGGAAGAAAAAGCATATGATAAAGTAGAGAACAAAACAGCAAAATAGTTGACATAAATCTAATCATATCAATAATCATGATAAACATAAATCGACTAAATACTATAGTTAGAAAGCAGAGACTGCCCGACATAAAGGTACATAAAGCAAAATCCAACTGTATGTGGGCTATAAGAAATGTACCTTAAATATAAGGAAGTAAATATGTGGGAAGAAAACGGGTGGAAATATATATATATATATATATATATATAGTGCAAATGCTAATAGAAAGCAAGAGTGGCAACATTAATATCAGACAAAATAGACCTCAAGACAAAGACCTGTGGGAGAGACAGCAGTCCATTTCATAAGGATAAACCTGGTCACTAAGAATAATAATCATATATGCTTATACACCTAATACCACTATGCAATGCACATACATGAAGCAAAAACCAAATGAACAAACTAGAGAAATCCATACAGTCGGCAAGTTTACCACCTTTCTCTGCTTGATACAATAACCAGGCAAAAAAATTCAGTAATAGTATATATCAGAGCAATACAGCCAAGCATCTTGACCTAACTAACATTTATAGAACATTACACCCAACAACACTACAGAATACAAATTCTTTCTATTGCATAAGATGTGTTCACAAGATAGATATAGATTGGCCTATAAAACAAGTCACAATGAATATTAAAGGACTGATCCTACAGAAGAAATCCTCTGGCCATAACGAAGTTAAATATTACAAAGCTATCTAGAAAAATCTCAAATATTTGGAAATTAAGCAACATACTTCAAATATATGGCTGAAAGAAGCAATCATAAGAGAAATCCAGAAATATTTTAAAATAAATCATAATAAAAATGGACAACATCAAATTTTGTGGGATGCAGCTAAAGGAATATGTGTGGTTTTACATGCTTATATTAGAAAAGGAAAAAGGTCTAAAAGTCAATGGCTTGAGGATCTGCCATAAATACATCATAAATGCACAGCAAAGTAAACCCAAATTAAGTGTAGGAAAGGAAATAATAGCAATAATGTCTGAAGTCAGTGGAACTGAAAAGAGACAACAAGAAAAAAATAACAGAACATTAAAAAAAATAACATTTGGTTCTTTGAACAGATTAAAACAATTGACAAAATCCTAGTTAGACTAATAAGGAAGAGAGAGATGGAACATAATAATGACTGTCAAGAACAAAAGCAAAGGTATCATTATAGATACCTTAAAAAGATTATAATACATATAATAAATAACTACCAATATAGCTGACATCTTAGTTGAGATGGACAAACTCCTTGAAAAACAGAACTTACACAAAATGATAAGGATGAAATAGAAAATATAAATAGATTTATAAATCTATTCATTTTCTGAAAAAAAAAAAATTCCACAAAGAAAATTCCAGATGGCTTCTCTGGTAGCGTCCATCAGACAATTACAGGAGTGTTCACACCCATCTTGCACAAGCTCTTTCAGAAAACAGAAGGGAATAAAGTACTTCTCAACTTGTTTTATGAAGTTAGCATACAAAAGGAAAAGATGCTTAACAGTGAAGAAACTTAGCAGACACCACTTTAACCAAGTGATCAAGACTGATGTCACCAAGAGTATAGGGACAAACTGACACCAGGTGGCATTCTGCCAACAAGGCTTTTTTGAAAGCATGTAAGAAAGCATCCAACAAAGCCCACGTGAGGGATATTCTACAAACTGACTGCCCTGTACCCTTTGAAATGTGATCATGAAAGAGAAAGAAATACAGAAGAACTGATCCAGAATAAGAGACCAAAGAAACAATACAACTAACTGCAACGCACAATTCAGGATTTTCTTTTACTATAAGGGACATGATGGGACATCCAGTGAAATCTCAATAAAGTCTGTAGCTGACAGCAATATATAAATGCTAATTTTCTGAGTTAAGAACTGTATTGTAGAATGTAAGAGAATGTCTTTATTTTTTTGGAAATAAAAACACAACTATTTAGGGGTGAAGAACTATTATGTCTGTAGCTTATTAAAACACAGTTCAAGAATTTAAAAATTTTAGGGACTTCCTTGGCAGTCCAGTGTTAAAAACTCCATGCTTCCTTTGCAGGGGGTGTGGGTTTGATCCCTGGTTGGGGAACTAAGATCCAGCATGATGTGCAATGTGGCCCAAAATAAAAAATTTTGTATGCAAATAATAATGTTCTATACACACACATACACAGAGGGAGACAGAGAGAATAAAAATGATAAAGCAATTGTGATAAATGTCAATAGTTGGTGAAGCCAGGTAAAGAGCCTCTGGGATTCTTTGCAATCACTTTTCTGTATGTCTGAAATCATGTCAAAATAAAAAGTATTCGATGTAGCCACTTTGAAAAATAGTATAGAGATTCCTCAAAAAGTTAAAAATTGAACTACCATGTGATCCAGCAAATTCACTTCTGGGTATTTATCTGAAGAAAATGAAAGCATTAATTAGAACAGATATATGCACCCTTACCTTCATTGCTAAATGAAATCATTCATTTCATTTCTAAATGAAATTTAGAATATATCCTTCATTACTAAAGTCCTGAATTTTCATTGGAAGGACTGATGCTGAAGCTGAAACTCCAATATTTTGGCCACCTGATGTGAAGAACTGACTCCTTAGAAAAGACCCTGACGCTGGGAAAGATTGAAGGCAGGAGGAGAAGGGGATGACAGAGGATGAGATGGTTGGATGGCATCACCAACTCAATGGACGTAAGTTTGAGCAAGCTCCGGGAGTTGGTGATGGACAGGGAAGCCTTGCTGCAGTTCATGGGGTCGCAAAGAGTTGGACACGACTGAGTGACTGAACTGAACTGAACCTTCATTGCAGCATTATTTACAATAGCCAAGACATGGAAGCAACCTAAGTGCCCACTGATAGATGAATGGCTAAGAAGATACAGTATATATACACATAATGGGATACCACTCAATCATGAGAAGAATGAGATCTTGCCGCTTTCAACAACATAAGGGCATTATGAGGGACAAATACTATATGATTTCACTTATATACAGAATCTTAAATAAGTGAACAAACATAAAACGGAGAAGATGCAGAGAACAAGCAGGCGGTTGCCAGGGGGGAGGTGGGCCAGGGTGGGGGGAGACAGAAATAGGTAAGGGAGATTAAGAGCTACAAGTTTCCAAATGAGTCATGGGTATAAAATGTACAGAACGGGAAAGTAGTCAATAACTATGTGATATCTTTGTATGGTAACATATCGTAACTAGACTCATCCTGGTGATCAGTTTGAAACATACAGAAGTATCCAGTCACTATTTTGTGTAACAGGAACCAACAGTGTTGTAGGTCAATTACATTTCAAAAACAAACTCATAAAAAATGAGATTATTCAATAAGTGATTCTGGGAAAATTGGACAGCTACATGTAAAAGAATGAAAGTAGAACATTCTCTAACACCACATATGAAAATAAACTCAGCGTGGACTAAAGACCTAAATATAAGACCAGAAACCATAAAACTCCTAGAGGGAAACATAGGCAGAACACTCTGGCATAAATCGTAGCAATATTTTTTTGAGTCTGTCTCCTAAAGCAAAGGAAATATAAGCAAAAATAAACAAATGGACTCTAATTAAACTTGAAAGCTTTTGCACAGCAAATGAGACCATCAGCAAAACAAAAAGACAACCTACTGAATGGGAGGTAATGTTTGTAAATGATATGACCGATGAAAGGTTAATATCCAAAACACAAACAGCTCACATAATTCAACATCAAGACAAGACCACACAATCTGAGTAAAAGATGGACAGATGACCTGAATAGACATTTTTCCAAAGAGGACATGCAGGTGGCCAATAGGCACATAAAAAGATGCTCAACATCATTAACCATCAGAAAAATGCAAATTAAAACCACAGTGGATATCATCTCATATCTGGCAGAATGGCTATCATCAAAAAAATAATAACAATAACAAATGTTGGCAAGCATTTGGAGAAAAAGGAAAACCCTCGTGCACTGCTGATGGAAATGTAAATGGGTACAGCCGCTATGGAAATCAGTATGAAGGTTTCTCAAAAATTAAAAATCGAACAACCATACGAACCAGGAATTCCATTCCTGGGTATATATCCAAAAAGAAAAGAAAAAGAAAATATTAATTCAAAAAGATATATGTATCCCAATGCTCATAGCAGTGTTATTTACAATGGCCAAGATATGGAAGCAATTCATCCATCAACAGACAAATGCATTAAGAAGATATAATACACACACACACACACACGAATACTACTCAGCCATAAAAAGGAATGAAATTTTGCCATTTCCAATATAGATGGACTTGGAGGGTATTATGCCACGTGAAATAAGTCAGCCAGAGAAAGTCAACACTGTATATCACCTATATGTAGAATCTAAAAAATAAAACAAAGTAGTGAATATAATGGGAAAGAAACAGACATACAGATACAGAGAACAAACTGGTGGTTACCAGGGGGAGAGGGAAGCGGGATGCAGGATTAAGAGGTAAAAACCATTACGTACAAAGTAAAAGAGCTACAAGGATATATCATACAACATGGGGAATGTAGTCAATATTTTATAATAACTTCAAATGGAGTATAACCCTTAAATTATGAATCACTATGCTGTTCAACAGGTAACTTATATAATATACATTAACTATGCTTCAATTTAAAAAAGGTCACATTTATGGTTATCAGAGGTGGGCAATGGGGTATTGGATGAAGGCAATCAAAATGTACACGCTTCTCGGAGGGAATACAAGTTGGTGCAGCCACTGTGCAGTTTTGAGCCAGGACGGGGGTTCTTCAAAAAACTAAAAACAATATTACCAGATGATCCAGCAATCCCACTCCTGGGCATATATCTGGACAGAACTATAATTCAAAAAGACACATGCACACCTAAGCTCACAGCAGCACTGTTCACAAGAGCCAAGACAGGAAACAGCCTACATGTCCACTGACGCATGGAGGGATAAAGACGTGGCGCACACGCAATGGAATCCTACTCAGCCATAAAAAGAACAAAATAATGCCGTCGGCAGCAACACGGATGCAACCAGAGGCCCCCGTACTAAGTGAAGTCAGTCAGAAAGGGAGGGACAAATACCAGATGCTATCATGTATGTGTTGTATCTAAAATATGACACAAATGAGCCTATCCATGAAACAGACATGACTTAGCAACAGAACAATAAGCACGGCAAAAGAGAAACGGAATCACGGACACAGAGTAAGAAGAGATCTGCGCTTGTCCAGGGGAGGGGGTTGGAAGAGGGATGGAGTGGGACCTTGGGGTTAGCAGAGATGGATGTATCATACAACATCATATTATGCTATGTGACTAGTGATAACAACATGTCACTATGTTATATATTCACTATCCTATGATAAGCCATAAAGGGAAAGGACATAAGAAAGAGAACGTATATATAACTGAATCACTTTGCTGTACAGCAGTAATTAACAACATTGTGAATCAACTATACTTCAGTAAAACATTTTTTAAAAGGTTCGAACTTCCAGTTATAAGATAAAGAGGTACTAGGAAAGCAATATGCATGCTCAGTCACTGAGTCCTGTCTGTCTCTTTGAGACCCCATGGACTGCAGTCTGCCAGGCTCGCTGTCCATGGGATTTCCCAGGCAAGAATACTGGAGTGGGTTACCATTTCCTCCCACAGAAGAACGTCATATACAACATGATAAATCTAATTAACGTTGCTCTATGTCATATATGAAAATTAAGAGTATAAAATCCTAAGAATTCCCACCATAAGAAATTTTCTATTTCTTTAATTTTGTGTCTAAATGAGATGATGGATGTTCACTAAACCTACTGTGATTATCATTTCCTAATGTATGTAAGTCAAATCACAGTGCTGTACACAAACTAATATCATGCTACATGACAATTATATTTCAATAAAACCTGAAGAAAAACAAATTGTTAGAGGGACTTCCCTGGGGGTCCAGGGTTAAGAAACTGCCTTCCAGTGCAGGGGATGTGGGTTTGACCCCTGACTGGTGAACTATTCATTGGAAGGACTGATGCTGAAGCTGAAGCTCCAATACTTTGGCCACATGATTTGAAGAGCTGACTCATTGGAAAAGACCCTGATGCTGGGAAGGATTGAAGGCAGGAGGAGAAGGGGGCAAGAGAGGACGAGATGGTTGGATCGCATCACCAACTCAATGGAAATGGGTGTGAGCAAGCTCCAGGAGTTGCTGATGGACAGGGAAGCCTGACTGCAATCCATGGGATCACAAAGAACTGGACACAACTGAGTGACTGAACTGAACTGGTGAACTAAGATCCCACATGCTGAGGGGCAACTAAGCCCACGTCCCACAACTAGAAAGCCCATATGGCATAAATGAAGAGCCGACACACCACAACAAAGACCTAGCACAGCCAAAAAATAAAACAAGTGTTAGAAGGGAACATTGCACTCAGTCCCCTTCCTGGATATTTCCAACATCCATCAGCATGTTAAGGCTCTGACAAGTCCTGTACAAGGTAGCCTGTTTAGTTTGGTTTTCAATTTTTAAAATGTGTTGCATAATAAAAAAAAAAGAGTAAGATGTACAAAGAAATCATGGGATATTCATACAACAGACTACAATGGAGAAATGACATTTGCTACTTGTGACAACATGGATTAATCTCAAAATACAACAAAACCAGTTTGTACTCCATCCTCCAAAAAGAAGGTGTCAGTCCCATGTGTCTCATCCAGTCACTCCCTCTGTTTAGTATTTACACAGCAGAAGACTCATTTTGAAAGTGTTACTCGCTCAGTCGTGTCCAACGCTTTGGTGACCCCATGGACTACAGTCTGCTAGTACCTCTGTCCGTGGAGTTCTCCAGGCAAGAATACTGGAGTGGGCTGCCATTCCCTTCTCCGGTGGTTCTTCCCAACTCAGGGATCGAACTCCAGTCTCCTGCATTGCAGGCAAATTCTTTACCCTCTGAGCCACCAGGGAAGCCCGAAGAATACTGGAGTGGGTTGCCATTTCCTCCTCCAGGGCATCTTCCTGACCCAGGGTTCGAACCTGTGTTTCTGGAGTCTCCTGCATTGGCAGGCAGATCCTGTACCAGCTGAGCCCCTAGCAAAGTCCGAGGTACTAACCGCTGACCAAAGGACATCACGAGTGTGTGTGACGCTGGAACAGAGCATCTGTGGACCTGAATATGCGCAGGGTTTCATCTACGTGGAGGACCCACAGAGAGTGCTCGCCCACGATCCCACAGTGCCCCCCGGGCTCTCACCCTCTCGGAGCACCTCCTTCTGCTTCAGCACCGCCACGACGGTCAGAAGACGGGGCAGGGCTGCCCAGGCGGCCACTGTGTGCTGGGCTTGGCTCCGCAGGGTCAGGACCCGACCTCCTCTCCGCTCCTCGGAGGCCTTGAGGAAGAGCTGCACTGTGTTCTGGTCCAGCAGGGCTTTGGAAAACAGCCAGATCCTAGGAAGGAAAGTGATGGAAGCGTGGAAAACATTAGCAGCTATCTCTGTAGCAAACGGTGTTTTTCCCTTTCAAGTAAGCCAGTCTGGCCCTATGAAGTGTGTTCCTGAACCCCACGTTCAGGCCCATCATGGGATCACCTTACTGGGCCCTCAGCCTGCAGGGATGCAGTGTAACAGCAGGCTCAGATCACAGGCTTTGAGGTCAGCCAAATGGGAGGTTGAATCCCAGCGCTGCTGCCCACTCACCATGGGGCCTTGCATGAGGACACAACTCCCTGAACCTCAGTCTCTTCTTCTGTAAAGTGGAGGAAAGCGTGGAACTACTGATGCTGAACTGATATTACTAATGAGTTATCAGTCTATGTTATTACGGTCGGGGACGAGGGACAAAACAGTCCCAGGAAGCCTGCTGTTACAATTCCTGGAGAATCGGGGCAGGTGACAGGGTGCCAGTCACCCACATGTTTTTTTGTTTGTTTGAGTTTTTTTCTTTTCTTGACTCAAGTCACATAAGGCTTCCCAGGTGGCGCTAGTGGTAAAGAACCCAACTGCCAACGCAGGAGCTGCAGGAGACACGAGTTTGATCCCTCAATAGGGAAGGTCCCCTGGAGGAAGGCATGGCCACGCACTCCAGTATTCTTGCCTGGAGAATCCCATGGACAGAGGAGCCTGGCGGGCTATAATCCATGGGGTCGCAAAGGGTCGGACATGACTAAAGTGACTTAGCACACACGAAGCATGTAAAAACTTACTTTCCTGACCAGGGATCGAACCCATGCCCCCACGTTGGAAGTGCAGAGTCTTAACCACTGGACCACCAGGGAAGTCCCACATGGTATGTTCTATATATGACACTGTGGGAGATGCTTTCCATGGGAACACCAAGACCAGGGACAAGATCAGCCATGCTTTCCTTGGTGCACACTCACACAGGTGTGAGAGTGTGTGTGTGTGTGTATGTGAGTGTGTGTCTGTGTGTGTGTGTGTGTGTTTCCCTAAGGAAAGGTACTATTTACAAATAATGCCATTGTTTGGTTTCTTACTTTACAATGGCTGCTAGGGAGCTCAGACTCAAATCGTCAGCTCCACTCTAGAAAAAGGCACACGTTTCGTTTACTGATGCCACTTTGATCATCTTCCCATTTTTCCTTCCCTTCACCCTAATTTCCTCATGTATTTTTTTTTGAAACCCAGAATAAGAATTGGTAAGCTGTGGGCCAAAACCAGCCCACCTGTATAGTAAATAAAGTTTTATCCGAACTTGGCCACTTGCATTGATTTACATGTTGTCTACGATGCTTTTGTGCTACAATAGCAGAGTACCTGCCACAGAGAGCATGTGGCCTGCAGATCCAAACATATTTACCATCCTGTCCTTTCCTGAAAGTTTGCCAGTTCTTGACCTAGAACAACGTACATTTTCATAATCTACCTCAAACCCTTTGAAGTTTGGGAATAAGGTTTCCCAGGAGGCTAGGCGGTAAAGAACCTGCCTGCCAATGCAGGAGGCACGGGTTCAATCTCCGGCCCCGAAGATCCCCTGGAGGAGGAAACGACAACCCATTCCAATATTCTTGCCTGGGAAATCCCAGGACAGAGGAGCCTGGCAGGCTATAGTTCACTGGGTCATAAAAGAATCAGACATAACTTAGCAACTTGACAACAACTGTGAATGCAGTTATAACTAAAAAAGAAAGGAAAATAGATCAAAGTGGAAAATTGAATGTCTCCTCCCTTCTCCCTTCTACCCGCTCAAGCCTTTAAATCAAGAATGGCACGGATGGTCCCATCCCGTTCAGCGATGGTCTCAGGGGGCACTTCTGGGTGATGATTTCCCATCTACCAGGACTTCAGCCCTTCAACCTCAGAGGCCCCCTCCCTCCTTGAAGCCACCTGGGGATGGTCACCTGGCTGGGGCGACCTTGCTGGAGAGCTGCAGCTGAACAGCCCTGGGGGCTCTGAGGACCTCCTGGTGTAGGAGGACGCTCACACCCCAGCCCCGGGTGTTCCTCCGGCTGTTCTGGCTCGCACTGGCCTCCAGCAGAACCAGCTCCTCGCCAGACACGTGCACAGACAGGGAGCCGTTGACGCCGCGCTCTCTGTAGCGCCTGGCAGCCCCCTGCACCTGCAGGGAAAGAGGACAGAGTTTAGAAGCAGGGGTGTTGGGGGTTCTTCCCTGATGCTCCAGTAGTTAAGAATCCACCTTGCAATGCAGGGGACAAACTAAGATCCCACATGCCACAGAGCAACTTAGTGTGTGAGCCACAACTGCTGAGCCCTTGCGGCTCAAGTAGAGGATCCGTGTGTTGCAACGAAAGATCTCCCATGACACAGGAAGACACCACGTGCCACAACTGAGACCCAACACAGCCACATGATAAATAAATACATACTTTTATAAAACAGTAAAAGTGAAAGCATTAGTCACTCAGTCATGTCGGATTCCTTGTGACCCTATAGACTGTAGTCTGCCAGGTTCCTCTCTCTGTCCATGGGATTCTCCAGGCAAGAATACTGGAGTGGGAAGCTATTCCCTTCTCCAGAAGATCTTCTCAACCCAGGGATCAAACCTGGCTCTGTCTGCATTACAGGCAGATGCTTTACCATCTGAGCCACCAGGGGAACCCCTCTTTTTTTAAAAGATATTATAAAAAAAAAGCAGAGGAAGGACAGGAAGGGTCTGTGGGATCTGGGTATGTAGGAGGGCCTCTTCTTCCAGGAAGTCACCCCGAGTCACTCTAGCACTGAGCATCACCAAACACAGTGGACAGCAAACACTCAGGAAGAGAAATAAGACAGAGGGAAGAACAGGGGGAAGCCTTTCCTGACCCCAGGTCCTTGCCTAGGAACAGAATCACCTTGTCCTTCCCACTACCTGTGAGGGGGGATTTCTATCTTACAAATGGAGAAATTGAGGCTCAGAGACTCACATATTCAACCTGGGCCTGCCTGGCTCTAGAACTCATGCTTGTGCCTGAAATAGGGCTGCTGGGGGGAGCAGAAGACCCCTGGGCAATTCAGTTACAGAAAAGGATGCTCCACAGTGCCCCTTGGGGCCCAGAGAAGCCCTAGAAGCTCTGGAGGTCAAAGGGAAGAGTGTCTGGTGGATAAGGAGGGGCCACACTTGGGGTGAGTTCCCTGGTGGCTCAGAGGGTAAAGCGTCTGCCTGAAAGGCAAGAGAGCTGGGTTCCATCCCTGGGTTGGGAAGATCCCCTGGAGAAGGAAATTGCACCCCACTCCAGTATTCTTGCCTGAAAAATCCCATGGACAGAGGAGCCTGGTGCAGGCTACAATCCACGGGGTCACAAAGAGTCAAACATAACTGAGCGACTTCACTTTCACACCTGGGGTGAGGTTGGAGCAAAGGTCTGGCCCGGCTCCCCAGGGTGATGGGGGGAGGAGTAGGGTGTGAGCGGCGAGGCCCGCTCTTCCACCAGCTCTGTAGGATCTGAAGCCCACTTCCTGACCTGGGCCTCGGTTCCCCCACTACAGGGTAGAAACTGGCCCGGCCCAGTCTGCACATTACAATCGCATGGGGAGCTTTTACAAGCATGCCTGGCCCCTCGCTACTTGCATTGATAGACAGTAGTGTTTCCCATGCAAGGCAACAGTATTGAGTGATAAAGGGAAATGAGCTATTAAGCCATGAAAAGACACAAAGGAATTGTAACAGCACATTCTAAATGAAACAAACCAATCTTTCACTTCAAGGCTACAGAATGAATGATTCCAACTGTGTGATGTTCCCGGGGAAAAGGGAAAACTAAATATACAGAAAATGGTAACTGGTGGCCAGAGGGTGAGAGAGAGGGAAGGAGGAACAGAGGAATCGTGGAGGATATTTAGGGCAGTGAAGCTACTGTGTATGATACAGCAAAAGCTGATTTATGACATTATGCACTTGGCAAAACCCACAAAATGTATGGCACAAAGAGAGAACCTTAAAGTAAATGACGCACTTTAGTTCGTAATGAATTAATATCGGTCCCTCCATTTTAGCAAATGTACCACACTAAGGCAAGATGTTTGGCTTATTTTTTAAACATTCTCCTTTTATCTATTTATTTTTTTATCTTGGCCAAGCCGTGCAGCATGCAGGATCTCAGTTCCCGGCCAGGGATCGAACTGGCACCCCACAGCAGTGGAAGCACAGTCTACCAATGGACCACCAGGCAAGTCCCACAAGATGTTGATAAGCGGGAAAACCGCGTGGAGGACAGGCGTCTGTGAGAACCCTCCGTACTTTCTGCTCAATTTTCCTGTAAACCTAAAACTGCTGTAAAAACTGAGATTTATTAATTTTTTAAAAGAGTGCCTGGGACACCCTAACTAACCAACTCAGCATCTCCAGGCTGCAGTCCGGGTATGTTCTATTAATAAAACTGCCCCCACCTGCTTCTAACATGCAGCTGAGGCTGGGAACTTCCAGGGGACACTGTGTCTTCTCTGATTGACTCTGTGGGCCCGAGAGGTCTTGTGGAGCATGCACTCTCAATAGAGGCAATATCACCTTAAATGCATAAGTGGTTCTGGTGAGGGGGCTTTGGTTAAAAAAAAAATTCTTATACAAGGCACAGATATGCATCCACACATAACAGAAATACAGGACATGTGTGGACTTATATTTTCATAGAGGGGACAATTAGGGAAAAAGTGTCTAACAAGCCTCCTTGGTCGGGGATGCAGTAATGAAAATTAGGTTGAGAAACATCAGTGAAGAGATACCTGATGTTTTGCGGGGGATGGGTTTGAGAAGGCTGGGTTCCTGCCACCCAGGTCCAGCCCTCATTCAAACACAGAGATAATGTGAGCAAAGGCTCCTGTTGTTTTAAAAAGTAATAATATACTCAATACTTTTAATGGCCTATATGGGAAAAGAACATTAAAAAGAGTGGAGATATATATACATATATGAAGTGAAAGTCGCTCATTCGTGTCCAACTCTTTGTGACCCCATGGACTATACAGTCCACAGAATTCTCCAGGCCAGAATACTGGACTGGGTAGCTGTTCCCTTCTCCAAGGGATCTTCCCAACCCATATGTATAACTAAATCACTTCGCTGTACATCTGAAACTAACACAACATTGTAAATCAACTATACTCTAATTTTTAAAAAAGTAATAATAAAGCCTGAATCCATTAGGTGACCCAGCACCCAAGGTTCCAACAGGACTCCTCCTCTCTCTCCATGAGTGCTGGGGCCACGCTGGGCTCCACATCCAGACTGCCTGGGTGCCCATCCAAGACCCTCCACTTATGCGCTCCATGACCTTGTACAGGGCACATCACCTCTCTGTGCCTCAGAGTCTCCTCTGCAAAATGCCGAGACAGCAGCACCACGAGGCATCCACGAGAAGGTCCACGTCAAGGGCTGAGACCAGAGCCTGGCACACGACAAACAGTCAAGGGCCATCAGCTCCCGTTATAACTGACTTCGGCGATGGCTCATTTTCCAGTCTGACAGGTGCCCTGATTTTATACATCTCAAAAGTGAAAAGGCTGCCTATGAGACAATGAACCAGTGTGGGTCTGAAGACACATCCTGATTTCAGAGATACCAACACATGTGAAAACACATCTCTGAGAGCGACCAGCTTCATCCTTCAGAGCCCTTCTCGGGCTCCCCTCGAGTTGTCAAAACCCGCAGGCAAAGGACTGAGGCTACAGCAGGCATTTGAAAATTGCTATCGAATTCTGGTCCTAATCACAGTGGGGGCTACCCACCTACACCTCCATGTCCCCAGCCCACAGCCTAATTCCTGTGTACACAGCATACTCTCAAAGCAACCAAGGTGGGGGGCTTTCTACAGAGCCGGCCCTGGAGGAGCAGAGCACCGCCCTCCCACCTGCACGCCTCTCCCTGCCTCTTCCTTTCTCTGGAGAATGAAACCCTATGTGTTTCTACCCCACACTGGGCAAAATACTCTGGGATCTAAAAAGCCATTCTGAAGGCTCATACAGTTTCTTCCAGACCCAACCACAGGGCAGGGTTTTGAGGACAATTCTGCCTCTCTCCTTTTTCAAGGGTGAAATATGATCCTTTCACCCTCCAGGGAGCTGAAAACCCTTCTTGCCTGGACAATCACTTCCAAATGACGGATTTGGAAATCTCCTTCCCATCTGTTCTTGATTCTGGAGGGGCTGTCTGGCTAAGCTTAGCATCGCGGTGTGGCCCTCCCCCTGCTCCCTCCCCTCCATCCTCCCTTCCTTCCGCTCCATCTCCCAGCAAGCTGGCTGCTCCAAGACAACACTTGGCAGGTAACTGAGGTCATCCTGAAGGGACCACCATCTGTACCTGTAAGTCTGGAGGAAACGTGGGTCCACGGGGATGTCTGAGCTGCAAGGAAACCACCGAGTGGGAGTCAGATCCATTCAGCTGGACCGAGACCTGTTGGGAGGGGGAAGTGGAGAAAGGGTGAGGGAGTGAGATGCAGAACCCAAGAAGGTGGCTGGCTGGGCACTGAGGAGGGATAAGTTTGGGACAGGCCCCACAGCAGATGCCTGAAGCTGCCATCCTTCCAGGACGGTTCTCAGTCTAAATCTTACGGAGACTGCCTTACCTGGAAGCTTGAGAAGTGAGGCCCCAGACACGGGGCTGAGAGGACAGCTCTTGGACTACAGACTGCATCCTCCCCCTGCCACGGTGTCTGCTCATGCCTCCCGTGTTTACGGCTGCCATTTATTTGACCCTGACTATGAACCAGGCACTGGGAAGCTGATTTTACAATCATCATCTTATTCAATCATCACCCCTGCTCTCACAGGCTGGTATTACTATCCTTCTTCACAGGAGGAAAAACTAATGCTCAGCGAGGTTGAATAATTTACCCAAGGTCACACAGCAAGTCAACAGTGGAGCTAGGATTTGAACCTGAAAGGTCCTTGGAGATGGGAACAGAAACACAGGCATCCGTGCAGTCTCAGTACGTCGCACAGAGCCTGGCATACAGCAGAGACACTATCTATATATGGTGAATTAATGAATATACCCACAGTGGCTGCTATATATTCACCAAAACGCACTTCCTTTCCCTCTAGGACATATGGCTAAAACTACATTTCCCAGCCTCCCTTGCAGCTGGGTGGGGGTCAAGTGATGAGTTCCCACCAGTGGAATTACTTATGCGCCTGAGAACAAAAACCTCTGCAAAATTCTCACCCTCTTTCTCCTCATCTAGCCTGCTGGGGCAGAGCCACAGGGTGGTGGGAGCCTGGGTCCCCGAGTGACTGTGTGGAGTAGACCCACAATGAACTGCGACATGACTGCAGAATAAACTTTCACAGTAAAGCAAACTTTTGTCACAGAGGTGCACCCTGATTCATCATAGGCATGCTGCCAAAATAAAGCCTGTGCTATCAGCTTGCCAGGGCTGATAGCCCTGCCACCTCCCATACAGGACACCTGCATGCTAACATTAAATCCCCTCCTCCCCCAGCTAAGAGGCAGAACTCAGTCATCTGACCTGGGACGTGACGTTGCGGTTGATGGTAGCTCGTGCATCCACGCCACAGTCAAATGCTCCCTTGTGACTCTGTCTGAAGACAATGTCCCCGTCCACATTCAGGGCTTGGGGAAACCTCAGCTAGGAAAGAACAGACAGTACCTTTTACTCTTGCCAACAGTCAAGCTCTGCTTGGAGGTCACCAACCAGCATTTGCCCAGCCCAGGGATGGGTACCTGGAAGGAGTGAGCCACGTCCAGGGCCAGGTTATGCCAGACTTCACCACGCTGCGATCTGTCATGGTGAAGAGCCTTCACGTGCAGCAGGACTTTCTGGTTGACCTTCAGAGTGGCCTCGACACCTCTGTTCTTAGCCTGTACAAGAACCAACGGCCCTCAGAGAGGGGACTTCCCGTCTCTGAGTGCCTGCAGAGGCCACCCTCGGAACCCAGCAATCAAAGTGGCCCTAAGATTGATGGGTGAAAGCAGTCTACACTGTGCCACTCACAGGAAAGGAAGTGGGGCAGGTGCCCAGGAGGGCCTTTGATATGTATGGTAAACTCCAGCGCCCACAGGTAGGGCGAGCAGGGTAGGCTTAAGGGCCTGTGTCTCATTCATAAGGGTGATTGTTCTAGTCACTGCTGCAGTTGTAACACTCAGCATGGCACCAGGTGCACAGCAGGTGCTCAACAAATATCTAGACGAATGCAGAATCGCTAGTTGTAGTTATAGCCTGAAATCCCAAAGGCAATGCCATGCTAAGTGGAAGAATGTTTAATTTCTGGCAGGCAGAAAAATACCCACCGTCCCCAAAATGTCCATGTCCTCAACCCTGAACTCTGGGAATCTGTTACTTTACAGGGCAAAAGAGATTTTACAGTTAAGGATCTTGAGATGGGCAGATTATCCTGGATTATCCAATGAGCTGATCACAAGGCTTTTTTGGTTTGTGTTGGATTTTTCTTTTTGGTCAAACAGCACGTGAGATCTTAGTTCCCTGACCAGGTATTGAACCTGTGCCCTCTGCAGTGAAAACAAAGAGTCGTAACCATTGGACTTCCCGGGAAGCTTTAAGGATTCATATAAGAGGGAGCCAAGACAGTCACAGTCAGAGAGAGGAAGACACTACTCTGTTACCTTTGAAAACAGAGAAAGGGACCATAAATCAAGACACATGGGTGGTTTTTAGAAGTTAGAAAAGGCAAAAAAAAAAAAAAAAAAAGGATTCTCCCCTGGAACTTCTGGAAAGAATGCGAACCTGGAAACACCTTGATTTCAGCCAAGTGAAACCCATTTTTTATTTCAGATCTCAAGAAATGTAAGATAAATTTGTGTTGTGTTAAGCCGCTAAGTTTGTGGCAATTTATTATAGCAGCAACAGGAAATACACACACAGTTAATCACTTATTCACTCAACAACTATTTCGCTTCTGCCACATGCTAAGTACAAGCAACAGGCTGCCATCTTTTCCCACCTGTGCTGACTGAGAAGTTAAAAAATGTCTTGCCACTAGAATTTTATCATTGGTGAACGTCTCTAAAAGAATACACAGCTTTATTTTAGAGCCAGGATGGAGGAGGAAGAAACAAAGGTCCAAGAGAAGCAAAAAATGTGTGTCATTAAACAAAGATACGGTTTTAAAACCTGGAGAAGGAAACGGCAACCCACTCCAGTATTCTTGCCTAGACAATCCCATGGACAGAGGAGCCTGGCGGGCTACAGCTCATGGGGTCACAAAGAGATGGACATGACTGAGCACACAGGGTTTTAGAAAGAACAGTCAAATTAAATTAAATTAAAGGATCCCCACCTACTTGGTTCTAGCCTGTTGGTGTCAGGTGGGGTTTCAGGCCCAGTGGGTCAGATCTTCCAATTTTTTATAATTAGAAGCAGAGATCTGCGTTTTATTCCAAATCTTCTGATTTAAATGTTGACACTTTTTCCCCTTTAATTTAAATGCTAAGCAGGCCAAACAAAACACATCTGCAGGCTGGATTTGGCCCATTCGCCATTTTGCAATCTCCGGTTTAGAAAACAGGACACACCACTGGGAAACATTTGCGCAGGTGTTCTGGGTCGTCATCTTGCCCATGGTTTCCCCTCAGGACCTCCAACTCCCAAACCTGGGGCCTGCTCACAGCTTCAGTTTGACAGGCGGGGAAGTGAGGCCCCAGAAACACAGGTGTCTGTCCATGCAGCAGCTGGCCCGGCTCCAGCCCGAGGCCTGCGGACATCCCCAAGGGAGAAACCACCACTGTCTCCCTTCTCCAGGCCCGCACACAGCAGGTGCTCAATACATGCTTGCTGGAGAATGGGATCATCTCTTGGAGCGTCTTTTCCTAGAGGGGTCAGGAAGGAGACTTGGATGAGGGCCTATAGCCATGTTGTAAGTACTCAAGATTGCACCCAAGTACAATCTTGGAAGGACTGATCCTCCAGCTGAAACTCCAATACTTTGGCCACCTGATGCAAAAAGCTGACTCACTTAAAAAGACGCTGATGCTGGGAAATACTGAAGGCAAAATGAGAAGGGGGTGATAGAGGATGAAATGGTTGGATGGCATCACTGACTCAGTAGACATGAGTTTCAGCAAACTCCAGGAGACAGTGAAGGACAGAGGAGCCTGGCGTGCTGCTGTCCATTGGGTCACAAAGAGTCAGCCCTGACGTAGCAACTGCACAACAAGTACTCGAGAAAGATCCGTGTAATCCATTTCAATCCTCATAACACTGCGCAGGAGATGAAGATTGCTGTCTCCTCTGCACAGAAGAGGAAACTGAGATCCAGAGACATAAGATGATTTGCTAAGGGCACAGAGGCAAAAATGAGTTTCACTCCTAAAAGACAAATGCCAAGACCCTCTACTGCTGCTGCTAAGTCGCTTCAGTCCTGTCTGACTCTGTGCGACCCCACAGACAGCAGCCCACCGGGCTTCCCCCGTCCCTGGGATTCTCCAGGCAAGAACACTGGAGTGGGTTGCCATTTCCTTCTCCAATGCATGAAAGTGAAAAGTGAAAGTGAAGTCGCTCAGTCGTGTCCGACTCATCGCGACCCCATGGACTGCAGCCCACCAGGCTCTTCCATCCATGGGATTTTCCAGGCAAGAGTACTGGAGTGGGGTGCCATCGCCTTCTCCGAAGACCCTCTAAGTCAGGGGTTAAAAACTACAGACTGGGAGCGGGGGAAACTGGCCAGCCTGTTTTTGCAAATCAAGTTGTTTAAGCTGCTATAACAGAAATACCACAGACTGCATGACTCAAATACCAGAAATTTTACATCTCACAGTTCTGGAGGCTGGAAGTCTAAAACCAAGGTGCCAGGCATGGATGGGTTCTGGTGAGAAACCTCTTGCTGGTTTGCAGATGGCTTTTCTCATTGTGTCCTCAGATGGTGGAGAGAAAGCTCAGCTCTGATCCTCTTTTTGGAAGGACACTAATCTTACCATTAAGATTAATCACTTCATGGCAAATAGATGGGGAAAAAATGGAAACAGTGACAGACTTTATTTTCTTAGGCTCCAAAATCACTGCACACAGCAACTACAGCCATAAAATTAAAAGAGGCTAGCTCCTTGGAAGAAAGCTGTATGACAAACCTAGACAGTGTATTAAAAAGCAGAGACATCACTTTGCTGACAAAGGTCCGTATAGTTAAAGGTATGGTTTTTCCAGTAGTCATGTACGGATGTGAGATTCAGACCATAAAGAAGGCTGAGAACAGAATTGATGCTTTCTAACTGTGGTGCTAGAGAAGACTCTTGAGGGTCTCTTGGATTGCAAGTAGATCAAACCAGTCCATCTTAGAAATCAAACCTGAATATTCATTGGAAGGACTGATGCTGAAGCTCCAATACTTTGGCCACCTGATGCAAAGAGCCAACTCACTGGAAAAACCCTGATGCTGGGAAAGATTGAAGGCAGGAGGAGAAGGAGGGCAACAGAGGATGAGACAGCTGGATGGCATCACCAACTCAATGCACGTGAGATTGAGCAAACTCTGGGAGATAGTGAAGGAAGGGAAACTTGGTGGGCTGCAGTCCATGGGATGGCAAAGAGTCGGACATGACTGAGCGCTGAGCAGCTGAACAACAATCTTATCATAAGGGCTCCACCCTCATGACCTTGATTACCCAAAGCCCTCACTTCCAAATGCCATCACATTAGAGCTTCAGCATATGAATCTGGGGAGGGGGGTGGGTACACAAACATCCAGCCCACAGCAAAAGTTTTATCAGAACACAGCTGTGCCCATTCATTTGTGTCTTCCCTACAATGTTTGTGAGCTACAAAGGCAGAGATGAGTAGTTGCAACACTGGCTGTATGACCTGCCAAGGCTACAGTAGTTACCATCTGGTCCTTCAGAGAAAAACTTGATCAACCCCTGCTCTAAATTAGGTATGTAATGCATTTTTTCTTTCTATTTTTAAAATTGTGGTCGCGTGGAACTTCCCCAACCAGGAATTGAACCTGTGCCCCCTGCCCTGGAAGCACAGAGTCTTAAGCACTGGACTGCCAGGGGAGTCCTACAATGGGCTTGCAACAGCAGCAGGCCAACAGCTATTCATTAAGCACTGACTGTGCGCCAGGCCTTGCGGCTCTCAGGATTACAAAGCAGACATGTCCCAATCACGGTCTTGGACTAGCACAGGGTCCGGGCTGGGGTCTTTCTCCCAAGAGAAGAGGTGAGGGTTTTTAAGTAAGGGGGTGACAATGACTATGCTGGCGTGTTGAAAAACTCCCTCGGGCTCTCAAGTAGATTGAATTAGGCAGACAGCAGAACAGAAAACTCGGGCCGGAATTCTCCGTTTGCTTCGTCCAGTTGAGAGAAGGTGGCAACCTGAACTGGGGACCACTGGGGTGAAAAGAGCTCTGGGATCTTCACTTACCACATGCCGATTCCACAAAACCACGCACCCATCCAAGCTCCTGGGGATGGTCCTGCCGTCGTATGGGTGGGTCAGGCCCGCGCAGACCTGGGAGGGACAACCACACACATGCACACACACACACAGATGGGTCAGAGGCAGATGGAAGCCCCTCCCCGTTGAACCCTGGAGCCTACTCACATAGGGGTGCCCGGCCTGGTAGCCCAGAACCACGGTCTGCAGGGTCTCCTCCTGGGCTCCCAGGACCACCCTGCTCTCCAGGGAGTAACGCTGGTGCCGCCTGTCGGCCGTGAAGGTCTCCTGCAGGAGGATGTGCTGCGGGAGGGGCCCAGTCCAGGGGTGCCTGGCATGGAGAGCGGGGAACAGGCTGAAGTCATTAAAGCAGCTGGCGGGGTCAGAGGACACCTGTGCCCCAGGGGCCTGTCACTGTCTTGCAGAGTTGAGACTTTGTTACAGGGGACTAGCCTGGTGGTCCAGTGGTTAGGAATCCACCTTCCAATGCATGGGATGTGGATTTGATCCCTGGTCCGGGAACTAAGATCCCACACGCCGCGTAGCAACTAAGCCCTCACATTCCAACTACTGAGCCTGCGTGCCACAGCTAGAGAGGAGCTTGAGCAACGCAACTAGAGAAGCCTGAGCACCGCAACAAAGATCCTGTGTGCCTAGCTAAGACCTGATGCAGCCAAACACGTGTTTTTATAAAAGACTTTGTCTATGTGCGTGCATGTGAAGGCCCTTCAGTCGTGTCTGACTCTTTGCAACCCTATGGACCATGGCCCACCAGGCTCCTCTGTCCATGGGATTCTCCAGGCGAGAATACGGGAGTGGGCTGCCATTCCCTTCTCCAGGGGATCTTCCAGACCCAGGGATGGAACCCACGTCTCCTCTGTCTCCTGCACTGCAGGCAGATTCTTCACCATCTGAGCCACCAGGGAAACCCTGGAACACCGTAGGTGCTCAATAAATATAAATGTGATTAAAAAGTGGATGAGACCTTGGCAGATGCAGGGGCTGTTAGTTTGGGTTACTGCTGCTGTTCTGACAGTAGATGGCTAAGGGTCCCTGGCTGGTCAGTGCACAGCCTGGACTTCAGGCTGGGTCTCTGACTCCAACCCTGTGCTGTTCACCCCCCAACAAAAAACAGGCTTTTCAACCAGCTGGGCCTCCAGGAACTGAAATGGTTCCCCCAGAGCAACTTTCAGCCTGGGGTGACGAGACTGTTTTCTGTGCCCACCTTGGCACACGAATGAAAGGAGGTGAGGGACACGGGGGCTTTCAGGGAGGGGGCTCATCTCTGAGTTCTGGGTTCTGTCTGGGCCCCTCCAGGCAGCACAGCACACCCCACTCCCTGGTGACCCTCCATGCTGGAGAACAGGAGACCCGGGCAAGCACTACTCCTCGGGGGAAGCAGCCTGGGGGAAGGGGCCACACATACACAAGGAAGAAGGTTCCCTGCTTCCGGTACAAGCTCCTGTCTCGAACCAGCTCCTCCAGGCTGCCCTCCAGCTGCAGGCCCTCAGGATGGCCCCTGGCACCGGTCCCCAGAGCCGTCAGCAATACATGACTCTTCCATGGCTGCAATGAGGACCAGGCTGATGCAGAGGGATGCCCCGAGGGTCCAAGCTGCGAAACATCCTGCCCTGGGGGTCTCCAGGGGCAGCCCCCACTGCCCACTCATTACCCCAGGAATGACCACCAAGAAGGGCTGATCAAATGGGCTGCAGCTTCCACACCATCAGACCTCAAGGTTGCACAGGCACACTGCTATGGCCAGGCCTCTCCAGGGGCCCAGCAGGAATGAAGCACTTGGATGTCCAGTACCAGGTGGCTGACCTTTGCTCTGCGGTCAGCGCTAGTATGGCTGGGTTCCATTTTATAGATAAAGAAACTGAGGCTTGGGGAGGCTTATAGGCCAAACTAGTAGGCTTCCCCATCCCAGATATGGGATTCAGGGTCTCTCGATGGCAAAGTCTCCAGCACGGGCCACCTGGACCCTTACCTGCTCCGTGTGCCTGTAGGCTGCCGTTAGGTTCAGCTCCCGCTGTGGGCCCTTCAACCAGCAGTGCAGGATCTTACGGTCTCGGCTGTTCTCAGCATGAATCTTGCTCTGCACCGCTTCACTCCAGGCTGATTCTATTTCACTCTGGCTGCTAAAGAGGCTCTGTGCCAAGGCTGTCACCGTGGAAACCTGCAATGAGGATGAAGAGGCTGACCAAAGCCTTTGCACACCCTATTTCCTCTTCTTGGGATTCCCTTTCTCTCAGTCCCACTTGGTGAACTCCTACTCATCCTTCAAAGCCCCTCCAATGAAGGAGGACACACAAGAGGACAGAAGGGTAGCCTTCTCTCCCTGCATCATTGCACGGTTTTCAGAGCCATGGGAGGATCTAGGTGTTACTGGGGCTTGTACTGGAGCTGGGGGAAGTAGAACTCTTTAGCCTTGTGCTGGGCTGTATACCCAGCCCACTACCCTTGGCACAAGCCCCTCTAGGAACAAGGCTCTGCCTTGTGCCCTGCTGGCCTCTGTCCCTTGTTCATACAGCTCCCTCAGGGGACTCATGAGGAGAGGTAATGGGGCCAAGTTGGAGTTTGGGAATTACCAAACCTCCTGCCAAATACTAGAACTACCCAAGACCTTACCCCACGCATCACTGACCTCAGGTCACCCCCAGAACCCACGGGCCCCATTTCAGCAAATGGCACCTGCTCCTACACAACCTTGTTGTTGCTGTTCAGTCACTCAGTTGTGTCCGACTCTTTGTGACCCCACAGACTGCAGCACATCAGGCTTCTCTGTCCTACACTGTCTCCTAGAGCTTGCTCAAACTCATGTCCATTGAGTCGGTGATGCCATCCAGCCATCTCATCCTCTGTCATCCCCTTCTCCTCCTGCCTTCAATCCTTCCCAGCATCAGGGTCTTTTCCAATGAGTCAGCTCTTCGAATCAGGTGGCTAAAGGATTGGAGCTTTAGCTCCTGTCCTTCCAGTGAATACGCAGGGTTGATTTCCTTTAGGATGGACTGGTTTGATCTCCTTGCTGTCCAAAAGACTCTCAAAGAGTCTTCTCCAGCAAAAGAGTTTGAGAGCATCAACTCAGCACTCAGCCTTCTTTATGGTTCAACTCTTACATCCGTACACGACTACTCAAAAAACCATAGCTACACAACTGCTTGAGCCAAAAACTTGGGGTCATTTGTCTCTTCCTCACTTCCCCAAACCAATCCATAAGCAAGTCAGTCATCGACACCTTGAAGTAAATTCTGCAATCTGACCACCTGCCTCTGCTGTCTTCTCCCAGGCCAGGTCACCATCACGCCCCTGAGCTGGGTCACCTGCAGGAACTGGCCAGCTGACCCCTCCTTGCATCCTGTCCTGGCTTTACCTGTCACACAGCTGCCCTCTCAAGGTCCCTAACCTTGCTGGGAGTCACTTGCTCCTCCTGAGTCCACCCTGGTACCACCTGGCCCCTGCCTCGAGGGTACTGTGCTGTCCCCAGACATGCCCACAGAGCTGCCTCCTCCTGAGCCCAAGTCAGGCCTGGACCACCCCTCTCTCATGTCCACTCATCATCCCAACACAGGGAGAGGCTTGGTGTACCAGGTTCCCACACGTGACACCAGGGAAGTCCTTCCCTTGTTGATTTCCTTTCAAACTCTGCTATGCTGCTTCACTCGGCAGGCCTCATTCTGCGTTTTGGTAAAAGCCTCCTATCTATTTGTTTCCAGGGTACCAGCTCAACCTACTTTCATATTTTACTCTATCAGCTGCTAAGCAAGAACATGAGACATTGAGGTTTATTTTGCGGTCCACTCTCCCAAATTCCCTCGGCAACTAACTCTGAAGAGTGTCAGTACTGAGTGAGCTAGACCTCACGCATCCGGGACCCAGTATGGAAAACCCCCAAACCTCAGTTTTAACCCTTTTCTCAGAAGATTTAAGCCACAAGAAATCAGCCTCCCTGGCCACTGGTGAGGGGGCTGGGCAGGGGGCGTGGCTGAGCATGCGCACCCGAAGGTAGGTGGTAGCTGGGGTGTAGATGTGGATCTTGCCCTGCCTCTGGAGGCCCTGGCCCCTGCAGGCCACGTTCACCACCAAATTCTTCAGGGTCCAGGCCTTGCCCAGCGTCAGCTCCAACACAGCCTGGAACATGGCTCGGTTAGGCCAGTACAGCCTGTGAGCCGTGGAGACCATCAGCCAGGGACTATTCAGGTTCAAGGCTCCTGAGACGGGCAGAGAACAAGAAACTAGTTATCTCCAGGGCAAGAAGGGGGCTTCTGGCAGGCAGCAAGAGCCCCCTGTAGAGTCATCACGGTCACTGCAGGGCACATCTCATAACTGGGAATGACTGGGGGTAGAACATAAGGGAACCTTCTAGAATGACTCAAATGTTCTGAATTTTGACAGGAGCTTGGGTTTCACAGATCTGTGCACCTGTCAAAACTCATCAAATGGTACCCGGGAGATGTTGGCATTTCACCTTAGTGAATGATACCATACTGAAATGTTGAGGGGTGAGATGGACCATAGTTTACAACTTAATTTGACCTGTTACCAACAAATAAGACAGATGGCTAAGTGGACAGATAGGTGACAAGATAGGTGGAGTAAAATGTTCATAGTAGAATCGACACTGAGAATATGTAGGTGTTCCCTGCAGCACTCTTTGCACTTTTCTGTATGTTTGAAATGTTTTCAGGAAGATATGTTAGACAGAAGAAACGCTAGGAAGGTTGGAAAGGGGGCACTCCAGTGAGGTGATCAAGAGCATGGCCTTTACTCTTGCAAGCTATGTGACCTCTTTGAGCCTGTGCTTCCATCTGTAAAATGGGTACAACAGTACTAATCACTGTGTCTTGGGACAGAGGAAGCATCCACTCAGAAGAGTAAAGATCAATCATCACCATCATCAAAAAGTTGACATTCTACACAGCACGTTGCCCTTCCACAAGGAACTAAAACCAGTCACTGGACCCCTCTCATACTTTGTAATAAATCTCCCACTCGCTCAAGGGCTAATTCAGTAAATACTGCTCCAGACTCTCAGAACTTGGCAGTGAACAGGAGGCATAGTTGCTGCCTTGATGGAACTCGTGGTCTGGGGGCAGTGGTGGCGGAGAAATCTTGAATAAACATGTAATGAGACCTGTGCTGCGCTGTGCTTAGTTGCTCAGTCCTGTCCAGCTCTTTGCAACCCCATGGACTGTAGCCCACCAGGCTCCTCTGTCCGTGGGGATTCTCAGGCAAGAATACTGGAGGGGGTTGCCATGCCCTCCTCCAGGGGATCTTCCCAACCCAGGGGTCGAACCCGGGTCTCTCGCATTGCAGGCATATTGTTTACCGTCTGAGCCACCAGGGAAGACCTACCTAGGAGGAAAATGCTAAGTGCTAGGAAGGAAAAGAAAGAGGGAGCTAGACCAAGGTCAGGAGGATCAGTGAAGACTCCCATGAACAGGACCATTGAGCTCAACCCTGAATGAGAGGCAGTGGAGTCAGTCAAAGGGAGGGAGCACTCCCCCACCTCCTAGTGGAGATAGAAGATTCACTATGTGGGGAAACTGAGGCTCAGAGGCCAGGATTCAGGGGGACCCAGCACAGCAAGGGTAGAGGGCGGGCTGCCAAGTTGAGAACAGGGAGATACTGAGTAGAGTGTGGTCAGGTGCCCTGAGGTGCCAGTTCCACAGGAAACGGGGAGTTTGCTCCACAGAAGAACAGAGTGACTGAAAAAAAATGGTCCACAGATATGGGGCCCAGGGTCCTCAGGGAGAGCCAGGACCCCACCCAACAGGGAAGTCCATCAGTCAACAAGAGCACCCCCACTCATACATACATACATATATGCAAGTGAAATACTGCTCAGCCATGAAAAAGAATGAAGTAATTCCCTTTGCAGCTACATGACTGCAACTAGAGATTATTATCCTAAATGAAGCAAGTGAGAAAGATAAATACCATGTAATATTACTAGACATGGAATCTAAAACATGATGCAAATGAACTGATCTATGGAAAAGACTCGTAGACATAGAAAACAGACTTATAGTTAGCAAGGCGAGGGATGGATTGGGAGTTTGAGATTAAAAGATGGGAACATTATATATGGAATGGATAAACAATAAGATACTATTGTATAGCACAAGGAATAATATTCAATATCCTATGATAAGCCATAATGGAAAAGAATAGAAAAAATGTGTGTATATATATATGCTGCTGCTGCTGCTAAATCGCTTCAGTCATGTCCGACTCTGTGTGACCCCAGAGATGGCAGCCCACCAGGCTCCCCCATCCCTGGGATTCTCCAGGCAAGAACACTGGAGCGGGTTGCCATTTCCTTCTCCAATGCATGAAAGTGAAAAGTGAAAGTGACGTCGCTCAGTCGTGTCGGACTCTTCGCAACCCCATGGACTGCAGCTCACCAGGCTCCTCCATCCATAGGATTTTCCAGGCAAGAGGACTGGAGTGGGGTGCCTTTGCCTTCTCCAATGTGTATATATGTATAATGGGATCACTTTGCTGTACAGCAGAAATAGAACATTGTAACTCAACTATACTTCAACAAAATAATTTTTTTAAAGAGCACACACACCCTCCCCTTCCCATAGAGCCTCCTTCCAAGCAAGTTCCAAGTTACTGACTCTTAAACTAAAGCACATACCATGCTCTTACCTGGCATGTGGGAAAGCTACTAAAAGCAACTTCAGAAACATAAAGAAGAAAGAAACTCAAGGGGAACAGATCAAAGCACCCCGATTCTATAACTTACGTTCATAGAGAAGAGAAGACAATGCATCATGAAGAACTTGCAGGAACACAAAAGAGCTCTTGGGAATACAAGCTAAACAAAACTAGAAAGGTCAGCAGGAGGGCTGGTGGATGAAGCTGGGGAAATCAGCCCTCAAAACAGAACAAAAGGACAAAGAGATGGAACAAAGGAGAGAAAAGAGAAAATCAGAGGTTTAGTTTCTGAGGACCAACATCTATCTGACCACCAGGCATTCCAGAACACAGAAAGAAATTACCAAAGAAACTGTACAAGAAAACTACCAAGACCCAAATGGTGGGTCTCCACATTTGCAAGGTTATATGCCAAGTCCTTAGTACAGTGAATAAAGATAGATCTAAACCAAAGCTCATCATCATAAGATTTGAAGATATGAGGATTAAGGGCTTCCCTCATAGCTCAGGTGGTAAAGAATCTGCCTGCAATGCAGGAGACCCTGGTTCTATTCCTGGGTCAGGAAGACCCACTGGAGAAGGGAAAGGCTACCGGCTCTAGTATTCTGACCTGGAGAATTCCATGGACTGCATAGTCCATGGGGTGGCCAAGAGTCAGATATGACTGAGCACCTTTCACTTTCAGGAATAAAGAGAAGCTCCTAAAAGCTTCCAGAGAGAGACAAAAGGATCACAGACAAAGGATGATGGATCAGAAATAGCACCAGACCTCTCAATTGATTCACATAGACAGTGGAGCGATGTCTTCAAAATCACAAAGGGAAATCATTTCCGACCTAGAGTTCTCTATTCAGCCAAATCAAATGAAGACAGTTTAAACACTCAGGGTTTCAAAATGTTTACATCCTGTTACAGGTTGAATTGTCTCTCTCGAACAGATATGTAGTCTTAACCCCAGGTACCTCAAAAGGTGACCTTATTTGGGAATGGGGTCATTGCAGATAGAATTAGTTAAGATGAGATCACACCAGAGTCCCAGGTGACTCAGTGATGGAAGATCCCCTGAAGGAGGAAATGGCACCCCACTGCAGTATCGCCTGAAAAATCCCACAGACAGAGGAGCCTGGTGGACTACAGTCCATAGGGTCACAAAGAGTTGGACACATTGAGCGTTCACAGACACTTAACGGCGAAGGGGAGGCCTGAAGTCTGACATGACTGGTACCTTTATATGAAGGGAGAGGTTTGGGCACACACACACACAGAACCATGTAACAACGAGGCAGGACTGTTGTTGTTGTTTAGTTGCCGAGTCATGTCCGATCCTTTGCGACCCCGTGGACTGTAGCCTCCCAGGCTCTCTGTCCATGGGGTTTTTCAGGCAAGAATAGTGCAGTGGGCTGTCATTTCCTTCTCCAGGGGATCTTCCCAACCCACAAATCGAACTTGTGTCTCCTGCAGGCAGAGATTAGAGCAATGTAACTCTAATGTAACTCAGTGTACCAACCAAGGAATGTCAAGCATTAATAGCCACCACCAGAAGCTAGGAAGAGGCAGGGAGGATTCTACCCAGGGTCACAGAGAGAACATAGCCCTGCTGACGCCTCACCTTCAGAATTCTAGTCTTGGAGACTGTAAGAGAATAAATTTGCTGTTTTAAGCCACCCAGCTTGTAGTAGTTGGTTAACACAGCCCTAGCTAACGAATACACCTTCCATGTATCCTCTCTGAAGAAGCTACTGGAGGATGTGCTCCACTGGAACAAGAGTAAGGCAAGAAAGGACATGAACGCGAGAAGCAGGGACTGTGGCCCAGAGAAGTGGAAGGCACTCCCTGAATGATGGTGACGGGAGGCCCCAGGACACAGCAGTACACCCGGGAGCACCAGTGGCTCCAGGAAGAGTGTCGACAAGAAAACTAGGGGAGCTGATCAAAGCTGACACGTGATCGGAAGTGTGTGACCCTCTGGAGGAGAGTTTTGCACTGTTGCTAAAAATTCTAGGAATAATCATAGGAGGAAAATAGAAAATTAATCAAACAGGGGGGAAAAGCTATTATAGCTCCAGGAAAAACAAAAAGTTAGAATTCTAGTATACCACATGTCTCAGCTGTGAGGGACACAATTTTATCAACAGTGAATATTAACAAACTGTAACTGTTTGTGGGGAAGAGAGGGAAATACATGTTTTAAAGGGGATGGTGCAAGTTAAATTCTCATCCTCTATAATAAGAAATACATGGAGAATAAAAATGCCTAAGAGAGAAAAAGCAAGAAGTAAGTGTGATTAAAAGATGGAAGGTCTGGTAAGAAATAGTAAAAAGAATTTACAGTGATTGCCATTTCAAGCAAAATTTGGGATAGGAAGACATGAAACAGAAAATTACTGTGTTTGTTATAACTTTAACTTTTAAAACTTTAAAAAGTTTTTCAAGTACATACATGAATACAGAGACTATGATGAGATTCCCATGTAACATTCACCCACCTTCAACGATTTCTATGTCATAGTCTAATTCACTTTTCAAACTATGTATTTCTTCAATAAAAATTAATTCAAAGATAAACTATGGTACATCCATCTTTTAAAATGGGAGACAGTGTTCCAAGGAGAAGAAACAGCAAGCGCAAAGGCCCTGAGGTGTGTCTGGGGAACAGAAAAGAGGCCAGGAGGGTTGCAGGGTGATGGGCAATGGGGAGAGTAGGGTGAGACAAGGTCAGAGAAACAGGCAAGGCCCTGTAATGTAGAGTTCTGTTGGTAAGGGTAAGAAAGCAGGATGTGTTTGTGTGCTTCCTGCAACACATTTAAGGCCTGAGTCTGGAGATAGCCAGGTAGACAAAAGGGAAGGGTGTTGCAGACGGTGGGCATGACTTGAGCGAAGACCACTAGCCAAGGCCACCCCATAGATGTCACTCACCTTCCCACCTCCACAGGGCAGCCCTGGACGTGTCCTTCCACTGCCAGCCTGCCACGAAGGGCAGCCGCCCGTTGTACTGCACCTTCAGGTGTGTGCTGGCCTCCACGTGCGGATGGCGGAGGCTCAGGTGGTGCAGCTGCGTTCGGTAATCCAGCTGCCTCTCCAGCACCTGCAGCACAAACTGGAGACCCACACCCACGATGCTAATCGGATCTGGTGCTAACTACGAGGCTGCTTCCAACACAGAACATTCCACTGGCTCTCCACTGCAGCCTGAGCCCCCTGGCTACCAGGAACTGCCCCAGTCCACCCCAAAAGAAACCCTGCACCCCCATTAGCAGTCACTCCCCATTGCCTCCTTCCCATACACTCCAGAAACCTACCTTCTGTTTCTATTAATTTACCTCTTCTGGACATTTCTTACAAACAGAATCACATAGTATGTGGCCTTTGGTGTCAGGCTTCTTTAACATGGCATGATGCTTTCAAGGTTCATCCACGTTGTAGCATGTGTCAGAATTTCATCTTTTTCTTTTTAAATTCTACTTATTTTAATTGGAGGATAATTACTTTACAATGTTGTGTTGGTTTGTCATACATCAACATGAATCAGCCAGAGATATACATGTGTCTTCTCTCCCTTGAACCTTCTTCCCACCTCCAAATCCATCCCACCCCAGAACTTCATTCTTATTACGGAATGATATTCTATTGTATGGATAAATATATGTGTCAACTTATTCATTTGGGTTGTTTCTGCTTTGGGGTTATTATGAATAAAGCTGCTATAAATGTTCATGTACAAGTTTTGTGTGGACATAAGTTTTCAATTCTCCTGAGTACCTAGGAGTAGAATTGTTGGGTCATATGGTAACTCTGTTTAATATTTTAAAGAAACATAAAACTCTTTTTTCTAAACCATCACACCATTTTATGATGCCACCAATATGAGTCCTAATTTCCCTGCATCCTCACGAACCCTTGTTAGTTTCTTTCTTTCTTCATGTCAGCTATTCTAGTGGTGGGCTTCCCAGGTGATGCTAGTGGTCAAAGAATCCAGCTGCCAGTGCAAAAGACGCAAGAGATGTGGGTTCAATGCCTGGGTCGAGAAGATCCCCTGGAGTAGGAGACAGCACCCCACTCCAGTATTCTTCCCCAGAAAATTCCATGGACAGAGGAGCTACACTCCGTGGGGCTAAAGAGAGTCAGACACAACCGAGCAACTGAGTACCGCCTGCTGGTGGTAGCATCTCACTGCAGTTTCGATTTAAATTTCTCTAATGACTAATTAGCTTAAGCAACTTTTCACATATCTATTGGCCGCTTGTGTACCTTCTTTGGAGAAATATCTGCTCAAATCCTTTTTCGTTTTCATGTTGAGTTGTAAGTGCTCTTTATATATTCTGGAGACAAATCCTCTATCAGAAATACGATTTGCAGATGTTTTCTTCCATTCTGTGGGTTGTTACTTCACTTTTGTGACGGTGTCCTTTGAAGACAAATTTGGGGGTTTTTTTCTGTTGTTTTTTAAATGTTTATTTACTTAGTTTTGACTGCACTGGGTCTTCGCTATAGCCTGTGGGCCTCTCTAGTTGTGGCGTGTGGGCTTAGCTGCCCTGTGGCAAATGGGATCTTATTTCCCTGATCAGGGATTGAATCCCCATCCCCTGCATTGAAAGGTGGATTCTTAACCACTGGACCTTCAAGGAAGGGCCAGGTTTTTAAGTTTGATGAAATCCAGTGTATTTTTGTGGTTATACTGTCAGTGTCCTATCTTAGAAATCCAAGGGAATAAAGATTTCCTCTTATGTTTTTTTCTAAGAGTTTCATATCTCTTGTATTTAGGCCTATAGCCTATTTGAGTTAGTTTTTATATATGATCTGAAGTGTCCAACTTCATATTCTTAAACATGAATGTTCAGATGCCCCACACCATTTGTTGAAAAGATTGTTCTTTCCCCTCTACAGTTACCTTGGCGCCCTTGTCGAAGATCAACTAACTGTAAGTAGAAGGGCTTATTTTTCAATTCCGGGTTCTATGCTGTTGGTCTGTACGTCTATCCTTAGGCCACTACCATAATACTCTTAATTACTGTAACTTTGTAGTAAGTTTTGAAATTGGGAAGAGTGAATCCTCCAAGCTTGTCCTTTTTCAAGATTGTCTTACCTACCCTGGGTCCCTTGAAATTCCATATGAATTTTAGGATCAGCTCTCAAAAAGATAGTGCAGATTTTGATAGGGAGATAGAGATTGTTGAATCAGCAGATCAATTTAGGAGGTTTTGTAAACTTCACATTAAATATTCCAATTCAAGTACATGAGATACTCTCCCATTTATTTGGGTTTTCTTTTTATTTTTTAAATTAATTTATTTTAATTAGAGGCTAATTACTTTACAATACTGTCGTGGTTCTTGCCATACATTCACATGAATCAACCATTGGTGTACGTGTGTTCCCCATGCTGAACCCCCCTCCCACCTTCCTCCCCATTTCTTCAGTTTCTTTCAACAATGTTTTGTAGTTTTTGAGAGTATTCATTTTATATTCTTTTGTTAAATTTATTCCTAAGTATTATTCTTTTTATGCTAGTGTAAATGAAATTATCTTAATTTCTTTCTCAGGGTTTTCATTGCTAGTGTAGGGAAATACAACTAATTTTTGTATATTCATTCTGTATCCTGCAACTTTGATGAACTCATTTATGAGCTCTAATAGACTTTTTTTTTCGGTGAGTTCATTCAGTTCATTCACTCAGTTGTGTCCGACTCTGTGCGACCCCATGGGCTGCAGCACACCAGGCGTCCCTGTCCATCACCAACTCCCAGAGCTTACTCAAACTCATGTCCATCGAGTCAGTGACACCATCCAACCATCCCATCCTCTGTTATCCCCTTCTCCTCCTGCCTTCAATCTTTCCCAGCATCAGGGTCTTTTCTAGTGAGTCAGTTCTTTACATCAGGTGGCCAAAATATTGGAGTTTCAGCTTCAGCATCAGTCCTTCCAATGAATATTTAGGACTGATCTCCTTTAGGATAGACTGGTTGGATCTCCTTGTAAGGGACTCTCAAGAGTCTACTCCAACACCACAGTTCAAAAGCATCAATTCTTTGGTGCTCAGCTTTCTTTGTAGTCCAACTCTCCCATCCATACATGACTACTGGAAAAACCACAGCTTTGACTAGATGGACCTTTGTTGGCAAAGTAATGTCTCTGCTTTTTAATATGCTGTCTACGTTGATCATAGCTTTCTTTCCAGGGAGCAAGGGTCTTTTAATTTCATGGCTGCAGTCACCATCTGCAGTCATTTTGGAGCCCCCCCTCAAATAAAGTCTGTCACTGTTTCCATTGTTTCCCTTCTATTTGCCATGATGTGAGGGGACCGGATGCCATGATCTTAGTTTTCTGAATGCTGAGTTTTAAGCCAACTTTTTCACTTTCCTCTTTCACTTTAATCAAGAGGCTCTTTAGTTCTTCTTTGCTTTCTGCCATAAGGGTGGTGTCATCTTCATATCTGAGGTTATTGATATTTCTCCTGGCAATCGATTCCAGCTTGTGCTTCATCTAGCCCAGCATTTCGCATGATGTACTCTGCATAAAAGTTAAACTAGCAGGGTGACAATATGCAGCCTTGACGTACTCCTTTCCTAATTTGGAACCAGTCTGTTGTTCCATGTCCAGTTCTAACTGTTGCTTCTTAACCTGCATACAGATTTCTCAGGAGGCAGGTCAGGTGGTCTGGTATTCCCATCTCTTTAAGAATTTTACAGTTTGTTGTGATCCACACAGTCAAAGGCTTTGGCGTAGTCAATAAAGCAGAAATAGATGTTTCTCTGGAACTCTCTTGCTTTTTCTATGATCCAATGGAGTTGGCAATTTGATTTCTGGTTCCTCTGCCTTTTCTAACAGAAGCAGAAGATATTAAGAAGAGGTGGCAAGAATACACAGGAGAACTGTACAAAAAAGAACTTCACAACCCAGATAACCATGATGGTGTGATCACTCATCTAGAGCCAGACATCCTGGAATGAGAAGTCAAGTGGTCCTTAGGAAGCCTCACTATGAACAAAGCTAGTGTTCTCTGCCAGCTTGAACATCTGGAAGTTCTCGGTTCAGGTACTGTTGAAGCCTGGCTTGGAGAATTTTGAGCATTACTTTACTAGTGTGTGAGATGAGTGCAACTGTGCGGTAGTTTGAACATTCTTTGGCATTGCCTTTCTTTGGGATTGGAATGAAAACTGACCTTTTCCTGTGGCCATTGCTGAGTTTTCCAAATTTGCTGGTATATTGAGTGCAGCACTTTCATAGCATCATCTTTCAGGATCTGAAATAGCTCAACTGGAATTCCATCACCTCCACTAGCTTTGTTCATAGTGCTGCTTCCTAAGGACCACTTGACTTCGCATTCCAGGATGTCCGGCTCTAGGTGAGTGATCACACCATCATGGTTATCTGGGTCGTGAAGATCTTTTTTGTACAGGGCTTCTGTGTATTCTTGCCACCTCTTCTTAATATCTTCTGCTTCTGTTAGGTCCAGACCATTTCTGTCCTTTATTGTGCATGAAATGTTCCCTTGGTATCTCTAATTTTCTTGAAGAAATCGCTAGTGTTTCCCATTCTATTGTTTTCCTCTATTTCTTTGCATTGATTACTGAGGAAGGTGAGTTCATTAGGGTCTTCTATTGATATATACAAGATTGGGCTTCCAGGTGGTGCTCGTGATAAAGAATCCTCCTGCCAATGCAGGGGACACAAGAGACATGGGTAGCGATCTGGATAGGGAAGATCCCCTGGAGAAGGAAATGGCAACCCACTGTAATATTCTTGCCTGGAAAATTCCATGGACAGAGGAGCCTGGTGGGCTACAGTCCACAGCGTTGCAGAGTCAGGCATTACTGAGTGACTGACTACAATACATATACAAGATCATGTCATCTGTAAATAGAAATAATTTTACTTATTTTCCAATCTAAATGGCTTTTCTTTGCTCCTTCTTTCTGTTTTATTTCTTTTGGGGCTGAATGTCCTAGCTAGAACCTCCAGTATAATGTTAAATAGAAGTGGTGAAAAGCAGACATCTTATCTTTTCCCTGATCTTAGGGGGAAAGCATTTAGCCTCTCACCATTAAGTATGACGTTAGCTGTGGGTTTGTCACAAACGGCCTTTATCAGGTTGAGGAAGTGCCCTTCCACTGCTAGACTGCTGTGGTGTTGTGCCAGATACTTTTCTGCATCTTTTGAAATGATGTGGCTTTTGTCCTTCATTCTATTAATATGATATATTACATTGATGGATATTCAAATGTTAAACCGATCTTGCATTCCTCGGATACATCTTACTTGGTCATATTGTGTAATTCTTTTTATAGACTGCTCAGTGGAGTTTTCGTAGTGTTTTCTTGAGGACTTTGCATCTGTATTTATAAGAGATAATGGTCTCTAGTTTTTCTTATGATGTTTTTGTCTTGTTTGGGCATCAGAATAATACTGGTTGCATAGAATGAACTGGGAAGTGTTTTCTCTTGACTGATCATTTAGTCAATTATTTTATAGTAAATTAGTTCTGCCACAATTCTGTCCAGTCAAGAGGTGAAAAGCCTGAGGCAGACTGGACTTTGAATCCCAGTTCTGCCATAAAGTAGCTGAGAGACCTCATACAAGTCTGTTTATGATATTTCTCTTCTATTCAGTGAGAACTGATAATACTTGCCGCACAACGGTTAAATGAGATAATACAAACAAAGCACCTGACATGTGGTCTGGTGATCTTTATGACTCATCACTGACCGCTCTGCTTTTCCCTCTTCTACTCACTGTCAACTTCTTAAAGATAAAGATTACCTTATTCATTCTTGTCTCCCCAGAACCTCACATGGCCTCTGCCACACTTTGGAAGGCTTGCAGAAATGCTGCCGTCAATCTCTTAATCACTTCACTAAAACCCTAGGGGCCAGATGTTTTCCAGAAATAAACTTCCCAATTCAGAACATTAATATGATGTATAAACTGCAATTACATGTAGAACTCCCACCAACCAAAAGCCAAGTATACTAATTTTTTCCAAATGTCAAACAATATGAAAAATCAGTTCACAGAAAGGGTAATGCAATAGTAGAGTAAATACACAAAACAGTGTCTCCCAGCCTTAAGTCATCAGGAAATGCAAATTCAAACAACGGGATACCGTTTCCACCCACGTCAGCAATATTTTTCAAGTGCTAAAAGTAGTGGGGAGAATACGGAACTTGCTCCTGTTGGGCATGGCTGGGAGGCAGGTGATGGGTCTAGACACTCTGGAGGGCAAATTGACATAAAGCCAGCCAATGAAAAATGCCCCAATTTCCAGAAATTCTACATTGCGACATCTGCCCCAGAGACCCCTGACACACGTGCCCAGGGAGGCAAGCCCAAAGATGTTCAGGACACCAGGAGGGAAACGGCCTAATACAATGCAGGACAGAAGCATATGCAACATGAGACAGGTATTTACAAAACAGAGAGTAGACTTCTGTAAGACAACAGGGACGTTCTCTAAGGTCCACTGCCAAAGGAAGCACAGCATGATGTCCCAAACAGAACTCAGTGCGCGTGACAGGGCCACAGAGCAAATATATAGAAAAAGGTCTCCTTTCCAGTGATGCAGACCATAATTATGGCTTTCTCCAGGCAGCTAAGGAGGGGACCAGGAATAGGGATGATAACTGTGAAAGGGACTTTGAGCCTTATTTTAAGTGTTTTTTTCCACAAGAATTTATTCATGGAGTATTGGTATCATTTAAAATCAGCTTAATACTTAGGAATGAAATTAAGCAGGAAGGCACTGAAAAGTACAAAACTGCTGAAAGAAATTAGAAAAGACAAATAAATAGAAAGGCATCCTCTGTTTGTAGACTGAAGACTTAATATTGCTAAGATTCAATACGACCCAAACAATCTATAGACTTAATGCAAGCCTTATCAAAATCTCAATGGCTTTTTTTTTTTTTTGGTAGAAATAGAAAAGTCCATCTTAAAATCCATATTGAATCTCAAGGGAACTTCAAATAACCAAAACAATTTTGAAAAACAACACAATGTGAGGTCTCATGAAGCTACAGTAATCAAAACAGTATTTTGTGACCTAAAAGACACATACAGCCCAATGGACTACAATAGATTGCCCAGAAATAAGCTCACACATTTATGGTTAGGGAAAGGACAGCTTTTCAACAAATGGTGCTGGAAAAACTGGGTATTCAATGCAGAAGAAAGAAGCTGGACCCTTATCTTATGCCATATACAGAATTTAACTCAAAATGGATCGAAGACCTAACTATAAAACTCTTAGAAGAAAACATGTGATTGAAAAGCTTCATGAGACTGGATTTGGCAACTGATTTATTGAACATGACACCTAAAACACAGGCAACAAAAGTAAACATGCTGAACTACTAAACATTAAACCCTTTTGTGCAACAAAATTGCTATTCATAGAGTGAAAAGGCAACCTGTGGAATGAGAGAAAATATTTGTAAACCATACATCTGATAAGGGTTTATCCAGGATACATAAAGAACTACAGCAACAACAAAATCAAAAAAATGACCTGATTCAAAAGGACTAAAGGATTTAAATAGACCTTTCTCTAAAGATGATAATTAAACAGCTAATAAGCCCATGAAAAGATGCTCAACATCATCAATCACTAGGGAAATGCAAATCTAAACTATGAGATCTTCATACCCATTAAGATGACTACTGTTTAAAAAAAAACGAAGCCCAGAAAGAAGTGTTGGTGAGGACGTGGAGGAACTGGGGCACTTGCACACGGATGGTAGGGTGGTAAAATGGTGCAACTGCTATGGAGATCAAAATATTAAAAGTAGGGTTATTGCATAATTCTACTTCAGGGTATATACCCCCAAAGACTGGAAAGCAGGGACTCAGACAGGTATTTGAAGCCAAGTGTCTGCTGATGGAATGAATGGATCAGCCAAATGGGGTCCACCCATACAATGGAATCTCATTCAGACTTACAAACCTTGAGGACATTATGCTTAGTGAAACAGGCCAGTCATGGAAAGGCAGATACTATAGGATCCCACTTACGCGAGGTACCTAGAGTCGTGAAATTCAGAGACAGGAAATAGAATGGTGGTTGCCAGGGGCTGGGGGAGGGGAATGGAAAGATACTATTTAATGGGTCCAGAGTTTCAGTTCTACAAGATGAAAAAGATGGACCATGGTAACGGCCACACAACAATATGAGCGTAATGCCGCTGAACTGTACACCTAAAAATGGTGAAAATGGTCTGTTTCATGGTATGTGTGTGTGTGTGTTAGTCTCTCAGTTGTTTCCAACTCTTTGTAACCCCATGGAGTGCAGCCTGCCAGGCACCTCTGTCCATGGAATTCTCCAGACAAGAACACTGGAGTGGGTTGCCATTTTCTTGTCCAGGGGATCTTCCTGACCCAGGAATCGAACCAGGGTCTCCTGCACTACAGACAGATTCTTTACCGTTTGAGCCACCAGGGAAGCCTTGATGTGATGTATATTTGACCACAATTAAACATTAAAAAAAAAAAAATTAAAAAAGAAACTCAGAAAGATAACATGTGCCTTGTAGGAGCATGTTCAGAGGCTAGGCCTTCGAGTTACTCCTGATTTACCAAAAAAAGCGCACCTTCCAGGAAACCCTGCAAGTGAACCATTTCCAAAATGCATTTTTACAGCTGGAAATCTGCATTTCCCAAGCCCCCTTGCAAACTGCCCCACGGCACATCAGCAAATGTTTAACTTCCTCAGGGACATGGGGGCCAGAGATGCCAAAAGGAAGATCTCTGGGCCTGAATTTTAGCTCCTGTGTCCTTGTAACTGAGAACCTGCTGCCCCATGTATGCTGAGCTCCAGGGACCAGCCCTGCTGGGGCGGGACTCACCTCCAGGAAGTGATTGCTCAGGGCCGGGCCCGAGTCATTCTGGAAGGTGTGGAGGATGCGGAGGCGCCTCCTGTTGCGGCTGTCATCCCAGTGCTTCCCGTAGCTCGCTTCCAGCGCCCAGTGCAGGTGTCCAGAGCCTTCCTCGTGCCGCAGCTGGACCTGGGACACACACGCCCCCCCAGGGAGACCCCTGAGGAAGCCTTGTGTACCTAGTCCTGAGTCTCCCCGCTGCCACCCATCCCGAGATGCAAGGCTTGCTTATTTGGGGAGAGAATTCTGTAATAGGTATGGATTTTTGTGTATTTTTTGCACTGATTTTGATTTTATAAAATTTTGCATTCAAATATGATTTACTTTCATGACTATATTTCTAGCACCCTCTATCCCGAGGTGAGAAACTAGAAGGCCCCAACCCAGGCCTTATCCGTGCCCTGATAAGGAGTAGAAAGAGCCAGCCCACCATGGGAAGATAACTTCTGATGTTCATATAAGCCCAAGACCTCCCCCTGCTCCACTCTCCCACGGCAGCCTCTGGTTCCCTGGACTGAATCTACAAGGATCAGGGTTCCACACCTGGGGGTTTCTGGCACCCTTCTGCTTCCTCCTGCCTCCGAACCACAGGTTGAGGCAACACAGCCTCATCGATTCATTCAATTATTGGACACATTTTCCCCCAGGTACCAGGTAAGCGCTTCACTGGGCACTAAATAGCCAGGAAGGAAAGAGCCAGAAGCCCCGCCTTGGTGGAAGCAGTAGGTCAGAGGAAGAGGCAAAGTAAATTAGCCAAGAAACAGCCACTTCTCCCTTCGGCTGGGCCCTCGTCACTCTGGTAAACTGCCCGTTCCTTAATCCCTCCTTTCGCCCTTCAGTCCCAGCGTCTTTGCACTTACTGTTCCTTCTGGCTATAGCACACTTCCATGGGAACAGAACTATCTCATTTTTTACTTTTCAGCTTAAAATACATTTCCACCGAAGAAGCCTTTCCTGCAGCCCCGTCCAAATGAGACTCCCCTGTGTTTGATCCGTCTCTGCCCTGTTTATCACCCATGGCATTTATAATTCACTCGATTTGGTCCATGTATCTCGCTCTCTGACCCCCACTCAGCAGTGAGACGACAGAGACGGGGGACTGCCCTGAGCACAGCTCTCCCCCAGGGTTGGGCATACAGCAGGTGTTCAATAAACGCTAGCTGAACAGAGGGGAGACAAGACCCAAGTTCCTGATCCACCCCCATACCTGACCTTGAGCAATTGACCTCTCTGAGGATGGGTTCTGGGTGCTCACCCACCACTTCCCTGACCCTGGGGGCTCTCTCCAGACCCCCTCAACTGGCTCAGGCACCCACCTTGTGACTGAAAGCTGGGATCTGCGTGCAGTGGAGTTTGTGGTTCAGCTCCAGCTTGTAGGAGGCCTCTGAGCTGCTCTCTGTCCATAGCTTCTGGCTGGTGCTGCACTCCTGAGCCAGCTGCTTGGCCTGACCTGTGCAGGGCAACCCAAAGACCCTTGCCCTTCCTCTGCCATGCAGCCCTCCATCCTCATTCTGAGCAGAGGAGCATCCGGCACAACCCCGCTTCAGCCAGCCCTCTGGAGCTGCCTCAACTAACGTCACTCATTGGAATCTGCCAACTGGGAGGTTTTAAGAGACTGATTTATGCCCAACCCCAACACACTCAGGGCTTCCCAGTGGCTCAGACGGTAAAGAATCCGCCTGCAATGCAGAGACCTGGGCTCGGTCCCTGGGTTGGGAAGATCTCCTGGAGAAGGGCATGGCAACCCACTCCCATATCCTTGCCCAGGGTATCTCCATGGAAAGAGGAGCCTGGTGGGCTACACTTTATGGGGTCACAAAGAGTCGGACACAAATGAGCAACTAAGCAGTGCACCAATACACATACTTGGAGCTTTTCTTGTTTTAACGGGCAGGGACTCAGCTCCATTCAAAGCTAATAGAATGACTCTTTAGCTAAGGAGCTGTGCGGGAAGGCCAAAACACTCAAGGTGACATTGGCACCTAAGCCCTTGGAGCCACCACCCCAGGAAAGGGCACAAGTCCAGCCACTGCCCAGCTCGCCCCCCACCAGCACATGGGCATACCCCGGAGGCCGTACTTGATCCTCAGGTAGCTGGTCCAGAGGTGGCCCTGCCGCTGCAGCTGGCCCAGGACACGCAGCCCCACAAGCCCCGGCACAAAGAGCTCACCACCCAGGGACACCACCTGCAGCTCATCCTTCACCTTCTTCTCCAGCAGCGCTGTGGGGAGAGTGGGTGGAGAGAGGGCAGGTACAGTGTGGTCATGGGCTGTGCCCCAGGACTGCCCCCCACGACCCTAGGGTGCCAGGCGAGGAAAGGATGGGGGAGCAGCCCAGGGGGTCCCGGTAGAACCAATGCCTGAGTCTCTACCAAGGACCACTGACATCAGGGCCGCTGACAGCATTTTCACTGTCCAGCTGGCAACCGCAAAAGTCGCTTTTGTGGGTCTAGACCAAAAGGTTTTAAATAAAGTAGAATAAGACAAAACGGGATCAGACGGAAAAGAAATGACAGTGTGTCAAGGGTCATCAGGTAAATTTCACCTTCTGAATCTTGTTTCTGCTACACATTCAGCCTGATCACAGGAACAGCCATGATGGTTAAGACTATCACAAATGCACAGGCCAGCTGGTCACCGGGGCCAGCCACTCACATCACTCCCTCGGAATTTCCCAGAACACCCCACGATGAGCACCGCTGGGAGGGCTCCATGCCAGCTCCCGCACCAGGGCCAGCGCCTGCTCAGGTGGGTGGGTATCCAGGCCAGGTTGTGTATTCAAGATCCAAACAGTGCCCTATGCAATTTGGGTCAAAAATGCAAAACGTGTTTTTTACACATCCTGTAACACATAATGTGTGTCAGAACCCAGACAGTCCAAAAGGTGCTGGTTTATAGTTCATGGGGCCAGTTGAGCGCACTGGGGACCGAGGCAGAGGCTGTAAGCAGATATAAGGTCGGGGTTTTCCTTAAGTGGAATGTGAATATTGGGAGTTGGGGTGATGGGGACTTGAGTGGGGTACTCAGCCCTCCCCTCCTCTCCTGAAGCCTGGTCACTAAGGAAAGGTGGCAGGAAGGGCCCCCACCCTCCTCCTACCTGACACGCGGGCCTCATCACCCAACAGGTTGCTCAGTGACACAGAGAAGGCCAACCGGCTGCCCGCCTGCCGGCTGAGGTTTCCGATGAGGACCACAGGGCTGCCTGATGTCACCAGTTTCACCTCCAGCTGGGCCTCAAACCGCTGGGCCTCACTGCCCACTGCTGGCCACAGGTTGCTCTGGCCCTGGAAAGGTCCTAGATCACTTGAGGAGACAGGTCCCACTAACAGGCCCCACCCTGACCGTACACGCTGTTCTTAAAGCCCACAAACTCTCAGTAGACTTTAGCCCAGCCTTCCTGCTTTGTATTCCTGAGTTCATCTGCCTTAGCTTCCTCATTTCCTGTGGGCTTACCAAGAGGACTAAATGAGAGACCCAGGGTCAAAGCCGTATGTGTCCCCTGCCCATCCTAGAAAAGGCTTTGGAAAGTTCTGAAGCTCCAGCTGTTACCAGGATCGTGATGAGTCTGAGGCAGCTAGAACTGGAGATTCTCTAAAGGCCAGTGCTTCCAGGCTGCAGACAGCCCTCTGGAGAGCCACAGGCAGGCCTGCAGGGAGGGGCAGGCAATTAGCACTAGTGTGCTTAGCAAAGCGGGATTGCTTCGAGGGCTCCTGGGAGCTCTGAAATGACACGTACTCTCAGCCAGCAGGCAGCTGGGGTCCTAAGAGGAAGATGCTCTCCCCTGACACTTGGTCTTCGCACCCGGACAGGAAGCAGATTTGGGAGCTGAGAGTGTGTTCATGCTGCAAAAATTCCAACCCTGGCTCTAATTTTCAACTCGGACCTCTCAGAGAATCCACTGGAGACAGATACAGAACAACCAGACTCATGGCCAGAGGGGCCCAGAGGTCCTGCTTGGCAGGAACAAGTCTCCAGCTGCTCTTTTTATCCTTTTTGGAGTCACAGACCTGCTTGAGCATTGGCTGGAAGGTCTAAACCCTCTCCCCAGAAGGAGGACAGACACAAAACTTCTGCACAATTGCAGGGGCTCCAGAGGATCCACTGAGTCCCATTTAGGTCCTCCAGGTTGAAAACCTTAAAAAGTACCTATAGGGCTTCCTTGACGGCTCAGTGGTAAAGAATCCACCCGCCAATGCAAGGGACACAGGTTTGATTTCCAGTCTGGGAAGAACCCACATGTGGTGAAGCAACTCAGTAGCACGCCACAACTACCCAGCCTGTGCTCTAGCGCCTGGGAGCCACAAGAGAAGTCCCCGCACTGCAAACAGAGGGTAGTCCCTGCTCCCTGCAACTAGAGAAAAGATCACACAGCTACAGAGGGCCAGCACAGTCAAAAGTAAATAGATGTTTTTAAAAAATGGAAAGGTTTTTCAAATCTATAATATTATGAGCTGAACTGTGCTTCCCTCCAAAGCTAACCCCCAGGACATGTGAATGTGACCATATTTGTAAACAGGATGTTTGCAAAGGAAAGCAGGATGAGGTCATTTGTCTGGACCTTAATCCAGCCTGACTGGGAAATTTACAAAAAGAGAGATTTGGGCATAGATACCTACAGAGGGCAGACAATGAGGAGACAAGGAGGAACACAGCCACTTAAAAGCCAAGGAATCCCCAAGGCTACCAGAAACCAGGAGAGAAGCATGGATTAGAGCCTTAGCAGGAACCAACTCTGCCAGCACATTGATTTTCAACTTCTAGCCTCCAAACTATGAGAGAATTTCCATTGTTGAAGCCCCCTAAAATTCAGGGTACTTTGATAGAGCAGCCTGGGAAGACTCACACAGATTTCTCACTGTGTGCTTTGACATTTCTTCTGGAAATCTGGAGAGAAGCCCTCTTTGACTTACTATTTTATACCTTTGTCTACTCTGAATTTTTTTAAGCATGCTCCTGTGTTATTCTTATTATCAATTTTTGACATCGATGGTGGTAAGATCTGAACCCATTTTTTCATTTTCATACTAGACGGTACTAGCAGGTGGATAGAGAAGAACAGCTAAAGCACCAGAGGAGGGACTTCCCTGGAGGTCTAGTGGTTAAGAATCTGCCTACCAATGCAGGGGACAGGAAACTAGATTCCACTTTCCTCAGGGCAACTGAACCAACACACTGCAACTGAAAGGTCCTGCATGCCACAGTGAAGATCCCATGTGATGCAACTAAGCCCCAATAAATCAATAAATACTTTTTAAAAATCCACCTTCCAATGCAGGGGACTTGGGTTTGATCCCTGGTCAGGGAACTAAGATCCCACGTGCCATGGGGCAATTAAGCCCATGCCCCACAACTACTGAGGCCATGCCTCGCAGCAAAAGATCCCATACGCTGCAGCAAAGATCTCTCATGCCACAACTAAGACTCGATGCAATCAAACAAATTAATTAATAAATTTAAAAAGAAACGAAAAACACCAAAGGAGGTGGTGATGAGTAAGCAGAGATTGGGACCGGAAGTGTCCTGGGAGGTGGCAGGTGTCAACACCAGGGGTTTGAGGACGGGGTGCAGACCTTGATGTAGTAGACGTCCCTTTCATCCAGGATCAGCTCCAGGTGACCCATGCGGGCCCTCTGGACAGTCTCGATCTTTCCTGGGAGACAAAATGAGAGTTTAGAGACCAGGGCTCAACATCCTGGATCCACCCCTGCCTTCGCTGGGGGATGTCCTCCTGGCTTCCTAGTCTCTGAGCCCTGGGGTCCTCGTCCATTAAACGGGGCTCTATGTAGTGCCAACCTCAGACGGTGGCTGAGGAGTCCACAGTGAGCGGGCTGTATCTGGCCCACGGATCGGCCTGTGGCTGGGGGCAGAGTGACAGGGGGACCACTGTCTTTACCATCAAGCTCAATCCTCTTCTGGGGATGCAGAAGCTTGAGACGGAACTTCCCCTGAGGCCAGCTATAGCTGATGTCCACCCCGACGTCCCTGGGCACTTCCGATCCAGGCGTGCCCATGAAGATGTGAGCTGAGGCTTCTTGAGGGAGCCAGCAGTCCTTCTGGAAACACGGCAGAGTCCTCAAGACTGAGAACCCATCCAGGTCCCCCCACCTGAAAAAAGCCTGAGTTCTGGGCTTCCCCCCGTCGCTCAGTGGTAAAGAGTCCGCCTGCCAACATAGAAGACACAGGTTCCACGCCTGGTCCAGGAAGATCCCACGATCTGCGGAGCAACTATGCCCGTGCGCTGCAACTACCGAGCCTGTGCTCTGGGGCCTGGGAACTGCAGCTCCTGAGGCTACCTGCGGAAACCACTGAAGCCCAGACACTCCAGACCCCATGATCCGAAACAAGAGAAGCCCCTGCAGTGAGAAGCCCAAGCTCTGCAGCTGGAGAACAGCTCTAGAGAAAAGCAACGAAGACCCCAAAATAAATAAATGTATGTTTCCAAAGAAACCCAAAGACCTGAGTTCTAATGGTCATTCTTGTCCTCGAAAGACAAGAACCCTAAAACCAGGAGTCTGGGGCTGTACACCCTGGAGGAGAGTCCTACAAGACAACTCAGGACCACAGGAACAGGCTCTCCATTTTTTTGGCCAACAACCAGGGGAGCAGCCTCAACACACACCTGCCTGGACCCCCCTGGGCCCCTTCACCAGCCCAGCGTGCTCATCTCCCAGCTTTTGTGTGCTTTGCTTTTTTTTTTTAAGTTTTATTTTGTATTGGGGTGTAACTGATTAACAATGTTGTGACAGTATCAGGTGGAGAATGAAGGGGCTCAGCCATGCACATACACGTATCCATTCTCCCCAAACTCCCCTCCCATCGAGGCTGCCACATAACACTGAGCAGAGTTCCCTGTGCTATACGGCAGAGCCCTGTTGGGTGTCCATTTTAAATACAGCTGTTTGTACATGTCCATCCCTAACTCCCTAGCTATCCCTTGCCCCTATCCTTCCGGCTGGCAATCATCAGCTTGTTCTTGGCCTGTGAGTCTGTTTCTGTTTTGTAAGCAAGTTCATTTGTATAACGTCTTTTTGGAGTCCACATATAAGGGATGTCACCTGATATTTCTCCTGCTTTGACTCACTTCACTCAGCATGACGCGCTCTAGGTCCACCCACGTTGCTGCAAACGGCATTACTTCATTCTTTTTAAATGGCTGAGCAACAGTCCATTATATATATGCACCACATCCTTATCCACTCCTCTGCTGATGGACATTTAGGTTGCTTCCATGTCTCGGCTATCATAAACAGTGATGCAATGAACACTGGGGTCTGTGTACTTTGCTCCTAATGCCAGGCACCTGTGACCTCCAGAACATTCCCTCCAGCAAAGGAGGGAAAAACATCTAGCTTCTTAGTCCCCAGGGGACCAAACTCCGCTACGTAAGTCCTGCTCCAGGGCTGACCAGGGAACAGGCTGATGCTGCCACTTCATCTGCCATCACCCCTGCTCAGCTTCTTTCCTTTCCCCACCTTCTTTTCTCCACCTTCTTACTGGGTCCTCCTGGAGTCTTTTCTTCATCCATCACTTTTACCCAAATCCTTGGTTCTGGTGTGCTTCTGTGAAAATGCAGCTTAACACATGAGCCCTCTTTAATATCCTGCACCATCGTACATTCACGCAGAACCAATTAACCTCCACTGCTGTGTGCGAGGCACCGTTGCAGGCACAGGGGGTGCAGCCGAGTGTTATACACAAAGTCCTCCCTCCTGGCAGCCACACTCACAGAACCTCCAGACACAGAAGGAAGTCAGATGGCAGCTAGTGGCTGTGAGTGCTCTGCTGACAAACTCGGAGTCAGGGGTCATTATTCTGGACCAGGTGGTCAGGGAAGGAAGTTGTTTCTAAGGAAGGGGCATTTGATGAGACCAGAAGGCAGCAAGGCACAGAGTCAAGTGGATGACTAAGAAAGAGTGTTCCAGGCAGAGGGAATCGCCAGTGCAAAGGCCCTGGGGCAGCAACGTGCTTGGCATTTAATTAAAAGGAGGTCAGTGTGTCTGGAGAGCGGTGAGCCTGGTCAAAAAGCGGGGAGATGGGGACGAGAGGCTGGCACGGCTGGATCATTGAAAGCCTGCCGGTCAGGGCGCTCGGCTCCTACGCAGAGAGAAAGGGGCCACCGCAGAGTCCTGAGCAGAGGATGGACACAATCCTTTAGGGATTTTGGAAGGTCTGTCTGGCTGCTGGTGGAAAACACATGGGAAGGAGACAAGAGTGGGAACTGGGAGGTCAGATAGGAGGCTGCTGAGTGTCTGTTCTGTGCCAGCTGCTGGGGACCCAGGAGTGAGAAAGGCACTGGATCTGTTCCCAGGAACTGAGTGACTAGTGGGGAAGATAGATCCTAATTAACCAGCTTCAGTAATGAACACAAATGTGACTGAAAGGGAAGGAACACAGTCCCCTTAGAGTACATAGCAAATGAATATGGCCACTTCAGGGTAATCAGGGCAGGCTTCCCTGAGGAGGTGACCTCTTGAATGGAGCTATGAAGGTTGATTCAGAGTTAACAAGCCAACAAGCCAGAGACAGCATGTGCAAGGGTCCTCAGGCAGGAGGGGAACTACAAGCCCAGCCCAACAGCTCCGGGGAGGAGGCCCCCGTCTTTATGAGTGATGCTCAAGGCTGACCCCTGAGTAGAAGACCTAGGGAACCCCTGAATCCGGTTGAGAAAGAAGTTTCCCTAGGGCCTACCTGGGGGTGGAGGGTGTAGGCAGCTTCCAGCAGATACTGTTGGAGCCCCCGGTCCTGCTTCTCCAGCGTCACGGCCGCGGACACAGGCACCGAGAGCAGGAAGGGCTGGTCAGGGGCCGGCCAGCGCACCTCAGTGCAGAGCTGCCAGCCCCAGCTGCGGGATGCTGTGGGAAAGGGAGCAGGCACCACCAGTCAGGAGAGAGCTGAGGGCTCCGGGCGGGGCCACGGATGCTCCCATCAGCAAAGAAAGAGCATCTCCACATTCTTCGGAGAAACAGTGTCATTTAGTCATTAATCACAGCAGGTGGTGCTGTGTAGACCAGTGTTTCTCAGCTTTGGCACTCTCAACCCGTGGCCTGGATAATTCCTTGTTGTGGGGGACCTGGGCTCGACCCACGAGATGGCTTTAGCACCTCCCACACCAGTACGACAACCAATGATGTCAACAGACATTGCCAACTGTCCCCCGGGCAAGGGTAGGGTCAAAATCACCCCTGGTTCAGGACCCCTCATGTAGACTATCAGAATATCCAGCAGTACAATGTAGGACACAGGCTCTGGAGCAAGAAAGCCTGGATCTGCATTCCCGTTCTGCCATTGCCCAGCTGTGTGACTTTGGGCAAGTGACCTAACATCTCTGTGCTTTGGTGTTTCTCATCTGTCCATGGGGACCGATAATAGATCCAGCCCCATGCTGTAGCTGGGAGGATTCACAGCTCAGTGAGTGTTCAGGACACTGCTTAGCCTAAAGAAGTAACTTAAGTAGGCCCCTCCCCCACTTTACCCCCCAAAAGATTGCAAGATCTGCAGCTGATCTACCTCCTTCTCTCCCTTCTCAATTTTGTTGCCTTTCACCTGATGTTATCACCAAAGAGTTTTCTTGTGCTACTAAAATATGAAGTTCAGGACTTCCCTGGTAGTCCAGTGGTCAAGAATCCACCTGCCAATGCAGCGGACACCGGTTCGATCCCTGGCTCGGGAAGATCCCACATGCCATGGGGCAACTAAGCCCGAATGCCACAACTACTGACCCCATGCGCTGCAACTACTGAGCCTCTGCTCCGGGGCCCTCACCCTGCAACAAGAGAAGCCGCCACAGTGAGAAGCCCATGCACCACAAGAGACAGTAGTCCCCACTCACCCCAACTGACAAAAGCCTGCGTACAGCAATGAAGACCCAGCGCAGCCAAAAATACATACATATATATATACATAAAAGAGGAAACGCGAAAAGAATCTACTAAAAAAATGCCCTTCTTTACAGACTTCAAAAGCTACGGGATATCTCAGTATTTTATGAAACCAGGAGTTGGCAAACATCTTCAGTAAATGGCCAGATGGTAAATACTTGAGGTTTTGTTGGTCACACAGCCATGACCGCAGTTTGCTGTTACTCAGCTCTGCTGTTGTTGAAGAAAGGCCACAGACAACGGGAGTGGCTCTGCACCAATAAAACTTCATTTCTGGGCACTGAAATATGAATTTCACTAATTGCTCACATGTGCTGAAATCGTCTTCTTTTGACTATTTTTTCAGCGTTTGGAAATGTAAAAGTCTGTTCTTAGCTCAAGGCCATCATAATAAGCCATTCTACTGCTGGATATTTGAGTTGCCATCTTTTTTTTTTTTCTTGCTCTGTAAATAATGATGCAACAAATATCTCTGTGCATTCAGCCCTTTTAAAGCTATTTTGGCTTATTTTCATAAGGTATAGGGAGGGCTTCCCATGTGGTGCTAGTGGTAAGGAACCCACCTGCCAATGCAGGAGATACTAAAGACATGGGTTCAATCCCTCGGTCGGGAAGATCCCCCAGACAAGGAAATGGCAACCCACTCCAATATTCTTGCTTGGAAAATTCCATGGACAGAGGAGCCTGGCAGGCTACAGTCCGTGGGGCCACAAAGAGTTGGACATGACTGAGTAACTGGACACACAGAGTCTAGACACAGCATCACTGAGTTAAGGGGCATAAGTACTTTCAGGGCAGAAGATAACTCTGGAATTTGGAGCTGTTCTCTTACCCCTCAGCCCCCAAGACGCCCATCCTGGGACAATGACACGGAGGGCCTGCTGGCACCCACCTTCCTTGCTGGTACAGGACTGGGCCTCCGAAGGGCTGGGAACATGATTGAGGCTCCTCACACCATCCCCAGTGACGAGATACAGCTGAGAGCTGGGTGGGAAGGGAGGAAGTGCCAGGTGAGTCACTGCATTCATCCATAAACCCACCAGGGCGAGGCGCTCGGGCAGGTCCCACCAGGAACCGGACAGGCCCTTGGGGCACCTGCACGCTGGTGGGGGAGTCAGTCCATGAACACAGAGGGTGACATGCGCTACGAAAATCCTAAAACATGGGATGACGTGGGCATAGCATCCATCTTGGGGATACAGCAAGGCATTGGTTAGTTGTGGGGGGGTTGGAGGGGACACTGCAGAGGTAATATTTGGTCAGAGAATCAAAGGATGAGAAGGAGCCGGCATCCCAGAGGGATGGTGCAAAGGCCCTGGGGTGAGAATAAAGGGCGCTCTTTAGGACCACCGACAAAAGGGTGGTGAGGGGGTCAGAATGGCGGGGAGGGAGTGGGGGGAAGTAGTGGCAGGAGACGGGTGAGGGAGTGGGCAAGGCCTCCATCGGGCAGGGCAAGCATGCTGGCTGGGTTATCCTGGATGCAAGCAAGGGATTTTAAATAGGGTAGGGGGAGCATGATAGGATTTAATTGACAAGTAAAAGGAGACCCCACTGGCTGCTGCCCGGAGAGGGTCGGGTGGGCAACAGTGGAGGTGGGGGCAGTCTGGCTTCTCCTGTTTTCTCTGAACTCACTGCTCTCTAAGTATCACCTCTCCAGGAGGCTGGGGCAGAGCAGACTCCAGGACGGACCCCCGGAAAGATCTGAGCACTGTGGGAGTCCCCACCTCCTGGTCTCCCTCAGCCCCTGTCACAGACACACCCGCCCTACCCTGACAGACACACCCCACACACCCCCCACACACCCCCCTACACACACACACCCCACACCCCTCCCTCACTGATATGGGCAAACTATCTCACAAACACCCCCACAGACATGCAATCACATACACAGACTCACAGGCACACCCGTAGGGACACACTCTCAGACACAGGCATGTACACTCTCACAGACACCCACATGCACACCAGTGCTCACACACAGACATATTCATGGGCTCCCTCCCCAGGTTAGGGAACCCACCTGAAGCGGAACAGCTCCATGACTTCCTCTGGTGTGTTCAGATGCACCCTGAGGTCTTGGCCCTTCCTCGCCTGGATCCCACCATCCAGGCTGGCGGTGCCGTGGATACCAGTCACCCACCTCAGCCCGGCCTGCCCCAGGGCACCCACTGTGCCCATCTGTGCCGAGATCTGGAGCAGCGCGCTAAGGAAGAAGCACATGGCTGCAGCCTAGAGCCCCAGGCAACGGCCAAACCAGTGCCAACCCACGCACCACCCACGAACCCCCTGCCAGCTTCACTCCATGGTCCTGAGTCAGAGCGGCCCCTCCGCGGCGGCCATCACTGACCACACACTCCATGTGGGCCAAGAACTCTATACCTTGCCATCGAACCCTCACCATCATTAGCCCCATTTAACAGACAGACAAACCGAGGCTCACAGAGGTGACACCACCTGCATGGGTTCCACAGTTGGGACATGGAACAGCCAGTCTGGAGCCCCAGTTGTCAGAGCCCAAGCCCAAGGTCTCTATGCCCAACAAAAGGCAGCACAGGACACCCACATTCCCCACACTGGACCCAGAAGTGAAAGGCAGGTCAGCTTAGTGACTGGGAGAGTCACCTAGCTGACCTGAGACAGGTGAGCATTGTTCTGCTCAAAATCCTTGCTGTGTGGCCCTGGGTCAGCTGTGCACTCATTGTGAGTCTCAATTTCCTTAACCCTTAATGGAAACGAGAAAAGTGTCCGCCTTGTGTGTGGCCATGTGGGTTCCTGTACCTTAAATGCTCCTCCTTCTCCCTCTGTTCCCACCCTCTCCCCCAAGAGGCAGAGGGGGCAGAGGGAAGAGCAGGGCTGAGACACAGGCTGTGAATCCCAGCTGCTGTGCTACCTTGGGCATGGAGGCTGTACCTTGCTGAGCCTCAGTCTCCTCATCTGTAAAGTGGGCACAACTGCCCAGGATCTCTTTAGTCTCTTGGCACAAAAGACACTCCATCTACAGTAGCTGGTATAAAGGTAGTCAGCAGAGCAGGGCTCCCCACTCAGCCCATGCTGATGCCCCAGCTCTCTGCAGGGGGAGGCTCTGATCCACCTATCTCCCCCAGATATGAGGGGCCAGTTACCTGGGCTTGACGTAACCGTTCACAGAGAAATCTGAGCGCTGCTGGAAGTCGGCTGTCCCTCGGACCCGGATGCTGACGGCAGCCGAGACGTTGAGGGTCAACCGGGCTGGGAGGCCAGACATGGTGGGAAAGGTGAGCTCTTGCATTGCTACGTTCAGCCTCCGGTTCACCTGCACCTCCTGGCCCTGCAGTCAGAGAACCGCACAGTGCACGTGACCCCCTCACTCGCCCCTCACAACCCTCAGACAGAACCTTATCACTGTCCCCAGTTTCCAGAAGAGAAAACAGAACCCCAAAACAGATAAAAAATAACCCAGCTGAGCCCATGTAGCTAGAAACTGGCAGAACTGGGGTTTGAACCAAGACGGGTTACTGCAGGTCATAGTCAGAGGTCAGGCATCCAGGCCCATCCAGGGTGTGGGCCCTCCTTGCCCACCTGGTACAGGGCACTATTTTATCACGCCCATTTCACAGATGCAGAAACTGAGGCCATGGTAAATTCAACAATACGCCCAAGGCGGTAAGCAGTGCAGCCAATTTTTGACCTTGGGCAGTCTGATTCCAAATTTCATGCTCTTGAGTCTGAAAGTACTTTAGTATTCCCCCAAAGCATCAAAGGAAACATCATCAGGTCAGATGGCAGGGATGGGCCAAGCCCAGCCTGAGGTACCTTCAGGAGTTTGATGGCAAGCTCAGCCAGGTTCAGGGACTGGTGCGTCACGTGGCTCCTCATCACCCCACAGTTCACAAAGCTCAACTCATGCCCGAACACCTTCATGCTCAGCTGACATTTCAGCGCCTGCCGCTCCCCACGCCTCTGGGCCACCTGTGACCAGGAACAGGTCTGGCTTAGCGGGGCAAGGCACCTGGACCTTGGGAGGGGGAAGGGGCAGCTGGAGAGAAAGGTCAAGGGCTTGTGGGGTTCAGCACAGGACCTGCAAAACTCATGGTCCACAGGCAGAACCTATGGACATATTTTCTTACACCTGCACAGTCTACCCAACACCCAGTGCAATGCGTGTGTATAAATAATAGAGGCTTTTAAAAATCCAGGCTGAATATGATCCAGCAGTATAGCCAGACAAAACTGCAATTCAAAAACATAGATGCACCCCAGTGTCCATCAGCAGAGTAATGGATAAAGATGTGGTACAATGGAATACTACTCAGCCATTAAAAAGAATGAAATAATACCCTTTGCAGCAAACCCTAGGTTCATGCCCGAGATTGTTATACTGAGTGAAGTAGGCCAGACAGAGAAAGACAAATATCATATGATATCACTTACACGTGGAATCCAGAAAAATGATACTAAAGTGAACTTATTTACAAAGCAGAAATAGAGTCACAGGTATAGAAAACAAACTTATGGTTACCAGAGGGGAAAGGGGGGGTGGATAAACTGGGAGACTGAGATTGACACATACATACTACTACATATAAAATAGATAATTAATAAGTAACTATATATAACACAGGAAACTACTCAATACTCTGTTAATACCCTAGATGTGAAAAGAATCTAAAAAAGAGTAGATAGACATATATGGGGGTTTCCCTGGTGGCTCAGCTGGTAAAGAATCCGCCTGCAGTGTGGGAGACTGGCAATCCCTGGGTTGGGAAGATCCCCTGGAAGAGAGCATGGCAACCCACTCCAGTATTCTTGCCTGGAGAATCCCCACGGACAGAGAAGCCTGGAAGGTTACAGTCCATGGGGTTGCACAGAGAGTCAGACATGACTGAGCAACTAAGCACAGCACATTCATATATGGAAAGCTGAGTCACTGTGCTGCCAACCTGAAACTAACACTATATTGTAAATCAGCTATGAAAGTGAAAGTCGCTCAGTCGTGTCTGACTCTTTGCGACCCCATGAACTATATATAGTCCATGGAATTCTCCAGGCCAGAATATTGGAGTGGGCAGCCTTTCCCTTCTCCAGGGTATCTTTCCAACCCAGGGATTGAACCCAGGTCTCCCACATGGCAGGCAGATTCTTTACCAGCTGAGCCACAACAATAAAAATTTTTGGAAAAAGTTGCAAAGTTACAGGGAGCTCCCATGCACCTCAGCCTGTTTCCTCCACTGTTAGCATCTTACACGACCAAGACGCACAGTGAAAACGAGGCAACCAACACCAGCATGTTATTAACTAAACTCCAGACTTTATTCGGGTTTCACCGGTTTTTCCATTCCATCCTCCTTCTGTTCCAGGATTCAATCCAGCACCACGTGGTGTTTAGTATCATGTCTCTTCACTCTCCTCTGGTGTGTGACAGTTTCTTGGTCTTTATATTTCAGGCAGTATGTATTTTTAAAAATTTATCTCTACTATTTAAAACCTGTGAGATTTTATATAAAATCCAGATACTCAGCTTCTCAAAAGAAGAGAAATATTGGCCTGTCTCCCACTGCCCCCCCAGTCTCCCCCTCCCCAAAAGGGCAACAGGCATTCAGAACTGAGTGGTGGCTGCCAGTGAGCCGAGGCCTGAGCTGCAAGCCTGTCTACCGCAGTCTCCACCATGCCCTGCCATCTCTCCAGCACTCAGGCCAAGGACTACTGTCACTCATCACTGAAGAAGTGAAGTCGCTCAGTCGTGCCCGACTCTTTGCAACCCCATGGACAGTAGCCTGCACCAAGCTCCTCCGTCCATGGGATTTTCTAGGCAAGAGTACTGGAGTGGGTTGCCGTTTCCTTCTCCAGGGAATCTTCCCAACCCAGGGATTGAACCCAGGTCTCCCGCATTGCAGACATATGCTTTACCATCTGAGCCACCGGGGAAGTCCCACTCATCACTGCACTTGTGCAAAATATATCTTGCAAAGTGAACATATATCAAGAGCGAGAAGACAGGACGTCCCTGGTGGTACAGTGGTTAGGAATCCGCCTGCCAAGGCAGGGAACACAAGTTCAGTCACTGGTCCAGGAACATTTCACACGTCATGGAGCAGCTAAGCTGATGCGCCACAACTACCGAGCCCATACGCCGCAGCTACTGAAGCTCGCGCACCTGGAACCTGTGCTCCGCAGCGAGAGAAGCCACCGCAGCGAGAAGCGAGCACCGCAGTGAAGAGCAGCCCCCGCTCGCCGCAACCCGAGAAGGACCGCGCACAGTAGCGAAGACCCCGAGCACCCAAAAGTTAACTAACTGATTAAAAAAAAACCTAAACCAAAAAAAGCCTTTTAAAAAGTGAGAAGGTAACAGACCAATTGTGTTATTCTAAGAAATTGTGGGATTGTGACTCTAAGAAAACACATTTATATCCAACCCACAGCCCTCATTCAAGTTACTTACTGGCTTCAGATTTAGTCCAAGAGGCTTTTGACGGCAGGGACCACACCCTGATCATCTTTGTGTTCCTGGGCTGTGTGGGGATCATGGCTGATGGTTAGTGAGTGAACACATGAGGAAATGCCTCAGCCACCACCTTGATCACCCCCAGATGTACATGGAAATGACATTTATAACACCAAGAGGGGACTAACAACCTCAGTATCCACTGGTGGGGAAAAGGTTATGTAAAGTAAGGTCCCCACCCACAGAATGGGTATTAAAATGTTTGCATACAGTAAGTTTTCAGGAAGAAAAATACTCAAGTCCTAGCATCAAGTGGGAAACCAGAGGAAGCACGCATACACACAGCCCTTGCCCAGCAAGTCCACGACTGCGCATACATGGAACAAATGTATCCACAGACATTCACCAAAGGCACACACGCAAGAACATGCTACCTGTACCAAGCCAGAAACTGGCTTCAACACTGGGTAAGGACATTGGCAACAGTAAGTGGATAGCTGGATAAAGAAACTGTGGTGTGTTCACACCATGGAATGCTGTACAGCAAGGAAAATGAACAAGCTGTAAGTACACACAGCAACACAGATCGATCTCACAAACATACTTTCAGCAAAAGAAGTCAGACCCAAAAAAGAGGATGTGGACAGCATTATTCACAATCGTCATAAGATGGGAACAACCCGAAAGCCCATCAGTGGGGAAAGGGACATGCAAAATGTGGTCCATCCATACAATGAATATTATCCAGCCTTAAGGAGGAATGAAGCACAAAATCAGACACATAGGTCAATGGAACAGGTAAACTCACACACCTAAGATCAATTAGTCTATGATAAAAGACACAAGAATATATACTGGAGAAAAGAGTCTCTTTAGCAAGTGGTGCTGGGAAAGCTGTACAGCCGCTTGTAAATCAACGAAGTTAGAACACATTCTCACATCATACACAAGAATAAACTCAAAATGGCTTAAACACTTAAACATAAGACATGACACCATAAAACTCCTAGAATATAGGCAAAACATTCTCTGACATAAATCGTAGCAATATTTTCTTAGGTCAGTCTCCCAAGGCAAAAGAAATAAAAGGGAAAATAAACAGGACCTAACCAAAATTAGAAGCTTTTGCACAGCAAAAGAAACCATAAACAACAAAAAAAAAGAAAGCCTATGGACTGAGAGAAAATATTTGCAGATGATGCAATCGACAAAAGATTAATTTCTAAAATACATAGATAGTTCACACAGCTCAGTATCAGAACAACCTAGTCATAAAAAGGGCAGAAGACCTAAAGAGACATTTCTCCAAAGAAGACATACAGATGGCCGACAGGTGCATGAAAAGATGCTCAATATCACTAATTATTCAGTCAATTCAGTTCAGTTCAGTTGCTCAGTCATGTCCGACTCTTTGCAATCCCATGAATCGCAGCACGCCAGGCCTTCCTGTCCATCATCAACTCCCAGAGTTCACTCAGACTCATGTCCATCGAGTCAGTGATCCAGCCATCTCATCCTCTGTCATCCCCTTCTCCTCCTGCCCCCAATCCCTCCCAGCATCAGAATCTTTTCCAATGAGTCAACTCTTCGCATGAGGTGGCCAAAGCACTGGAGTTTCAGCTTTAGCATCAGTCCTTCCAAACAAATCTCAGGGCTGATCTCCTTCAGAATGGACTGGTTGGATCTCCTTGCAGTCCAAGGGACTCTCAGGAGTCTTTTCCAACACCACAGTTCTAAAGCATCAATTCTTCGGCGCTCAGCTTTCTTCACAGTCCAACTCTCACATCCATATATGACCACTGGAAAAACCATAGCCTTGACTAGACGGACCTTTGTTGGCAAAGTAATGTCTCTGCTTTTGAATATGCTATCTAGGTTGGTCATAACTTTTCTTCCAAGGAGTAAGCGTCTTTAATTAATTTTTTAGAGAAATGCAAATCAAAACCACTTCACACCATGCACCTTAATGTTTATAGCAGCAACAGCCAAGACATGGAAGCAATTGAAGTGTCTACTGAGAGATAAATGGATAAAGAAGATGTGAGATACACACACACAATGGAATACTACTCGGCCATAAAAAAGAATGAAGTAATGTCATCTGTGGCATTGTGAATGGACCTAGAGATTATCATACTAAGTAAAGTCAGACAAAGACAAACATCGTATGATATTACTTATATGTAGAATCTAAAAAATGATATAAATGAACTTATTTACAAAACAGAAAGAGACCCACAGACATGGAGAACAAACTTATGGTTACCAAAGGGCAAAGGGGATGGGGAGGGATAAATTAGGAGTTTGGGATTAACATATACTCAGTACTATATATAAAATAGATAAAAAAGAGGACTTACTGTACAAAGTGAAAGTGAATGTCACTCAGTCGTGTCTGACTCTTCGCGACCCCATGGACTATAGCCCACCAGTCTCTGCTGTCCATGGAATTCTCCAGGCAAGAATACTGGAGTGGGCTGCCATTTCCTTCTCCAGGGGATCTTCCTGAAACAGGGATCGAACCCAGGTCTCCTGCACTGCTAGCAGATTCTTTACCAGCTGAGCCAAGAGGGAAGCTCCTAAATTTTGTATTTTTTGGTTGCACCATGAAGCATGTGGAATCTTAGTTTCCTAACCAGGGATTGAACCCTCATCCCCTGCGGTGGAAACACGGAGTCTTAACCACTGTACCACTGCAGGGAAGTTCATGAAGTTCATTCAGGGAAGTTGCTGTATAGCACAGAGAAATATACTCAATATCTTGTCATAATCTATAATGGAAAAGAATCTGAAAAAGTGCATATGTACACACACACACACACACACACACACATATAACTGAATCGCTTCGCTGTACACCACAAACTATCACATAACAAATCAACTATATTTCAATTAAGAAATGAATTATTTGTGCAATGGAAAAAAAGAATGAAGTACTGATCCATGCTATGACACAAATAAACCTCAAAAACATGCTTGGTGAGAGAAGCCAGACACAAAAGGCCACATATTGTGTGATTCTGTTTATAAGAAATGTCCAGAACAGATAAATCCATCTAGACAGAAAGCACATTCGTGGTTGGCAGGGCTGGGAAATGAGGGGACGGCACGTGACCACTAACGGAGGTGGGGTCTCCTTGGGGTGACGAAAATGTTTTGGAACTAGACAGATGTGGTCGTTGCACAACGCTGTGAATGTATCACGTGTCACTGAATTGTATATTTTTAAACGGCTAACTTTATGTCACGTGAACGTCACTTTTTTCCCAAAAGGGTACATGTAAATGATTCTATTTACATAAAGTTCACAAAAGGAACTAGATGTGACTTCTACTATCAACCAGATTGAAGTAACAGGGACTGAATTTACCTCCCCGTGTGGAGCAACTCGAAACTCAGATGAAACAGATTAAACAAAAGTTCCCAAGACATTAGACACCACCAGGTAATGCAAGATGGTGAACCCAAGAAACAGGAAATAGCAAGTGAGCCTCAGCTCCCCGCCTGGAGGGAATTCAGGCTGAGGGGCTGGGAGGGGAACAGAGTGTGGCAGGGCAGACTCTTGGAGTTACGGATCTGGGAGCCTGGGGAGACCAAGGTGACTGGACATTGCAGGGCAGAGGACAAGAGGGGAAAGAGTTGCGCAGAGAACTCTGGAAGTCTCCAGAGGGTTCCAAGAATCTCTATAACACTGCTTTAGGCCAAGACTTCTTAGATGTTAACACTCAAAACACTACACATAAAAGAAATGGATAAACCTGACTTTATCCAAATCACGAATGTCTGCTCTTTAGAAGACACTGCTGGGACTTCCCTGGGGGTCCAGCGGTTAAGAGTCTGCCTTCCAACGCAAGGGACATGGGTTCGATCCCTGGTCGAGAAACTGAGATACCACATGCTGTGAGGTAACTAAGCACACACACCGCAACCAAGAGAAGCCCACTACTGCAGCTACCAAGCCCGTGCACTCTAGAGCCTGGGTGCCGGAACTAGGGAAGCCTGCACACCGCAGTGGAGACCCAGCATGGCCAGAAAAAAGACACTGCTAAGGGAATGGAAAGACCATCCACACCCTGGGAGAAAGCATTTGCAAGTTACACAGCTAACAAAAGCCTTGTGTTCTGAATAGATCAAGAATGTTCGAAACTTGCTCTTAAGAAACCAACCCAATTTTTTTTTTTAAACAAAGGACAAAATATTTGAACATACACTTCACCAAAGATGCATGGATAACAAATAAGCACATGAAAAGATGCTCAACATTAGCAGCATTAGGGAATAAAGCCACGAGATACTACCGCACACTTTTAGAACGGCAAAAACTAAAAAGTCTAATCCTACCAAGTGTTGGTGAGGATGTGGAGGAATTAGACCTTTCCTACACTGCTGGTGGGGATGCAAAATAGTACAACCACTGTGCAAAACAATTTAGCTATCTCTTAAAAAATTAAACATATGATCCAGCCATCCCATTCCTCAATATTTACCCCAAACCTGAAAACATATGTTTATATGAAGATTTGTAATGGTAAGTCAATCCAGTATCTTGCCTGGAAAATCCCATGGATAGAGGAGCCTGGCAGGCTACAGTCCATGGGGTTGCAAGAGTTGGACACATCTTAGCAACTAAAACCACCACCACGTACATAAATGTGCATAGCAGCCCTACTTGTAATAGCCCCAAAACCGGAAATAATGCAAATGTTCATCAACAGGTGAATACTTAAACGGACTGAGGTCCATCCCTACAATGGAACACTACCTGACCATAGGAAGAAATAAACTACTAGTATACCCTGCACAAGGATGAATCTCAAAATAATTACACTGAACAGAGGAAGTGAGGTCAGAAAGCAGCACGTGCTTTACAGACAAAAGTATGTGCTGCAAGATTCCATTTACGCAACATTCCAGAAAATGCAAACTCGTCCATCATGACAGAAAAAGCATATCACAACAGGGGGGCAGGGCTGGAGCAGGAAGAAGGGATTAAGGAGACTAAGAAGCCTTTGGGGGTGATGGATATGTTGATTTAGTTGATAGTGGTTTCATGGTGTATTGCTGTTGTCTCTCAGTCACAAAATCATGTCTAACTCTGCAAGCCATGGACTGTAGCCTGCCAGGATCTTCTGTCCATGGGATTTCCCAGGCAAGGACACTAGAGTGGGTCAGCATTCCCTCCTCCAGGGCATCTTCCTGACCCAGGGAAGGAGCCCTTGTCCCCTGAATTGGCAGGCAGATTCTTTTCCATTGAGCCATCAGTGAAGTCCCTTCAGTGTTTACATATGTCCAAACTTGTCAAACAGTATGCGTCAACACTCTAAACACATACCATTTATTGTAGGGCAATTACACCTCAACAAAGCTGATTTTTTTTTTTTTTTTAACAAAGCTGTTTTTTAAGGTTACTCAGTGCTATTAGGAGTCAGAACAGTGGTTGCTTACCTCTGGTTATGGGTGGGTAAACCAGAATAGGGAGGCAGAAGGGTGCCTCTGGGGAGCTTATGAGGGGTCTGGGTGCTGGTTACAAGGATGTTTCACTGATGGAAACACACTTCCAAAGTGGGCACTTTTCTATATCAAATGGTTTTTCAAAAAATGATATATCAAATGGTTTTTCAAAAGAAGGCAGGCCAGCAGCTCCCTGCTGAGATCTGGACCAGCAGTTTGCTTCTGTAAGGGGGTAGGGGTGGGAGGGAAGGGTTAGAGTTCACGGACACCTGCGTCCCCCAGTCCCAAAGCCCAAGCTGGCGTCTGACGGGGGGCGGGTGAAATGAGGTAGGCACAGGTGCTTCCCTTACCTTCTGCTGCAAGTCTCTCATCCTTCTGGACCTTTCTCCTGGACAGGCTGGGTCGGCCGGTGTGGGCCCTGGCTCTGCCTCTGGGGGCTCCTTCGCCTGAGCTTGTCTCTTCTCTTCCTGCCCCCAGAATGACTTCGGGCCAAACAGCCTGCGGGCCATTTCCTCGGCATTTTCCAGCTGGAGCCCCAACTGGGAAGGAAAGTCAGGGGCTCAGGGAACAGTAACTTGGTTATAATAGTAACCAAGAGCTGTGGGGTTGGGAGCTTGAACAGGGGGCTCCAGGCTCCCTAGGGCCCATCCAGGCCCAAATGTCAAGAGATACAATCTCAGCTCCACATCTGCTTGGCAAATGACACACAGCAAGAATTCCGACCAATTCTTTGAGGCCTGGTTCAAATGTCACCACCTCTGGGACGCCTTCCCTGAATTCCCGTATCACCGGCTCCATACATCCCACCTCCCCACCCTCAACCAAATTTATTACCCCTTCCTCTGAGTGTCAAGCACAATGCTCCAAAGTCACACTCAGACTAATTTATGTGTCTCCCTGAAAGATCTTGAGCTCTATGAGAGCAGGGACCTGTGTCTCATTCACCAAGGGCACTCAATGCCTGGTGAGATGGTTAATTCTGTCTCTACATGACTGGGCAGTGGGGTGCCCAGATATTTGGTCCAGTGTTATTACAGATGTTTCTGTGAGAGCATTTTTTAATGAGTTTAACATTTACATCAGTGGACCAAGTCAAGCAGATCGCCCTCCATAATGAGGGTGAGCCTCATCTAATCAGTTGAAGGCCTGAATCAAACAAAAGGCTGCCCTTCCTCCAAATAAGAGGGCATTTCTCCTCCCTGACTGCCTTCAGACTGGGACATTGGCTTTTCCTGTCTTCAGACGGGAACTACACCATCAGTTCCCCTGGGTCTCCAGCTCTGCTGACTGTAGATCTGGGGCCTGTCAGCCTCTATAACCCTATTGATTCTACTTTTCTGCAGAACCCTGACTATCAGATGACCTGACTGATTCTCAAAATCTGATGGATGAATGAATGAGTCCTTCCTTCATTCCATCTACCTATCCATCCCCCCATGTGTTCACTCACTCTTACATCGTTTCCTTCCGACCTCTCATCTAGATGTCTATGAGAGCATTTGTAGAGAAATTACCAGAGGTTCAGCCCTTGGCAGATCTAAGCTCAGGTGCCCAGCAGGCAAAGTTTGGATGGTAAGTCCCCAGTTCTTCATAAACTAGAAAGTGCTGGGATAGAGCACAGAGCACCCTCCCTCAGACAGGCTCCAGGGACCTGGGGGGAAGAGACGGAAGGGCCCCAAGGTATTACATTACTTCAAAGCTTGCTGGGCACATGACCTCAGAGATCATCCCTCTTCCATTGCTGCCCCTTACAAATCATTTTCCACATTCAAATTGCCTGTCACTCCCCAACTTGAAACCCTTCCTCAACATGGTCCTGCTCCCTCCCTGAGTTCCCATCTTACTATTCTCCTCCTGTTCTCTAATCTATTTCTGTTCCTTAAACACACCAAGCCCTCTGTCATCTCAGGAACATTGCACACACTGCCCTCTTTCCCCCTGGAAGGTTCTTACCTCAGTTTTTCACACGGCTGCTCCTGCTCATCCTTCAGATCTCTAAGCTCACTACTTAGAGTTGCCATTGTTTTACGGACGCGTCTACCCATTTCTTATCTGTCTATCTCTCTGGGCTGTGAGCACCAAGAAGGCAGGAATTGTATCTCTGCATCATCATCATATTCTCTGAGCCCAGCACACAGCATAGTACCTGGCACATGTTAGGCAGAAGATGGATACTGTGCAGTTGATGACAGGTTCACAGATGGATGCATAGATGGATAGAAGGGTGGATAGATCAGGAAGAACAGATGAAGAGAAAGGTGGGTGGGGAGACTGACAGACGTATGGATGGGCAGAAGGGTAGATGAATAAATAGTGGATGAGAGAGTAGACGAAGAGATAGTAGGGGTAAGTGAGTGAATAGATGGGTGAGGATAGAAGAATGGATGGAAAGATGGATAGATACAGATGTATAAGCATACGGAAGAGTGTGTGGACAGATGAGTAGGTGCGTAGGTGTTAATAAACAGGTGGATAGATGGGTGGATGACTGAAAGAATAAAGATGATCGCGTGAGAGTGTAGATGGAGAGATGGGTGGGAAGGTACATAAACGGATTGGTGGGTGAGAAGGATGGATGGATGACTGTACGGATGGGGTGATGGATAGGCAATGGATAGGTGGATGGGTAGCTAAGTGGTGCATAGATAGATAGGTGGATGGGTGCATTACTGGGAAGATAAATGAGTAGGTGAGAGGGTAGATGGAGAGAGATGGCAGGTACACAGATGGATGAGAGGGAGGGAGAGGAGGAGGGATGGGGTCATAGATGTTTGGATTTATGTATGGGTCAGCAGGCTGGATGAGTAGATGGGTGGACGGGCAGATAAATGGGTGGGTGGAGGCTGGGGGCTGGGAGTAGATCGATAGACACAAGAAGTGAGGACTGGAAAGATGGATGGATGGGATGATTTCTGGCCCCAAGCCCAGGAGACACCCTGTAGAGACTGAAATAAGGCCCCCTCTTACCTCCAGGAGGTTGAAGGCATGACCAAGAGCATGGATGGTCAGGTTGGCTGTGGCAGAACCGGGGAGGAAGGAGGCTGGAGAGAAGAGAAGGGTCCCCTCCAGGTTGGCTCCCAGGCTGCCTGATGCTGGAAGAGAGAGAAAGGATCAGTGCCCACCACGCCACTCACAGGGCAGGAGTGAACAGCCGAGGGGCTGGAGACAGGGCCAGACAAATGGTGCATCCTCTCAGCCAGGACAGGAAGCTCAGAAGTAAGCCTTACCAAGAGCAGAGGGAAGGTCACGAATGTACCCACATCTGCTGATAGGTGGGGGGCAGCCAGAGCACCCCACCCTGTCCCCCAGCTTTCCAAGTAGCTGAGGGGGGTTGGATACTTAACCTAGAATGGGGTCTCTTTTTGATTCTGTTTAATTACAAGGAAGCAGTTGTCTCTGGTTGATGCTAATCTCCCTTTTTAACCCAGGGAAGGCAGTTCTCAAACTCGCCGCCCTCAGCAGGCGAGAACCCGTGAGAATTCAACAACAGTGATTCACGGTCACTGCGTCTCTTTTTAGGACAACCCTATTTTTAGAATTAAACTGAAGAGGTTTTCCTTTAGCATAACAGTAAATTTAAAAGAACCAGTTTAGAGAAAAGATGGAAGTACTATTTCACTGAATGCTATGAGGTGGCTCATATTTAACTATTTTTTACCTCTTCCAACAAAAATGGCAGGTTGCTATGAGGATACAGAAAAAAAAAAAATCAAGCAGATGGCATGTGAATATCTGGACATTTAGCAACAGACATGGCCTCAGCCTCATCCACATGTCCTCTGGAGTCAGAACTCCCGGGTCCCCAAGCCTTTGTGGCCCCCGAGGACAGTGCTGGTCAGAGATGCCCATACCTGAGCGGAAGGTGACGTCAGAGTAGGACGAGTGTTTCCACACCTCTGGATGGAACTCCCGGCTGACAATATCTTCAGGGACGGCCTCCCGGAGGCTCTGTTTCAAGGGGTCGTCGGTCTCCAACAGCTGCAGGAGGTGACTCCACACAAAGGAGCCCACTGGAGTCCAGTCACAGCCGGAGGGGAGGGAAGGGGAGGGCGATGAGGGAGGGCCCACAGCTGACACAGTACAGAGAAAAGACCTCCAGCCTCCCGCTCCAGGTCCTGCTATTTCTACCCACCAGGGGCTTCTCAGGAGCCTAGCTACTGGGAACCACGTCCTCTTTGTAGATAAACAGCAAACAGAAGTGCCTTAATGGAACTTGGAAATCTAGGCTGCACACGGCATTCTAATGCACTTTCCTGAAGGAAAAGGGAGCCCACTGGACTGGTTTGAGAGTGTGGGAAAGCCCTGGTTTGAAAGTCAGACCTGAGCCTGAAACCCAGTTCCACCACTCATGAGCTGTGTGACCTTGGGCTGGTCACTCCACTTCTCTGAGCCTTAGTTTCCTCATCAGTAAAATGAACTATAATGACCCATCTCCCAGGGGAGTTTGCACAGATCAGTCAACAGCAGAGTCTGGACCTAAAGGACTGAGTATCTTTTAGGGTTGGGAAAGGGTAAACATGCAGTCTGTGATGGGGACCCTCTGAGGCTCTCCGGAGAGTTAAAAATGAAATGAATGTACCAAGGGAAAGGAGTCCAACAGAGGATATTATTCTAATTGGGAACACCAACCCCCTTGCTCATCCCAGGCTCTCAGAATGCCCATCAGGGAGCTTCTAGAACAATCCACCATGAAACAGAGATGAGAATGTTTTTGCTCCCATCAGGCAACATACAAGCCTGATACCGCAGGGTATCTATTAAGGCTGCCCCTTGACTGACCCCCTATGAGGGGCTTGGCCCAGTGGTCTATTGATGTAGAACAGCCCCACCCATCCCATCCCACCCTAGAAACTGCCAACAACAAACTGCGGCTTCGAGTAGCACCATTTCTTTCCCTCTGGAGGCTGGGGAGGTGTCATTTCTTTAGAAGGTAGTTTAGCAGCATCACATCAGACTTTCAAACGTGTGTGCACACCTTTATGCTGGCTGAGTGTGTGTGCACTAAGTCATTTCCATCATGTCCAACTCTTTAAGACCCTATAAACTGTAGCTTGACAGGCTCCTCTGTCCATGTGGATTCTCCAAGCAAGAATATTGGAGTGGGTTGCATTTCCTCTTCCACAGGATCTTCCCAACCCAGGGATCAAACCCACGTCTCTTAACGTCTCCTGCATTGGCAGGTCGGTTCTTTAGCACTAGCACCACCTGGGAAGCCTCTTGTTGGCTACTTCTGGGAAATTATCCTCCGGCTAGATTAGCAAAAGGGTCTGAAGGGGGATGGACAGAGAGATTCATTTTGGTTGCTGTTTCTCATGGCAAAAGACTAGGAAAAAAAATCTAAACGCCCATCACTAGGGACTGGTAAAGTGGACTATGGTTTAAGCTCCTAGCGGAACATCCCGCAGCTGCAGCTAAGAACCCAAGTACCCTGATGTGGAAAGAGCTCCCGGACACACTGAAGGCCGAGGCAAAGGGCACAACCAGTGTGTACACCATGATCCTGAGTGGCTGCTGTTGTTACGGTCATAACACATCCATGTTCATACATGTACTACATGTTCTGATGGGACACAGAAGAGAATGGTCAAAGTCAGTGCCTTCAGAAAACAGGACTTAGGGATCAGGAGGCAAGGAAGGAGGCCTTTAACTTTCCATTTATATCTTGCCGTCTGCTTTGAAATTTTGGCTGCATAATCATAGCAGAGAATGAGATAGTTGCATGGCATAATTGACTCGATGGACATGAGTTCGAGCAAACTCCGGGAGATGGTGAAAGACAGGGAGGCCTGGCACGCTGCTGTCCACAGGGTCGCAAAGAGTGGGACACGACTGAATGACTGAAGAATAACAACAATAACAGCAGCAGTGATAATAACATGGACAGTGAACAGCTATGCATACAGCACTCACAATGCTCTAAATGCCTTCCTGTATTAATTCATTTTATGCTTCCTTTATGAGGAAGGTACTGTTATTACCCCCATTTCATCGATGGAGAAACTGAGGCTCACAACGGTTTGGTCATTTGCCCAAAGGCACACAGGTAGGAAGTGGCTGAGCTGGGACCTGAACCCAGTCAGGCAGTCCCCAGACTCAACTCACTGCGAATTATGTCAGATCACTGTGCACTAGGAAAAAAACTTTTCAAAAGTTAGCTGAGCTTATCTTTTGAAGTTCTACCTGTTCAAAAAGAACTCTCTGACCCCTCAAGGGGTCTGAGATTCGCAGACACTGTCTCTGGCCTCAAGTCTCTCCTCTCCTCTCTCCTTTAGGTGGTATGCCATGACCTGGCCAAAGCTAGAAAGGAGCTCAGCGACTGTCACCCCATTGTACAGATGAGGAAACTGAGGACCAGAGGGAAGCAACTTCTCCTGGGTTGTTCAATTGCCACCGGGGTGAGGGGAGCATGTGAAGTTATTTGTCCAGATGGCGTGGCAAAAGAAGGGGAACAGAAAGGGATGGGAAGACACCTGAGGGATGGAGGCAGAGTGCTCTGGAAACCCCCGCACCCATCTGGTGGCACCCAGGCCAGCCCCTGCCGCCCACCTGCAGCTGCTCACCCTGGGTGGACTGCTCTCCGGCCTGGGTATGCCGCACCTGGGCAAACACCTCCTCGCCCGGGCACCTCATCAGGGCCAGGTAGGCATTGATGCGAATCTCAGAATCCTCCTCGGAGTTTTGGTACAGGCTGGAGAGCACGGATCGCTGCCTCGGGTAAAGGGAAAGCCATCACCCAGAGCCCACCCCCCTCACCCGAGAGCGCCATGTCCTCTTGTCTGCCCTGGCTCCAGCAGGGGTCCGGCTGCCTTGACCGGGCTCTCCCAAAGTCTCCGCTGCTCCCAGACACTCTCACCTGGGGCCCGATTGTGGGACATGGGAGTTTGCCCAGTCACTGCCAATACCTAACTCCCCAGAGCCCCAGCCCAGAGCCTTATCAACTTCCACAAGTAACAATGGTAAGGGCTTCCCAGGTGGGGCCAGTGGTAAAGAATCAGCCTGCCAATGCAGGAGATGAGACGTAGGTTCCATCCCTGGGTCAGGAAGATCCTCTGGACAAGGAAATGGCAACCCACTCTAGTATTCTTGTCTGGGAAATCCCATGGACAGAGGAGCCTGGTGGGCTACAGTCCATGGGGTCACAGAGTCAGACATGACTTAGCGACTGAGCACCATGCAAACAATGGGTAAACAGGTGGGTGTGGCTACATTCCAAGAAAACATCATGTGTGAAACATCTGTGAAAACACCATAGCAACAGACTCACAGGAGGTATTCCCTCTAAAGATACTCCCCATGCCCCCCTTCCTAAGCAAGCCACTTCCCATACCCCGTGACTCTCTCCCTCAGCACCTGCTGGTTCCCTTCACAGCACAGCCATCCGCCCATCCACTCATGCAGCAACATTAACTGAGCACCTATCACGTGCCCAGCGAGGTGCAAGGGAACAACTGTGAGCAAGACAAACCCCGCTCTGTCCATCTGAAGCTTACACTCTAGTGCAGAGAGACAGATAGTAAACCAGGTGAATATATAGTACGTTGCTGCATGCTAAGTCACTTCAGTAGTGTCTGACTCTTTGCAATCCTATAGGCTGTATCCCTCCAGGCTCCTCTGTCCATGGGATTTTCCAGGCAAGAATACTAGAGCAGGTTGTCATGCCCACTTCCAGGAGATCTTCCTGACTCAGAGATAGAAGCCATGTTTCTTGCATCTCCTGCATTGGCAGACAGGTTCTTTACCACTCGTGCCACCTGGTAAGCCCATAACTGCTAAAAAGGGAAAAATAAAATAGGGTAGCCGGATGCCTGGGGGAGCTTGAAAAGGTCAGTTGCAAGTGAAAGGAAGCCAAGGAAGATCCCCCACAGTAAAAAGTAAAAGGAGAAGAGCATGTGTAAATGCCCTGAGGCAGAAGTGAGCCCTGGAGGCAGCGTGGCTGGGCAGGAGTAGCGGGGGTGAGGGAAGCAGGAAATGAAGCCAAGAGGTGCTCCTGGATCAGTGGTCAGACCACAGGAAGGACTCTGACTAAATGAGGCAGGAGCCGCTAGTCCAAGGGTCAGCAAACGTCCTACAAAGGGAAAGATGGTCAATTGTTTTGCCTTTGCAGACCATACAGTCGCTGTTGCAACTACTCAATTCCACAATCAAAGCAAGAAAGCAGCCCAGACCACACATCAGTGAACAGGCAGAGCTGTATTTCCACAACACTTCACCTACAAGAACAGGCAATAAGCTGGATGTCGACCATGGACCTTGCTGACCCCTGAACCAGCGGGTTTGCAGCACAGATGGCTTATGTGTGATGTGTTAGTAATCACTCGCTTACTTGGGTATTCGATGAATACAGGACTCCCTACCCCAGATACAGGCTCTATGAGAGCAGAGACCTGGGCACCTGTTCACACCAGTGCCCGGCACATAGTAGGTGCTCAGTAAATGCGATGAACGAATGAGCAAGTGAAGACGTGCATTAACAGTGGTTCAAGACCCACTCCTGCCCAATGCCAACCCCGGTGAAATAACTCCCAGGAGCTCACGTCCGCAGAGCAGGGAACCCTCCGGAAGGCCTGGATGGCCCCCAGCCGGATCTCATGGGGGCAGCTCCTCAGGGAGGCACAAGTGCTCAGCTTGGGGGTGAGAGCTGTGGCTGCCTGGCCAGCGTTGCCAATGGCCTTCAGCACAAACAGAAGCTGAAACAAGATGACGGTGGGGCCTTGAGGCTGGTGGTGGCGTCCAGCCCACCCACCCAGTCTACAGCTCACCTGCTTGGCAGGGACCCCCTCAAGGGCCGATGCCCAGGGTGTGGGCTGTCCTCACCTGATCAGCATCTGGGGGCTCCCGGAAGGTGCAGTTGGCATCCACGGCATCTCCCAGGATCCTCACAAGGGAGCCGACACCAGAGAGCTGCTCACAGGGCCCGTCCAGAGACACACACAGGTTGTGCACCAGAGCCGAGATGCCCAGGAAGGCGCTGGAGCTGGCCCCCGGGGTCTGCAGCAGAGGCTAGGGACAGAAACCGGCCCCCACCCCAGCAAAGAAGCCTGGTAAGGGGTCTTTCACAGGTCTCCCCATGGGATGCTTCCTAAAAATACAGATGCCCCCGCCCCCACCCCGCCACTCCTGAGAGTCTGAATAAATTGCCTGTGGTGCGACCTGCAGGGAGCATTTCTTAAAATGTCCCAGGGGACTTTCTGGTGGCTCAGGGGTAAAGAATTTGCCTGCCAATGCAGGAGACCCTGGTTCGATCCCTGGTCCAGGGAGATTCCACATGCCACGGGACAACTAAGCCCAAGCGCCACAACGGCTGAGCCTGTGCTCTAGAGCCTGGGAACTGCAACTGCTGAAGCCTGTGCACCCTAGAGCCCGTTCTCCAGAATAAGAGCAGCCACGGCAACGAGACCACGCGCCGCAACTAGAGAGGAGCCCCGGCTCGCCGCACCTAGAGAAATGCCACGCAGCAGTGAAGACCCAGCACAGCCAAAATGAAATAAACCAATAAAATTATTTGTTTAATGCCCCAGAAGACCTTTTCTGTGCATCCAGGATGGACAACAGTATCTCAGGCTGACAGGGGACATTTGGCAAGGCTGGAGACAGCGTAAGTTGTGACAACTGGGGGTCGGTGCGTTCTTGTGATGGGATGAGAGAACAAATACAGTCCAGAGAGGCACCAGCTCTGGGCTAGCAGGATGAGAAACGGCAGGAGACAGGCGAGCGAAGAGCCTGGACTCCACCAGCCCAGGGACCCACCTGCTCTGCTCCCTGTGTCCCTGGCAAGTGGCCACAGCCGCGACACCAGTGTGTACATAACACTCAGCGCACATCAGAACGACTATCAGTCCGCCCCATCCCAAGGCAGAGAAAGCACCTTGCCTGAGGTCGTGCTGGTAAGGGACTAGGCTGGGTTCTAAAGCGGGGTGGGGGTGGTATCGTGCACCAGAGTCTGCGCCTTAAGTCCCCCACCTCCCACACTTCTGCACTTCTGCTGAGCAAACAAAGGAGGGAGAGAAAGGAAAGAAGGGGACGCCCAACCCCGCCTGGCACTGGCTGAGTCCCCACAGACCCTGCAGGGCACTGATGTCTGTGTGGCCGCCATGTCACCTGTTAGGCTGTGAGCAATGCCCCCTGGGCCCAGTCCTAGCCTGGCTCTGACTCAGTGCCCAGTTCCCTGTTGAACAGAGCCAACCACACAGCCTGCATGGGCTGGCCCTACTGTAAACGCAGGCATCAGGGGTGGCGGGGACAGGGGTGAGTGTTCCCTACACTCCACCTGGACAGTTAGTCAAGAGTCTGACCAGCATGAGGGCCTGAGAGATCCTGTTGGAGACCCATCCCCGCCATCAGCCAGCCCAGGGGTCTCCCATACACTCCCCACTGGTGGCCTCTGAATCCTGGCCCCCTGTCAATCTGGGAGGGCAGTGAGGAGTGACGTGGTGGTGGGTGAGGGCACGCCCCCCAAGTGAGTGAGGACACGCCCCCAGGTGAATGAGGACATGCCCCCCAAGTGAGTGAGGACAGGGCCCATGGTCCAAGAAGAAGGCACAGCAGCTGCATCACCTGGGCCAGCTGCCCAGCCTCCTTGGGCCTCAGTTTCCTCATCTGTAAAATGGGAGGGATAAGAGCACCTACCTCATAAGAGGCATCATGGGGGTTAAATAGGACCTCCTTGGGTTGTTAAAAATTGCTAGCCTAGTTTCACATGCTTTCTTAATCCTGAGACTCATTAAATACGCTTGATTACAAGAACAATAGCAGCTCTAAACCACTGGGTCTCCCCACGAGGCATCCAGAGAAGTGCTTTACATTCAGCATCTCATTTCTCACCACGAGCCCAAGAGGCAAATACTGTTCGATCTCCATCTTACAGAGCAGAAAAACGGGCTCAGATAGGTCAGGATCACGCAGCTGGCTGGGATACTGCTGAGAGTCAAACCCCGTTTCTCTGATTTGCCTCCACTGGCCCCACCAGGCAGAGGCACAAAGCCTGGAGGACAGCAGGTCCCCCGTCCCTCCCTGCTGCGTCCAACCAGCAGCGGAGCAGGGGCGGGGCCACATGGGTGGGGGGCAGGGCACAGGGCTCACCAGCAGGGCGCGGACCATAGCATCTGTGGGCTCTGGGACGAAGGCCAGCGACCAGAGCCACGCCTCTGTCTCGTCTGCCTCCACCTCCCCGGACATGATGAGCTCTGCCATGAGGCCCACGCAGGCCTCGGTGCCACAGGAGGGCAGGGCATCCACCAGCGGCTGCCTGACATGGAGAGAGGCCCAGGGAACGTCAGGATGGCGGCCTACACGCCCAAGTGTCCTCCAGGACGCCTCCCTCATGTAGCCTCTGGTCATCTGGGAGCAATCAGAGGCTCAGAGAGGTAAGGCAGGGATGCATCCATGCTCACACACCCAGAAAGGGGCTGAGCCAGACCCAGGCAGCCTGGCCGGGATTCTGTGCTCTTAGGGCCCCGGAGACACCAGCAGCCCTGAATGAAAGTTAGTCGGTCAGTTGTATCTGACTCTGTACAACCCCACGGACGGCAGCCCACCAGGCTCCTCTGTCCATGGCATTCTCCAGGCAAGAACACTGGAGGGGGTTGCCATTCACCTTCTCCAGGGGATCTTCCCAACCCAAGGATTGGACCCGAATCTCCTGCATTGCAGGTAGATTCTTCACCCTCTGACCTGCCAAGGAAGCCCAGTCTAAACCCTGGCAATTCAGCCCACTCTGGAGACACAGCAGTTTGGGCCGATGTGAGTCCTCTGCTCTCCCCAAACCAACCACACTCACCTCATAGGATAAGAATCCCTTGCGTAGAACAGGAGTCAACAACTGGCAGGTGGCCCCGCATTAAACAGAAGCCCCTCATTAAACCTCTAATGCTCTCAGCCCAACATCACAATCTTTCCTTTTTCTTTTTTTGAAATTACAGAAAGGTTGGTATGTTCAGGAAAGGTTTTGAACCTTTGCACAGTGATGAGTCTAAATGGGGAGATGATGGCTGAATGGGGGTGGGTGCCTCAATTACAGTAGGAATGGGAGGCCCCCAGGGCTGGGGTCACACAGGCAGCAGGGCACACAGGGTGGAGCGGATTGGCCCCCCCATCTTATCAACCCTGATGAGTGACATCCATGGCCACAGAGGGCATCCCACCCACCCTCGACTCGCACACACCATCTGCCCGTAAACAGTCTCTGGCCTCAATTTATTCATCTGTAAAATGGGAATGCTCATGACTGGGCCAGCTCCAAGATGATCATGAGGCCTCAGGACCACAAGCCTCTTCATCTGGAGATATCCCACCTGCACTTCCCATCTCTTGCCCTTGTATTTCCTTTCTTTCCCTTAGAGATTTGGGCCCAGGAAAACCAGACTCTGGGCAGAAATGGAGGAGGAGGTGAGGGCAAGAGAAATCTCTCAAGAGTATCAGTCATCTTGGAAACTTCTAGATTTGGGGATAATCTCCCCACCTCCCTGACTCCTAACATCTAGGTAGACAAGCGAGACACAGGGACTTGTGGGAATATCCCAAGTGACAAGTAGTGTGAGTCACCAGGGGAATAGGGAACTCCACATGGAGACTCAGAAGCCCCTCCCTACAGCAAAGACAGCTAAAATGTGCCCAAGTCAAGCATCACTTTTATTTAAGACCCTAAGAATTTGATGGATAAGCACAGACCACCTGGATTCAAATCTAAACTCTTCTGTGTGACTTTGGGCAAGTTTCCTAACTGCTCTGTGCCTTGGTTTCCTTTTACACCTGTTACATAGGAATAAAACCACCTACCTCATGGGGTCATTGTGAGGATTAAATGAGTGAATACAGATAAAAGGCTTGGAAGGTATCTGTGCATTATTAGCTATTAAGTCTGGTAGTCATTCAAATAGACATGTGATAATGTTGATTCACGGGCTTCCCTGGTGGCTCAGACTGTCTGAAGAATCTGCCTGCAATGCAGGAGACCTGAGTTTGATCCCTGGATTTGGAAGATCCCCTGAAGAAGGGAATGGCTACCCACTCCAGTATTTTTGCCTGCAGAATCCCCATGGACAGAGGAGCCTGGTGGGCTACAATCCATGGGGTCACAAAGAGTCAGACACGACTGAGCGATTAACACACTGGTGGCTCAGTGGTAAAGAATCTGCCCGTAATGCAGGTTCAATCCCTGGGTCAGGAAGACCTCCTGGACAGAGAAATGGCAACCCACTCCAGCCTTCTTGCCTGGGAAATCCCCCGGACAGAGAAGCCTGGTGGGCTAAGATGGGGTCGCAAAGAATCAGACACAACTTAGCAACTAAACAACAATGTTGATATGGTGGGTGGCAGGGGGTTGGGGGGGGGGGATTTCTTTCTTACTTCTGAGTCAATAAAATATTTTTCAGGTCTCAAGATCTGAGAGCCTTTGTAAAGCTCACAGACCTGAAATCTGGATCTAGAGAATAGCTGAACTTGGGAAAGGAGCTACAGGTTTCCCCCCTCGATCCTCTACAGTCCTCTGCCCCTAGAGGCAGGACCTCAGAACTTCCCCTCCACCCTTGGGGTCTCTCTACACCCCTTGCTGGCCCCACATCGGCAAGGTGTGGGGGTGGATCCCAGCCCTGCCCAGCACCCCCCACTCCCAGCAGAAGAGAACCCAAGGCGCATTGGAATGCTAATTCCAGCTCCCTGCCAGAGGGACCCTGTGTCGGGAGGGAACAATGCCTGTCTTTATCCTACCAGGCCCTGCAGCCTCCAATCTCCAGCCCCCGTGGGAACCTCCAAGCTCCCTGCTTAATCGTCTTCTTGGCAGATGTCCCCAGACTGAAGGACAAGTCAGGAATGAGATAACATATCACAGGGTTGAGCTGAAATGTCACTATCCATCTCTTGATGGCAACCTAGGACAGCAGCAAGCTTATCCAGCCCCACCAGGACCCCTCAGCCAACTCCTGGCCCAGCCCCCAATTCAGGGACAGGCCCTTACCAGTTGTCTCGGCATTTAAAAGAAAGTCCCCAGAGTTCCATGAGCTCATCCACAGAGAGGCCTCGGAGCTCAGACACCAGCGTCAGGAACAGTTCTGTGGCCTGGAAATCAGAGGGGGCAGCGTGAGAGACTCGAACCCCAAAGGTCACCTCATCCATCCCCCCGTCTCCAGATGTGCTTGGTCGCTCAGTTGTGTCCGACTCTTTGCAACACCATGGACTGTAGCCCCCCCAGGCTCCTCTGTCCACAAGACTCTCTGGGTGAGAATCCTGGAGTGGTCGCCACTCCCTTCTCCAGGGGATCTTCCCGACACAGGGATCGAACCCATGTCTCCTGCATTGCAGGCAGATTCTTTACCAGCTGAGCCATCAACATGGCTGCAGAGAAGGTGGGAACTCCAGTATCTCCCACAGCTTCACAGACCCAAAGAGATGAGGCTGCTCATATGGGTTTCTTTCCACTGAATCCCAAGAGCCTGGCACACAGGCTGGGCCATTTTTATATTTTAGTTTAACAAGCATTTATTGGGCACCTACTATGTGCCAGGCACACCTGGGCCAGGGACACGGGGGTGAAAAGGAGAGATGGCGTGTATATTCGTGGACTTTATGCTCTAATAAAAGCTCAGTGACTTAGTGGGAAAGAATCCACCTGCAATTCAGGAGACTTGTAGGAGATGGGGTTTCAATCGCTGGGTCAGGAAGATCCCCTGGAGAAGCATATGACAACCCACTCCAGTATTCCTGCCTGGGAAATCCCATGGACAGAGATGCCTGACAGTCTACAGTCAATGGGGTCGCAAGAGAGTCAGACACAACTGAGCAACTAAATAACATGTTACAATGATCGTAATTATTATAACGAGTCCTACCTTATTTCACAAAGTTTCTGATATTTCCAACTAAAAAAATTTGTGAACGTTTTTCAGAATTATGAACAGTGATAATGGCTAATCGGCAGGGGTTTGCAGCTTTCACCCCTTGTCTACAGGTCTGACCAGCACAGTCACCAAGTCTCCAAACACTCAAGGAAATAAAGGACTCTATTCAGAGCCCACACCTCTCAGGAGTTTCAGGAGATAGTGGGTTTGGGATGCTGGCCCCACATCCTGTCTTCCCTCCTCCGTGCCCCCTCGGTCTCAGATTTGTTGCCTCAGCCCAAACCCAAAGCCACAGAAAGAGTGATGAGGTTCCTGGCTTCCTGCTGGGTTTGGTCAAGGCCAAGAGTGAGTCTTCACCCCACCCAGCCGGGGGTCCACGGCTACAGGGATGGGCTTGCGTCACTCAGGCCTCCTCTGCTCTCAGCGGCTGGGACTGAGTTCCATGCACACAGCTTGACTACAACCGGATGCAAACGGGAAACAGGCCTCGTGGGCCAACCCTCCCTCCAGAGTGTCTGCCCCCAGGGTAGGCAGCATCCCGACTATGTGACTTTTGCTGGTGGAGCTGGTGTGGGTGTGTGGATGTGGGCACTTCAGTCGTGTCCAACTCTTTGTGACTCTATGGACTGTAGCCCGCCAGGCTTCTCTGTCCATGGGATTCTCCAGCCAAGAATGCTGGAGTGGGTCGCCATGCCCTCCTCAGCAACATCGATGTACAACAGTAATAACAACAATGGCTGCTTTGCGTGGAGCCTCCACTGTGGGCCAGGCACGTTACAGGCATCACTTCATCTGACCTTGACCCTACAAGGGGCCGTGACTCTCCTCACTTAACAGAGCACTTAAGGCAGGTGACAGCAGCCACAGGGCTACTAAGTGGCAGAGCTGAGACTTGAACCCACGCTCTTAACCAGCATCCTGTACTCAAGGCCCTGGAGAGGGGAGATAAAAAGCCCCAATTGACAGTTCCCGTGGTATCAGTACCCCCACTGTGGCCGTTACCAGCAGCCCAGGTGCCATCGCTGAAGGCGGACGTGCAGTCGCTGCACAGAAGCAAGCCACTGCACCCTGTTTCTAAGCCACAGTGGACGCCAGTGACCACCAGCGCAAAGATTAAAATGCAGAGAAATAACTAGCAGACGATGATACTGAGTACTCATTACCTTCGTTTTGAATATGGTTCATTTTCACTGTAAATGGGTATAACAGTCCTTTGTTGTTGTTTTAATTTTTTTCTAATATTTTTATTTATTTCACTACACCAGATCTTAGTTGCAGCATGCGGGATCTTTGATCTTCACTATGACATGCAGGTTCTTTAGTTACAGTATGTGGGATCTAGTTCCCTGATCAGGGATCGAAACCTGGTCCCCTGCATTGGGAGTGCAGTGTCTTAGCCACTGGACCACAAGGGAAGTTCCCAGTCCTTTGTTTAATTGGAGTATTGTTGCTTCCCTGGTGGCTCAGAGGGTAATCCACCTGCAATGCAGGAGACCTAGGTTCAATCCCTGGGTTGGGAAGATTCCCCTGGAGGAGGGCATGGCAATCCCCTCCAGGATTCTTGCCTGGAGAATCCCCATGGACAGAGGAGCCTGGTGGGCTACAGTTCATGGGGGTCGCAGAGTCAGACACAACTGAAGCGAGTTAGCTCCAGCAGCCGTCTAGGTCACCACAGACCACTGATAAAGTTCCCCATGCTATACAGTAGGCTCTCATTAGAGTATAACTTCATCTCTGGTGATGCCTGCTTAGCAACCAACCTGCAGGATGTCCAGAGGCTAACCATCAGCTCTGGCAAGTCTGTACAAGCCAGCCTGGCACACCACCGTCCACACGTGGCTGTACACAGTCGATGCTGAGTCAGTGTCTGTGATGTGGGTGCTCTATTCTGAGTACCCCAGATGGTGGTCAGGAGCTGTGCCCTCCTCAGGCGTCCTCCCTGGCAGCCTGGGGGCGCGGGGGCACTGACCTGCCCACCTTCTCTCCCCACCCTCTCCTTCACTCCACCAGGCTCTTGGCCACCCCAGGCCTCTGCCCCCCACATCGAAATCCCCGGGGCCTCTCTGCAGAGGGTCAGGCTGGGGAATTTGCTCTCTATTGAGTCCCAAGCCCAGGTTTTGTTTCCAAACCGAAAAACCCATCTTGTCTCCTGCCCACCAACAATGGCGTGGGGCAGAGGCATTCCCAGCCGAAGCCCACGGGCCATCCCCCTGGTAACCGGTGGGCCCTCCCCCGGGGAGAGGGATGCGAAGCACTCTGATGTGCACTCAGGCATCCCCAAGAAGCTGTGTTCAGGAACAAAGTCCTCAGCAACTCACCCCAGCCCAGGGGACCTCCCTGGTGGGAACAATTTGCTTCCTTGTTAGTGCTATAAAGACAGGACAGCCACCCCGCGCCCTCTGGGGCCAGCACTGCCAGGCTGCAGGAGGGGAGACAGGCCCGCGACATGCCTGGCCCTGAGCTGCCTCTGCGGGGGAAATGCCCGGTCAGGGGGCCGGGGGTGAGGCTCTGGGGCCAGATGGAAGGAGGCAGGTTGGAACACAGGAGGCAGAGCAGTGGCTCTCAGTGGGGGGGGTGAGCGTGCTCCCCAGGGAACCCAGGTAACATCTGGAGACACTGGGTTACTGTGACAGGATTGGAGGTGATGCTGACACTGGTGGGCAGAGGTCAGGGAGGCGGCTAAGCATCCGACAGTGCATGGGGCGTCCCAAGGGGTCAGGAGGCCAGGATGCCTGGGCGAACAGCCAGTTGTCACCCTCTAGCCACAGGCATGGAGCACCACCTCACGGGGCTGAGGGCCCTCTCCTTTGGGCTGCTCTCTGACCCCCACAGAGCCCCCCAGGTCAGGGGTTCCAGAGAGCAATGAGCTGGGGCCTTGGCTCCCGGTCCCCGAAACAGTAAAGAGCAGCTGCAAGCGTGTCTCTGCTATGCACACGCAAAATGTACAATGTGTGTCTGTGCCTATGAGTCTTCAATACATACATATATATAGTCTATATTTACTGACTACATGTTCAATATAGTTTATACAAATTCAATGTATTCCGGTTTTTCGGCCACCGTGCAGCTTGTGGAATCTTAGTACCCCAATCAGGGATCGAATTCAGGTCCTCAGCAGTGAAAGTGCAGAGTCTTAACGGCTGGACTGCCAGGGAAGTCTCAGTACATTCTTGTGTGTGTGTATTCGTTGTTGCTTAGTCACTAAGTCATGTCTGATTCTTTTGTGACCCCATGGACTACAGCCCACCAGACTCTCCTCTCCGTGGGATTATCCTGGCAAGAATACTGGAGTGGGTTGCCATTTTTCCCTCCAGACTGTGTGTGGGCTGGGGTGGGTATGTGGGGTGTGTGTGTGTGTTGCCACTTCATCCTCCAGATTGTGTGTGTGTGTGGGGGGGGGTGTGCGTGTGCAGTGTGTGTATGTGTGTGTGTGTGTGTGTGTCCTGAGAGATCTCTAGGACAGGCCAGGTCCAGAAGGTTAGTCTGGGGCCCAAAAGGCCCATGTGCCCACAGACAGACTGATGAGAAGGAGGCCTCCTCCAGGCTCTTACCCAATCAGCACTAGGTCAGGTTTGCACACACCTGACCTAGAGTTCTTCCTAGAACTCTAGTTGCTAGAGTTCTTCCTCTTGCTTTCACAACCAGGCACAGCTGTGCAGTGCATAACCCGCCCAACAGCACACAGCAGCACTAATATTGAGTATTCTACCAAGTAGACCTTAAAGGATCTGGTAGGAAGAAGAGGCTGTCCCAGGGCCCCAGGGCTGGAGAAGCCACTTACCTCAAAGCTTGTGGCCCGAGCCAGGCACAGCCTCCTCACTGATGCAGCCCCTGTGGCCACCGTAGCCTGGGATGGGGTCTCCTCCCACTCGTACAACAAGCTGCTCGGGGCTAAGTCTCCACCGTGTGAATCTGAGGTGAGAAGGTCTTGGCAGGGATGACCGCATTGGGGGAAATGTCAGAGTGAGTGGAAGGAGGCCTGGGAGCCACACCCACACCGGCCAAGGCTTCCTCCAGTATGTTTCTGGCAACAGGGGAGGGGAACACATCCAAGAAAATCATGCCAGCATTACTGCTGACAGCGAAAGATGGTCCATGCGCCCATCAGTAAGCAACGGGCCCAATAAGGGGACCCCCAAAACCCTCTGGGGATTGCCAGAGGACACATGGAAACCTCCTCCAGCAAGAGAAAGAAATGAAACTGATACATGCTACAACATGGATGAACCTTGGGAAGACAGGTTCATCCCACAGGAAAAACCTATGGGAAGTGAAAGAAGCCAGTTATAAAAAAAGGTCACACACTATCTCATTCTATTTATACAAACTGTCCAGGATGGGAAAATCTGGAGATAGAAAGCAGATTCGTGGTTGCCAGGAATTGGGGGAACAGGAGGTGATGGCCAAAGGGTGCAAGGTTTCTTCTGGGGTGACGAAAATGTCATAAAGTTGATTCTGATGATGGATGGACAACTCTGACCCTTAGAAGCCACTGAATTATTTACTTTAAATGCATGAACTACACAGTATGTGAATTACATCTCAATGACACCTGTTTAAAAAAAAATGAAAAGCTCATTCAACTCAATGGTCAACCTACAGGCAGGTCCTGAAACTAGATGCCCCAGTCATGGCCAGCATCTGTGTTTGAGGGAGCCTCGGGGGGCAGGTCAGCCTAGGATCTCAGCCTGTGCTCCACGGAACCAAACGGAATGCTGGGAAGACCCAGGGCTTCAGTCCCCATCTGCTGGCTTCTCCCTGGGCTGGTGCAGGCAGCAAGTCTGTTCTCTGAGACAAACCTGATTATCCACCAGGGCTGTAGAAAAGACCCCACAGGCCCAAGTCCCAGCTCTGCCTCTCATTAGCTGTGACTTCAGACACGTCATTTTTACCTCTTGGCCTTCAGTGAAAAAAATATAACTAAAACAACAGTAACTTCCTAATGGGGTCATGATGAGAATTAAATTAAATAATCCACATAAAGCACTCAGCACAGATACTGGCCCACAGTAAATCCTTCCAAACTGTCAGCAGTAAGAATTAACCATCCTTATTTCCTGATTCAGGGAGACAGCCATTTTTTTCACCGTAGAAAAAATATATATCTCTTTCCCTCAGATGCATGCCTTGCTTTGTTTCTCTCTGTACAAAGCTCATAGAAGGGAACCATGCACCAGGGGATGCTCTATGTTGTCAGGAACTTTCCAGAAAATCAGGAAACCTGAGTCAGCTCGCCCCCAAAATGGTCAAGTCGTAGGGTCATCAGGGGTAAGGTAGATTCTCCCACAAAAGTTGGGAACCAGAAGATGCCATCTCCCCTGAGAACAGCCCAGAGAGGAAGCCAAGACCAAGCCTGAGAGCCATGTGAGCCGACAGAAACTTCTAGAAAAAGAGGCCAACCCTGACAATGGGCACTTTCAGAAGGTGTTCAAGGGTGTCCAGACAGGAACACAGCAGTGGAGCCTCTGCTTGCTGGAGCCCCTCTGGTCAGAGGAGACTGGGAGGCTCACCTAAGGGTCCAGGGGCCACCCCCCCCCACCCCTACCCCCATCACCTGTGACAGCAGGGTCCTGGGGTACCTCCTGCTGCAGGGAGAGCGAGGAAAAGGTCCACATCAGCACAGCACTTGCCTCCCTGGAGAGGGGCCCCGCAGTGTCCAGCTGCGTGCAGGAGGCCTCCCGCAGCACACCAGCCTGCAAACTCTGGACGCAGGTCAGATGGGAGGCCAGGCCAGACTGCTGGACCATGTGGGGAAGAGGCAGAGGCTCAGGCAGGCCTTGGGAGTAAGGGAACCCCCCGTAACCCTCAAATTGGTAGCAACAGGCAAGGCTGGGGGAAGCCCACTGGGGACTACCTTGGAGCTTCAGGATCCCCCTCCCCATAGACAGAGGTGGGAGACCAAGTGAGGCAAGAAAGAGCAGTCACAGGTCACCCCAAGGAGAGGAAGGATAAAGCCTCAATTGGAAAATGAAGAAAGCCGGCGCCTGCAGCCGCTTCTAGATGCTGAGACTCTGTATTAGTCATGTTAACAGTGATCACCTCCTATCCTTATATAGATGCCTACTGTTTACACTGTGGTGTTGGAGAATACTCTTGAGAGTCCCTTGGACTGCAAGGAGATCCAACCAGCCCATTCTGTAGGAAATCAGTCCTGACTGTTCATTGGAAGGACTGAGGCTAAAGCTGAAACTCCAATACTTTGGCCATCTGATGCGAAGAGTTGACTCATTTGAAAAGACCCTGATGCTGGGAAAGATTGAAGGCAGGAGGAGAAGGGGACAACAGAGGATGAGATGGTTGGGTGGCATCACCAACTCAATGGACATTAGTTTGAGCAAACTCGAGAGTTGGTAATGGATAGGGAGGCCTGGTGTACTCCATGGGGTGTGGTGCATGGGGTTCCAAAGAGTTGGACACAACTGAGCAACTGAACTGAACTGTTTACACAACACTTTCATCTGCAGGGAACCATGAAGGAGAGAAAAGGAGAAGGGAGAGAGAAGGAGAGGGGAAGACGAGGGACGGGAAAGTGGCGGAGCCTTAGAGGGTGGGGGAGAGGAGGATGAGAGATGAGGAAGTGGGGGAGGGGAAGGACAGAGCCCGGCTCTCACCTCCTCGGCGTTGGCGGCGGGCAGGGCCTGCGAGCGCAGGGAGGCGCGCACCCTGCGCAGAGAGCACCGCGCCAGGGCCTTGGTCTTGTGCAGCCTGCTTCCGAGTTGCTGGTACGTGGTGGGACACCTGCCCAGGATGTCCACCTGGGCGAGTGGGACCCAGTCAGCGCCCTGCTCCCCATCACTCCATCACCCACCCGGCTCTCAAGACTCAGAACTCACCTCCTCCACGGTGTGGGGGTCACGGACACCCGGATGACCCTGCAGGAGGCTCAGCACCGCTCGCTTCACGTTCAGGGCCCAGCGCGGCTCGGCTCGGGCAGGGCACAGGCGGACCACGCGCCCCGCTTGCAGGACGAAGCGCAGTGGCGCCCGGCCCAGGACAGCGCTGCGTGGGGGCGGGCATCAGGGAGGCCCATCTAAGGCCCCAGGCCACCTCTTCTCTGCCACCACAACCTTGCCCCTCCAGCGTGGGCCGCTCCCATAGGTCAGTCCCTTAGGAAGCACCCAGCTATCCCCAAACCCCGCTCAAATGGCCTGGCTTCCTAACTCAGCTCAGCTCTCCAGCCAGGTCTCAACGAAACCTCACAAAAGACAGCCAAGTCCATGCTTGAAGCTACTCCCAGCCTTGCCGCCACCTGAATAAAATGGGTGAACCCAGCTTGAAAAAAAAGAAAAAGCTGAGCTTCCCAGGGCGTCCTGCATTGCAAAACTTCTCATTTTCCCAGCCCATTCACATTATATATTCAGGAAGGAATCTGAGGCTCTGAGCGATAAGGTGACTTGTTCAGGGCCACAGCTGGGATTTGAACCCAGGCAGGATGGCTCTGGGGTCACCGGTCTCAGACACCCTGAGCTGGAAGTTGTGGAGCCCTGCACCAAGGTCAGAGAAAGCAGTGGCAACCCACTCCAGCACTCTTGCCTGGAAAATCCCATGGACAGAGGAGCCTGGTAGGCTGCAGTCCAATGGGGTCGCTAAGAGTCAGACACGACTGAGTGACTTCACTTTCACTTTTCACTTCCATGCATTGGAGAAGGAAATGGCAACCCACTCCAGTGTTCTTGCCTGGAGAATCCCAGGGACGGGGGAGCCTGGTGGGCTGCCGTCTATGGGGTTGCACTCAGTCGGACACGACTGAAGCGACTTAGCAGCAGCAGCAGCAGCACCATGGTCACAGGTTAAAAATCTCTGGAACTGACCAAACCCCATAGCAACTGTTGCCATGAGCCTCCAGATCTAACCCTGACCCCCTATTAGGTAAAATACCAACTTTATTACCCACCCTATAGCATCCTAACCAATCACATAATGCCACCCTTCCAGTAGGAATTTTCTGTCTTGAGGCTCTAAAAAAGTGGCTGCTCGCCTGCAAAAAGGTTCGGCTCTCCCTTGAGCCAGCCTGCTGTTCTATCAGGGTCTCCCACTCTGCTAAACTTTATTCTCCTCTCATTCTGCCTGGTGTCTGGAAATTCTTTTCCATCCCGCACACGGACCACGGCAGAAGCGACTTAGGCTCCAGCACTGTAGAAAGGAGGAAACAAGGCCCAGAGAGGGAGAGCGACCGGAGAGGATCACACAGCAAGTCTGGGAGGAGCTGGGTCCAGAATTGAGCCCAGTGCTCTTCCCGTCGCCCCTCACCTGACCCAGACCAGGAGCCTGTGTCTGGTATGGCCTGGTGAGGGAGAGGATAGGGCAGGTTGGGGGCGAGGGCTTGGGGAGTACTCCTCTTTGTGTGGGGAGCGTTGAAGAAGGAGGTGCCCCATGATGAAGGGGAAACTGGCAAAGCCCCAAACCCCACCAACCAGCCAGTAAGCAGAACTTTGGGGGACACAAGTGTCCCTACTGAACTTCCCCAGGGAGGTCACTGACCCCTCCCCAGCTCCACGTGGAGTCTGCCCCTGCCCCCCACCCACCGTGGCAGCCCCTAGGGCCTCAGGCCTCAAGAGAAATGCTAATGGCTCCCGCCCCTTCTAGAATAACTAATGTCAGTCTGGTCTCTCCAGGAGCTGACAGCCCTGCGCGCACTGACTTAGCATTTCTGATGAGACTCCCCAGGGACAATAGCCCTCCCTGCCCCCTCGGAGAGGACCCCTCTAAGCTTTTCAGTGGGGATCCATTTGCCCCTGGCAGCTCCCCCATCCCTGTATCCCTGCACAAAGGCTTTATTATTTTTTTTTAACAAATGAATTTGCAATCAAAAAGGAAGAGGAATCTGCAGAGATGGGCTTGTCTTCAGACTGGGGGCTGGACCGAGCTTTGTGGCCAGGAAACCACTGTCAGGAGTCCCTGGGAAACACGCCAAGGGAGAATTCCAGGCTTGGCTGGGTCACCAAGGGGAGCTTGGCTGGGGAAGGGAGAAAGAAGCTATGGGTCTCCAGGAAAATCCCCCATCTCAGCATGGGGGAGGAGAAGGGCAGGCCTCAATGGGTGCCCAGTGTCTTCCAGAATGTTCTTAAGGATGAAGCCCAGAGGGTGCTGTGCAAACATAAAATCTGGACATGCTGAGAGTGACGGCCAGGTAAATATGGGGCAAGAGTTCTTCATCCAGATAAGGGAAGGCCATCCGAAGCTCTTTGGAGCCACTCAAGGCTCCCACATCACAATAACCCCTAGTGGTCCTCATCAGTGGCCTGGGTGTTTACAAGGTCAAAACAAAGATGGAATCCTCTTTGAACTTTGATCCAAAATGGCCTTTCTCTGCTGTAGAGGGGTTACCCTAATTGGATTCTTTCAATACAGTCTGGCACACCCAGTGCCCAGTGGCCATCGGAAAAGGGAGCCGGGCTCACATATGCAGCCCCAGGGGGAGCAAGGCCCAGTGTCTTACCTCAGACTCTCTGACTGCTTCAGAACTTCCACCTTGGACCCCAGGATGGATGTCAGCTGGAAGTGCTGGAGCTGAAGCAGGAGGCGCTGAGTTGGTGACCTCTCCTGGGATATTCCAGGACCACACCAGCACCCCCTCCCCCCCACCTAAAGTAGTTCTGGGCCCCCTCGTGATTCATGCTGGTGAGGGAGGGGTAGGCAGGGAGATCCGCCCCTTGAGCAGAAGGTTCTAATGTCAGGTGGTAGCTGTTGAATATCTCCAGGGTAAATAATTTAAACAGTCAGGCCCCTCTGCTCCCCACTCACTGTACAGAAAGTTCTCATTAGCTTCTTCCGCATTGCAGGTAGATTCTTTACCAGCTGAACCACCAGGGAAGCCCAAGAATACTGGAGTGGGTAGCCTATCCCTTTCTCCAGGGAATCTTCCCGACCCAGGGCTCGAACCTGGGTGTCCTGCATTGCAGGCAGATTCTTTACCAGCTGAGCTACCAGGGAAGCCCCATTAGTTTCTCATTTTTCCCCAAAAGGCCCTGGAAGTTTGACTGAGAGATTCATATGGCTACGCAGTATAAACAAAAATAAACTAGGATTGCAAAGCAAACAAAAAATGCTTTGTCACCATGAATAAAAGACTTGGACGTCCCCAAATCACCATGGTTTCACACATGTGTGTACTTATTGCTAAAGAAGATGGACTCTCTAAAGATGGAAAATAAAATCACCCCTAACACCTGCATCCCGGGCTTCCCTGGTGGCTTAGTGCTAAGGAGTCTGCCTGCCAATGCAGGAGATGTGGGTTGATCCCTAGGTCAGGAAGATTCCACAAGCTACGGAGCAACTAAGCCTGCGCACCACAACTATTGGGCCTGTGCTCTAGAGCCCGGGAGTGGCAACTGCTGAGGCCTGAGCACCCTCGAGCCCATGCTTCACAACAAGAGAAGCCACTGAAATGAGAAGCCTGCACACCACAACTGGACAGTAGCCCTTCAGTCACAACAGAAAAAGAGCCCAGGCAGCAGCGAAGAACCAGAATAGCCAAAAGCAAAACAGTTTCTAAAACCCTGCATCCCTAAGCTGACTGATTTCACTTTTATTATTATTATTATTATTAGCGCAGTTTTAGGTCCATAGCAATACTGAGAGGAAGGTACAGAAATTTCCCATGTACCCCCTGACTTCTGCATTATCAACATCCCCCACCAGAGTGGGACATTACTCACAACTGCCAATCCTATACTAATACATAACCACCACCCGAAGCCCCTGATAAAAATGAGGGTTCCTAGTCTATAGATTTAGACAAACGTATGACGACATGTGTCTGTCATTATAGTATTGCATAGTTTCACTGCCCCGTGACTTCATGTTTTCAGAGTAACTAATCCTGGCCTTCCCTGGTGGTCCAGAGAGTGTGAATCCACCTTGCAATGCAGGGGACACCAGTTTGATCCCTGGTCTGGGAAGATCACACGTGTCGTGGAGCAACTAAGCCCGTGTGCCACAACTACTGAGCCCAGAGCCCATGCTTAGACTCCGAGAGCAGCAACTGCTGACGCCCACGTGCCTCAGAGCCCGTGCTCTGAAATGAGAGAAGCCATGGCAATGAGAAACCCAAGCACCGCAGCTAGAGAGAGCCCACTCGTGACGACAAAGACCCAGCATAGCCAATAAATGAACTATATGTATGTCATTTAAGGGGCACAGTGCTTCTGCTTAGGATGATGAAAACATTCCAGGGGTGGAGGGTGGTGATGGTTACACAACAGGAGCATACATATTGCTATTGAATTGTACACTTGAAATGGTTATGATGATAAATTTTATATCATGTATATTTTACCATGATCAAAAAAATCAAAATAAAAAATAAGAAGAAACCGGGCACAAAAGAGAACATCCTGCATGATTCCATTAAAGAGAGGTTCAAAGACGAACAAAACTAATCCATGGTGCTGGAACTCAAGGGAGCCTTTGGGAGAAGGGACCAGAAGAGAGAAAGAGGGAGGTTATGGGAGTTTCTTGATCTGGAGGTGGCTACACAGGAGTGTTCAATCTGTGAAATTCATTGTCCTGAATACTTACATTCACCCTTTTCCTACAAAAATATACTTAATGGATTGCCTAAGTGGCTCTAAATTTTCCATTTATGACACAATTTTTTTTTTTTTTTTGGCCACACTATGTGGCTTTGGGGATCTTAGTTCCCTGACAAGGGATCAAACCTGTGCCTCCCTGCAGTGGAAGCATGGCGTCCTAAATACTGGACTACCAGGGAATTCACTATGCCACGAGTCTCTGAAATGAGCCCCATCTGTCTACCTTTGTCAGCATTCAACAGTATCTATTTTTTTTTATGCTAAAAACAAAGCAAACAAACAAATTTGCAGCAGTACACAATTTGCATTGTGAAGACTGTAGAAAAAACAACCCCTACAGTTTTGATGGACATGAAAGGACAGCAAAGTGACAATTCTGACCAAAACCAATATTTTGGATAGTTTAAGAAGTCAGAGGCAGCTCAGAGCCACCTCACAAAAGACTCCATCCTGTGGTCTACATGAAAGCATAACAAAGCAGTTTTGAGAAACTCTCATCAGCAAGCACTCCAGTCAGTTCAAAAACCCCTTACAAATGACAAATGGGACATAAGACTTTAGTGGAAACCAGGCAGCCATTTATGCAGAGTAGGAAGTTTTGTCCAGGAAACACATGAGCTTCATCAGAAAGAGACCAGAGAAGAGTTAGGCATTTCTGCTTGCAAGAACATGAGAAAGCTTCAGGAAAATCTTGATGAAAAAGAAACCTACAACCACCAAGAGAATCTAGCTCATAATTCCACTTTGACATAACCCAGTGCCACAGACCTCATTCTACAATGCTCCACTTAATTGCACTTCCCAGATACTGCCTTTTTTTTTTTTCAAATTGAATGTTTGTGGCAACACTGCATTGAGCAAGTCTATCAGTTTTTCCAAGAGCATTTGTTCATTTCATGTCTGTGTTACATTTTAGTGGTTTTAACAATATTTCAAACTTTTTCATTATATTTGTTAGCATGGTCTATGATCAGTGATCTTTAATCTTACTACTACATCTCCCTGAATGCTCAGATGATAACTAGCTTTTTTCAACAATATTTTTTAGTTACATACTTTTTATAGACATCAAGCTATTGCACACTTAATAAACTACAATTTAGTATAAACATAACTTTGATATACACTGGGAAACCAAAAAATTAGTGTGACTCACTTTATTTCAATATTTGTTTTATTTCAGTGACCTGGAATTAAACTTGCAATATTTCTGTGGTATGCCTGTACAGAGATGCCCAGGGCAGGCCTGGAGTCCCCAACTGGGTCTGAGCTGTCCGTCATAGTCTGCTCCTTTGCCTACAAAGCCTTGATTTGGTTTGATTTTGCTCACCCCTGGGACCTACAATTTCCCAGTTGTGACCCTCCATTTATGATTTTTCCAGTAGTCATGTATGGATGTGAGAGTTGGGCCATAAAGAAAGCTGAATGCCAAAGAATTGATGCTTTTGAACTGTGGTGTTGGAGAAGACTCTTGAGAGTCCCTTGGACTGCAAGAAGATCCAACCAGTCATCCTAAAGGAAATTAGTCCTGAATATTCATTGGAAGGACTGATGCTGAAGCTGAAGCTCCAATACTTCAGCTGACTCATTAGAAAAGAATTCACTCATTAGAAAAGACCCTGGTGCTTGGAAAGATTGAAGGCAGGAGGAGAAGGGGACGACAGAGGATGAGATGGTTGGCGGCATCACCGACTCGATGGACATGAGTTTGAGTAAGTTCTGAGAGTTGGTGATGGACAGGGAAGCCTGGTGTGCTGCAGTCCATGGGTCGCAAAGAGTTGGACACAACTTAGCAACTCAACTGAACTGATTCTCCCAAGGACATAGCTTGATCCCATCCTGTGGCTATACCTGCTCCAAGGAATACCCTTCACTCCTTTAATCTCCACTCCTCCCCACACTGGATCTACCCTGGCACCCTCTACAACCAAAACAGTGCCACATTCTGATATTACTCTAGAGCCCTCACTTGAATTTGGTTTCAGGGGCTATGGCTTCCCCATGGCCCTCCCCCATGTCACCGTGACCCCATGGTTACTCAGTGATACTCACCTGTAAGGCCATCTGGCAAGGGCCAAGCACATTGAGGGTAACCAAGCCTTGCAGACCAAGGCCACTTCCCTCCACCTGGGACCCCTGCAGGCTGGTGCTGGTGTTAGTGGAAAAGTGATAGATGTATCTGGTGCCCATGGGGAGGTGAGGATCAGCTGACCCTGGAGGGCAGAGAGAGGGCACATGGTGTCACCTTGACAATCTGACACCTTCTGAGACTCAGCTCCACCTGGACTACTTAGGCATCCTAACTGTCACCTTCCCTTCTCATCTAGCCAGTGAGCTTCCTGCTCCCAGCTCAGGGGAAGGCTGCAGACCCCAAGAGAGTGAAGAAGAAAATGAAGATAATCACAAGGAGTGCTTAATCAATGTTACCTAGTGTTTCGCATGCTTGGCCTTCTTCTAAACACTCCAGAGTTTCTCAGCCTCCGTGGTATCAATATTTTGATATCATATAATTCTGTTGTGGGGGCTATTCTGTGCATTATGGGATGCTCAACAGCATCTCCAGACGCCAGTGGCACGCCCCAGTTGGGACAAGCAAAAATGTCCCCAGACTTTGCAAAATGTCCCTGGTAGATACAGTCATCCTGGTTGAGAACCACTGATCTATTTTATATTAGCTTTTGGAAGCCTCATAACAACTTTGAAGTGGGTAATCTTATTTTCTCCATCTTACAGAGTTGGAAACCAAGGCTCACAGCAGGAATCCAAACCTTGGCTGTCTGATGATTCCTCACCTTGCCTTGGTAGATATCAGCAGGGACAGGGGGGTGGACTGGATAAAGTTCCCTGATCTTTTCAGAACACAACGCTGAAAAACTGGCTAGTCTGGAGGTATGGAGATAGTGGGGAGGTGGGGGAGGTACGCTGGGATAGATCGGATCTAGAGAGCAGAGAGTCTGTGATTCCCGAACCTTCTATTTAGACCACAGACCAACTGCGAAACACCATTAAAGTATTAATTATGACAGCTCATCCTTCTCCTGGGCTTTGAAATTGAATGAACACATTCATGTTCATTTCTTTGTGCTCAAAATATAACCACATCTCACATTCCAAAAATGCTTCCTTCTAAGCCATTTGCCCCCAGTTTCTCTCATCTACTCCACCCCAAGATGCAAATAGAATCACTTGGCTGGAGATTTTACTCCACCTGGGGACCACAGAGTATGAGGGAAAGCCCCAGGGCTTTAGGGCTGGGATGGTTTAAGGACATTTTAACCTGAGTGTGTGATTTGCTTCTCTAAATGCTGATGACTGGTTGGCCTTTGCAGAACCAGTCTTGCTCTTCCCCACTGGTCTCCCTGGGAATGTGGCTGAGGCCCTCAGGGGTTGTCCCTAATTAGACCTGGCCATGATCAGCTTCGCCTCCTCAAACCCCTGCCCCGCCCTGTCTTGAGTTCACCAGAAGTGTGATAAGGTCTCCAGAGAGACTCACCTGTGCAGGAAGTCATGCAGGAGGCCGCCTGCCCCACCAGCGAGTCTGGCATTTCTGAAATCACAAATCGGATGGAACCAGGACAAGGCCAGGAGGAGACGTGCAACAGCCCCCTCCCATGAGCCACTGACCTGCTCTGGAAAGAGGACATTAAAGGGGCCAGGGGGACAAAAAGAGATAATCCCCGCTCTCTTCTCTCGAGCAGAGCTGGGAGTAACCTCCATGCACCCTCCAGCCGCCCCACTCTTCCCCATCTTGGGTACTAATACCACTGCCCTCCCACTGCTCGAGCTGGTAACCTGGAAGCCGTGCTTCCCCTTCTCTCTCATCATCACCCCAAGCCCCACGTGTCGGCAAGTGCTGCCAATTCCATCAGGTCTCCATCCCCCCTCCCTCCGTCAGCTCATCCCTCCCTCCCTCCAGTCACCTCTCTGTGGACCCCTCCCTCCCTCCAGCCATCTGTCTGTCTCTCTCTCCCTCTATCCACCCATCCGTCTCTCCTTTCATTCATCTGTCTGTCTCTCTCTGTCCATCTTTCTATCCATCTATCCATCCCTCTCTCCCTTACTCCATCCTTCTCTCTCCATTCATGTCTCCACCCCCACAGCCATCGCTCCAGGCAAAGCCTCATCTTCTCTCACCTAGACCACTGCAGCAGCCTTCCAACTGTTCCCTGTGTCCACGGTTCATTCCCAACAGTTACAGTCATGTTTTAAAACCCTTAATCTAATCACATCATTCCCTGAGTAAGAGCTCCCAAGTCTCTCCCCAACCACTGCAACCCACATGCATTCATAATAAAATCCTTCCCAAGCCAGCCAGCCTCTGTCTGCCCCTTTGGCCGTATCTCACCCCACTCGACCTCCAGCCATGCTGGTCCTTCTCCAGCTCAAGGCCTTTGCACACACTGCGCCCTCTGGTCTCAACACTTCCTCCAGTTCTCATGTCCTACGCTCCTTCAGGCCCCAGCGTAAGCGTGTCTCCCTGTCCAGAGTAAACCCCCCCTTGTCAGTCCCTATCTTAGCATCCTGTTCTCTTCACAATGCTTATAAAAATGTTAATGATTTCACTATCTTAGTCATCGTCATCAAAATTGTATCCCCGAGTGCCTGGTTCCCAGTCGATACTGGAATGAATAAATGAATGTATACAAGTAGCATAAGGCACTTATCATGTGCCAAGCGCTGTTCCAAACAAGTTATGTATTCAGCGCCTTCAATCCTGACAGTTCCCTGCCGTGGGTGCGATTATTACTCCCGTTTCACGGAGGCCCAGAGACTCAGACACAGTGAGCAGAGGAGCCAGGGTTTGGACCCAGGCATCCTGAGTCCACAGCCTCAACCACTACATTGTCACGAAGGAATAAGTGAGTGAATAAAGGGCTGGGTGAACCAACAAAGGCAAGCCCGAAAGACCGCGGCGGTGAAGGATGGGATCTGGCTCAGCATCCTGGTCGATCTCATAATGCCTCATTCACCCACCGTCCAAGCTGCAGAACAGCGAGTGTGCGAGCAGAACGGCCAGGGGCCTCCTCCGGCTGCCGAGGACGCTCCGCAGGGGCCCTCAGACCTCTTCCCTGGAAGGGCCAGCATCTCTCCATCCGCCCGTCCCAACCATCACCGGAAGACTCCCCATTTCCACCTACTATCTCTCCTCATTTGTCCTTTCCTCCAGCCACATGCCTGGCATTTCCTGGACATCATCCATATCCTTTCAGAACAGCCTTAGCCAGGGGTCCATCTGCAGCCGTTTTCATAGAATGACTTTCCAATAAGAGCATTTCTATTCTCGAAACCACCCCACTGTGCCTCAACTGGTAATCATGACATGTGCCAGCCTGTTTTTAATCCCTTAAGAAAAATATAGTTTCCCAAAATGGGGGGAAAGTGCATTTTATGCCATTTCATTTAAACCTTTGCAATAATAGAAAATGGTAGGGTATTTGGCAGAGTTTTCGCTTCCCTGAATGTTTTGGCTCATCCAACAAAATACTCTTTGCATTAAAGTAGAATATCAATGGATAAAACCACATTTCAAAGACATTTAACTCAATCAATTTCCCTGCCAACTTGCCTTCAACTCTTTGATCACTTGAACCCTGGGCTCCAAATTAAACATGTTCGTGCATAACCATTAAACTCCCAGTTGCGCACAGATCCAGCATTCAGCTTCTTTGTTTTGTTTTTTTTTTTGACTTCTTTTTTTTTTAGCTTCTTTGTTCCACCGATAACCTCTGCATCAGCTTTTTCTGCCCAGCTATGCCAAGAGCAGTGATGCCTGCAAGCCTGGGTATACCACGAGCTCCCAGGAAGAAGGGGTGTTCAGAGAGCAGTCTGCTTGAACCAAGTCTGTCTCCCTTCCATTTTTCAAGCACTTACAAAGACCTATCTAAAGCTTTAAAAAAAAGTTTCTGAAGAACAAAGACCATTCAATTATCCTACTAAACGTATCAACCAAGAAGGGGGAAACGTTGAAAACTGGGGAGTGATAAATCTTTCCAGCACTTCTAGAGAGAGACTGGAAATGGACTGAAATTGATGTCATCTCTACTACTGAGGAATGAAATTGAAACTCATTTCAGCCTTCTCAGAAGTCAGGTCTGATTCCCATTCATTTATTTACCCAGCCAGCACAGACTCACTAAACACCAACTGTGTGAGAGGCAAATAGGTGAAAACACAATGAGTAAAACAGTTGTGACGGGACCTGCACTGTCTGGGACGTATCTGCCAGCCACACGCGGCTAGTGGACATCTGAAATGTAGCTGGTGCTATGAAGAAGCCTTTCATTTTATGTTATTTTAATAAAATTTAAAACCTATGCTCAAGTCAATTATTGCAAAACTTTTAAATGAAATTTTTAAAATGTTTTAATTGGAGGATTATTGCTTTCCAACGTTGGCTTCGGCCATACACCAGTGTGAATCAGCCGTGGGTATACACACGCCCCCTCTCTCTTGAACCTCCCTCCCACTCCCCGTGGAAAACTTTAAAAGATGTTTGAAACAACTTAGTATGTGAAAGAATTGGGGATGGGGATTTGAGCTAATTTTTATTAAATGATGGAATCGTCATTCTCCACAAAGCACATTATATAAACCAAAGTGATATAGTACTATGATATAAGCCTAGTGTTTTCAAGAATTCCTTGCATGTTTAGCTCCACTCTCGTCTTATCACATTCTACAGAATACACCATAGTCTTGCCTCATGTCCAAATTTACCTTGTTTGATATAATCTAAGGATCCATGCCTTGACTTTAACCCCTACTCTGTCTTACCCAGAACGGTCGAGATAACTGTTTCATATCTCCCATCTTTACTGTCTCAAATAAGTACTTCTCCACTCAATACTAAAACCTCATCATGCCCCACTCCCAAAGGAAAAAGCATAATGACCTCATTCATCTCTTTCAACTCAAAATTTTAAGATATCTAATAAGAGATCAAGCATTTGCAATGAACATTTAGCATTCAAATGTTCTAACTGTAAAGGACACACTGGATTTCAAAGAACAGAAAATAAAGCTCATTAATAATTTCTATATTTATTACATTTTCTAATGATATTTTATTTTATTTTTTTTCTAATGATATTTTAGATATATTGGGTCAAGTACAATAACTCTGGCCACCTGATGCAAAGAGCTGACTCGTTGGAAAAGACCCTGACGCTGGGAATGATTGAAGGCAAAAGGAGAAGGGGGCGGCAGAGGATGAGATGGTTGGACGGCATCACTGACTCAATGGACATGAATTTGAGCAAATTCTGGGAGACGAGGACAGGGAAGCCTGGCATGCTGCAGTCCACAGGGTAGAAAAGAGTCAGACATGACTTAGCGACTGAACAATTACAATATACTTTTACATTAATTTCAGGACTTCCCTGGTGATCCTAGTGGTTAGGAATCCACCTGCCAATGCAAGAGACACAGGGTGGATCCCTGGTCCATGAAGATTCCGCATGTTGTGGGACAGCTAAACCCACACACCACAGCTACTGAGCCAGTGCCAGCAACAAGAGACGCCTCTGCTAGGAGAATGGACACATACATACGTATGGCTGAGTCCCTGGGCTGTTCACCTGAAACGGCTTCCACAACATTGCTCATCAGCTAAACCCAGTACAAAATTAAAAGTTAAAAAAAAAAAAAGCCCCCACTCACAGCTAGGGAAAGCCCATGCACAGCAATGAAGACCAGGGCAACCAAAATAAATAAAATTTTAAAATTTTTAAAATTAATTTTACCTAACACTTTTTAAATGTGGCTACTTGGACATTTAAAATTACATATTGGCTTGCACTGTATTTTTAGTGGATAGAGCTGTCCTATACCTTCCCACAATAAACAGACAACAAATTAAAGTTCATCTCACATTGTTACCGTGCAGACTGCTAAGCATCCTTGCACACAGGCTTAGGGAGCCTAGAAGTCAGCGTTTCCTCACTTAGGATTTCTAATCTGGACTCTGGATTCCAGAGGATGTTGATGGAAGATGGGAGTGAGAGAGAGATGAGGGCCCACTTGTAACCTCTCCTTCCTTCTCCCCCTATGAAAGGTAAAACCAAGGATGTGCAGAAGGGCCAGTAAACAGGCATCAGCCTATAAAAACACCACCCCAAGTGGATCTGGGCTGCCGCCCCTTCGCCCCGACAGAATAGGGTTGAGCAGCTTTACTTACTCCCTGCAGTCACTCGCGCCAGCACCCAGAACAGGACCAGACCAAGGAAGCCCAGGGGCGCTGGCATTGCTGCTGGCCCGAGGGAGCCCCACACCACCAGCCTCTCTCTGCAGGGTAACTCCGAACAGCCCAGAAAGGAGCCTTGTCTCCCGAAGGAGGGGGTTCACCTTCAATCCACTCTCCCAGCAAGCAGAAGATGGAAAGGGGAGGAGGGGGCTTCCAGGGCAAAGACCCAGCCAATCAGAAGCCTCTAAAAAAGTTCTTAGCCCCAGGAGGGAAGGAGGGGGGGGGGGGCTTCTGATCAGTGAGGGGGAAAAAAAATCCCTTTTCTGTCTAGGAAAAAAAAAAAGATTTGCCCCTTCAAGTCTTGTAAACAGAGCTCTTGGGGCAGAAGGCAGCGTAGCATGGTTGGCCCTTTTTTGTGTGTGGGCTAATGGATAGGACATAACATTGATCATTTGAGCTATTCGAAAGTGGTAATTTGGTGGCACTGAGTATATTCGTGACATTATGCAACCATTACCACCATGCTGAGTTCTGAGGTCTGATTTGGGGTTTGCTATTCCCAGGACTTAGTTAGGGTGGGCAAAGTAAACAGAAGGGCCAGCCTGGCCTCAGAAATGGCTCTCAGCAGCTGAGGGTCTTATTTCCATGCTTCAGGCCCAAGGCGTCCCTCCTGCACACATGAGGACCACCAGCAGAGAAGCAGGGCAAGTCTTCTGGGAAGCCTGAGGACCCACTCACATGTACCCCCAGGCTCCCTGCCATCCACCCGCACCCTTGGTTTTGGGGCTGCAGGCAGCCAAGCTCCTCAGCTACCGCCTCTTTCAGCCCCGGCAGGTCTCATGGACTAGCCCCTCTTATGCACCTGTTTCCACAGTAAGTGTGCTTTCCTTTCCTTTTTTTTTTTTTTCTTTTTTGGCTGCAACTCATGACATGCGACACGCAGGGAACTTCCCTAACCAGGGATCGAACACGTGCCCCCTGCAGTGGAAGCACAGAGTCTTAACCACTAGACCACCAGGGAAGCCCCACACGTGCTTTTTTTTACAAACCCCTTTGAGATGGGTGGCAGGATGGTAGAGAATCCGTCTGCCAATGCAGGAGATACAGGTTCAATCGCTGGGCTGGGAAGATCCCCTGCAGAAGGAAATGGCAACCCACTCCAGTATTCTTGCCTGGAGAATCCCACGGACAGAAGAGCCTGGTCAGCTATGGTCCTTGCGGTTGCAAAGAGACACGACTGAGAACACATGCATTGAGACAGGTCATACAATTCTCCCATTGAAGGTCCACAGTTCAGTAGTTCTGGTATACCCACAGGCTTGTACAGCCAATACCAGAGCCAATTTTAGACCATTTTCCTCACCGTAGGAGATACCCCCACCCCCACAAGCAGTCATTCTTCGTTTCCGTCACCCCAGTCCCTGGTCCCCAGTGGTCTGCTTCCTGTCTCCATGGATTTGGGACACTTCCTAGAAATGGAATCATTCAACCCGCGGCATGCTGTGTCTGGCTTCTTTCACTGGGCACCACGTTTTCAAGGTTGAGCCATGTACTAGCCTGTGTCAGTATTTCATTCCTTTTTATAGCTGAATATTGTTCCATCAACCAGTCCATTGTGAAGGAGATCAGCCCTGGGATTTCTTTGGAAGGAATGATGCTAAAGCTGAAACTCCAGTACTTTGGCCACCTCATGTGAAGAGGTGACTCATTGGAAAAGACTCTGATGCTGGGAGGGATTGGGGGCAGGAGGAGAAGGGGACGACAGAGGATGAGATGGCTGGATGGCATCACGGACTCGATGGACATGAATCTGAGTAAACTCCGGGAGATGGTGATGGACAGGGAGGCCTGGCGTGCTGCGATTCATGGGGTTGCAAAGTCAGACACGACTGAGCGACTGATCTGAACTGATTTTTCCATCGAATGGGTAAAGCACATTTGTTTGTTCATTCACCTCCTAACTGTTAAACGTAGCTTTCTTAAATGAAGACCAACTCGACTGACACGTTATGTTCTATGGAAATAACCGATTATGCTTTTAGACTTGGGCCATTTACTTTTTAAATTGTATTCATTTATTTATGGCTGTGCTGGACCCTTGTGGCTGTGGGGCTTTTCTCTAGCTGCAGTGAGCAGAGCTCCTCTCTAGCTGTGGTGTGCGGGCTTCTCTTGTTTCTGAACACAGGCTCTAGGTGGGCAGGCTTCAGGAGCCGCCACTCACAGGCTGTACAGCACAGACCCAACAGGTGTGGTGCACGGGCTTAGTTGCTGTGAGGAATGTGGGATCTTCCTGGACCAGGGATCAAACCCGTGTCCCCTGCATTGGCAGGCGGATTCCGTGCCACTGAGCCGCCAGGGAAGCCCGAGTCATTTTCTTTTATATTTTGAAACCAGTAATTTCACCTTCCCTTCCTGCAGCTCAAGCATTTGTACTGCCTGAGCACAGAAACTCCCAGCACACAGGGCTGAAGACTGAAACGGCCCCTGAGCATACAGCTGCCTGGGGCCCCATGATGTGTTATGGGCAGGGGGTGCTACTAAATACTGTCAGAAAAAGCAGAAAACGATATCCGACTGGGCTGGCCTGGGTGAGCTAAAATTCTTGAAGGGAAATGAGATGCACACGCAAAAAACATGAAATGTACTAAGGAGAGCCCTGGTCAGGGAATCACTGGGAACAGCTTATGGAGGAGAGATGTCCCAGGACTTCGAAGACTTGATAGTAATATTGTTAGAAAACTGTATACTTGTGACTGGGCAAGAAATAAGTCCTGGAACCTAATACACAGCACAGTGTTTACAGACAACAAAATGATATTGTAAACACTGAACTTGCTAAGAGTCTAGATCTGAATTTTCCCCAACACTATAAGAAATACATTATATATGCTGCAAGAGAGCTGTTAACTAAGGCTACAGTGGCAACAGTATTGCGGTATAAATGTATCAGACTAATGGGTCACATGCCTTAAGCTCATCTAGTGTCAAGTGTCAAATATATCTCAATTTTTTAAAAACCTGAGTGACTTCACTTTTCCCTTTCATGCATTGGAGAAGGAAATGGCGACCCACTCCAGTGTTCTTGCCTGGAGAAACCCAGGGACAGCGGAGCCTGGCGGGCTGCCGTCTGTGGGGTCGCACAGAGTTGGACACGACTGAAGCGACTTAGCAGCAGCAGCAGCAGTACAGGTACAAGGCAAAACACTCATTGAATATTAACTCATTCAGTCAAACCTTCCCACCGCTTACCCCCACCAACAACCCACCAGGTTGAACTAGCAGCATCCCATTGTACAGACAAAAAGAAGAGACACAGAGAGGTTAAGTCGCTTGCCCAAAGTCACACAGCTTCTGAGGATTTTAACCCAGGGTTGCTCCAGGGTCCCTAAGCTTTTAACTTGGACAGCTTTGCTCAGTGGTTGTCACTTTCTCCATCTTCTCCTCCAGGAGACTCTGGTCTCTGCCCACACGTCTAGATTCCTTCCCCTTTCACAGTCAGGAATCTGAAAGAAAACCTTACAGGGACTTCCCTGGTGGTCCAGTGGCTAAGATTCCGTGCTACCAATACAGGGGGTCTAGGGAACTAGACCCCACATGCCTCAACAAGAGTTTGCATGTTTGCTGTAACTAAAGATCCTGAGTGCGGTATCTAAGACCTGGTGCAGCCAAATAAACGCGGATTACTTTTTTAAAAAGCAAAGTTAAAAAAAAAAAAACAGTTCAACTTTCTATATGATGTTTCTCAATTAACATAACAGCATCACAGTACAGGCCTGGAAAACGAGAACTTGCTAAGTGGTGTGGGAGGAGGCAGCTCTCCCGCTTTCTCTCCCCAGGACATTCTGATGACCATTTGGGTTTGCCATCACCCAGGCTACTGGAATTGACCAGGGTAGGGCTCCCAGCATCTCTGGCCTCGCTTCCCCATGTCCATCATTACCGGACAAAAACACGAGGCACTGGTTGGATGGAGCACCAGGATTCAAGGATCTGACTCACCATCAGCCTCTCCTAGACAAGACTTCCTACCTCCTCATCCTCCCACCGAAAACTAAGCTGCTTCCTCCTTGAAAGAATTTGCAGGATTGGGGTGGCAAAGAACTGGAGGAGAGCTTCTAGTACTGAAATAAGACAGAGGATAAAATAAGGCCCATCACTCCCAAGTCAGAGCCACCAAAAATAAGAAGCCTGCTCTTTAAACCACTGTGGATGGTGACTGCAGCCATCAAATTAAAAGACACATGCTCCTTGGAAGAAAGTCAATGACAAACCTAGATAGCGTATCAAAAAGCAGAGACATTACTTTGCCTACAAAGGTCCGTCTAGTCAAAGCTATGGTTTTTCCAGTAGTCACGTATGGACGTGAGAGTTGGACCATAAAGAAAGCTGAGTGCCTAAGAACTGATGCTTCTGAACTATAGTGTTGGAGAAGACTTTTGAGAGCCCCTTGGACTGCAAAGAGATCCAACTAGTCCATTCTAAAGGAAATCAACCCTGAATATTCATTGGAAGGACTGATGCTGAAACTAGAGCTCCAGTCCTTTGGCCACCTGATGCGAAGAGCCGATTCACTGGAAAAGACCCTGATGCTGGGAAAGATTGAAGGCAGGAGGAGAAGGGGAAGAGAGAGGACGAGATGGTTGGATGGCATCACCGACTCAGTGGACATGAGTTTGAGCAAACTCCAGGAGATAGTGAAGGACAGGGAAGCCTGGCGTGCTGCAGTCCATGGGGCCACAAAGAGTCGGACACGACTGAGACGCTGAACGACAAAGACAGCGTGATTTTATAGAGCTGCGACAGGAGATGCCGCACTGTAGAGAAGAACTGACCGGCAGGGGGCGCAGTGAGCTCTTCTTACGTGGGTAAAGACTTTTACAGGCAATTTGCCCTTTGTAAACACTTCAGCCATGTTTCTCAAGACTTTATTTTTCAGAGCAGTTTTTGGTTCATGGCAAAATCGACAGGAAGGCATAGAGATTTCCCAAATACCCCTGCCTACATGCATGCCTAGCCTTCCCCACTGCCACTATCCCCCATCAGAAAGGCACATTTGTTACCAGGAAAGAACCTTTGATGACAGATCATTATCACCTAAAGTCCATTGTTTACCTTAGGGGTCACTGGGTGCTGAGAATTCTATGGGTTTAGACACATGTATGATGACATTTATCCACCATTATAGTGTCACATCACTGCCCTGAAAATCTGTAATCTGCCTGTCCACGCCTCTTTCCCCGAGTCCCTGGCAACCACTGATGTGTTTACTGTCTCCAAAGTTTTGCCTTCTCCAAAATGCCATGTAATTGGAATCACACAGTGCATAGCCTCCTTGTACCGGCTTCTTTCATGTAGCAATATGCATTTAAGTTCCCTCCATGTCGTTTTCATGGCTTGACAGCTCTTTTCTCTTTAGAGCTGAGTCATATTTCATTGTCTAGATATACCACAGTTTATTTCACCTACTGAACGATACCTTGGTTACTCCTAAATGTTAACAGTTACACTAAAGCCACTATAAACATCCATGTGGAGATTTCTGTGTGGATATAAGTTTTCAGTTCACTTGGGTAAATAGTAATATGATCCAGTAAATTGCTGGATCATATGGTGAGACTATAATTAATTTTGTAAGAAATCACTGAACTGTTTTCCAAAGTAGCTGTACTGGGAGTTTGCTGGTTGCCCAATGGTTACGATTTTGGGCTTTTACTGCCTTGGCCTGAGTTCAGTTCCTGGCTGGGGAACTAAGATTTCACATGCTACACAGCACATCCTAAATAAATAAACATGTAATGGTATTCATCATTGTTTTAACTTTCATTTCCCTGATGACATTGATGCAAAGCATCTTTTCATATGCTTATTTGCCATCTGTTATATCTAAAAAGTTATCATCAAAGCCCAGGTCATCTAGATTTTTTTTCTAAGAGTTTTATCATTGTGACTTACGTTTACATCTGTGATCCATTTTGAGCTAGTTTTTGTGAAAGGCGTGAGGTCTGTGTCTAGTTTTCTTTTTTTCTTTTGGCAAGTATTCCAGCATCATTTATTAAAAAGACTGTTGTTGTTCCATTTTATTGCCTTGGCACCTTTGCCAAAGATTAGTTGACTATATTTATGAGGGGCTGTTTCTGGGTTCCGCTGATCTATCTAATACCAATATCACACTCTTGAATTTTGTAGCTTTATTGTAAGTCTTGAAGTCAAGTAGTGTCAATCTTCCCACTTTTTCTCCTCCAATACTGTACTAGCTGCTCTGGGTCTTTTGCAACTGAATGTTGCCTGGCAGGCTCCGGTCCATGAGGTCACAAAGAGTCAGACACATTTGAGTACACACAATATAAATGGTATCAATTTTAATTTCAAATTCCACATGTTCATTGCTAGTAGATAACATACAGCAGCCAACTGCTTTCCTAAACTTTTTAATCTTTTGTCCAGGCTGCATAGCATATGGGATCTTAGTTCCCCAATCAGGGATTGAACCCACACCTCCGACACTGCCAATATAGAGTCGTCACCACTGGACCACCAAAGAAGTCCCTACTGTATATTAATCTTGCATCCAGCAATCTTGCTATAATTGCTTAACAGTTTCAGATTTCTTTTTGGTTGGTATTTTCACATTTTCTATATAGGTAATCATGTCATCTGTGAAGAAAGATAGTTTTATTTCTTCCTGGTATATCCTTCGCTTATATTTTTGAATTACCTAGGACTGTCAATAAGATGTTGAAAAGGAGTAGTGAAGAGAGATGTCCTTATCTTGAACCTGATCTCAGGGGGAAAGCTTGGATTGCTAGATTTGATTTGCTAATATTTTGCTGATTTTTTTTTTGCATCTAGATTCATAAGATATTGTTTTATAATTTTCCTTTTAGCATCTTTGTCTGATTTTCGTAGGGAAAAGCTGGCCTCCTAGAATTCATTAGGAATTATTCCCTCTGCTTCTATCTTCTGAAAGAGAATGTAGAAAACTGTGTAATTTCTTCCTTAAATGTTTGGTAGAATTCATCAGTGAACCCACTTGGTCTGATAATTTCTGTTTTGGAAGGTTATGAATTCTTAATTCAATTGCTATAAAAGATATGTGTGTTTAGATGGTTTATTCTCTCATGTGTGGGCTTTGGCAGACTATGTCTTCCAAGGAATTGGTCCATTTCATCTCGTTTATTAGATTTGTGGGCATACAGTTGTTTATATTCCTTGACTATCTTTTTAACGTCCATGGGCTCTGTAAAGATGTCTCATCCCTCATTTATGCTGTTAGCAATTTGCGTCCTTTCTCTTTTTCCTTAGTTAACCTGGCTAGAGGCTTGTCAATTTGACTTATCTTTTCTAGGAGCTAGATTTTGGATCTGTTGATTCTCTCTGGTTTCCTGTCCCAACTTCCTTGGTTTCTGCTCTGATTTTTATCCCTTCTTTTCTTCTGCTTTCCACAATTTGCTCTTTTCTCTAGTTTCCTCAGGAAGAAGTTCATTGACCTTAGCTATTTCTCCTTTTCTCACATACGCATTCAGTGATATAAATCCCCCTGTAAGCATTTCTTGCATTGAATCCCACACATTTTGACAAGCTGCGTTTTCATTTAGCTCAAAATACTTAAAACTTTCTCTTGAGACTCCTTTTTTGGCTCATGTGTTATTTACAGGTGTGTGTTTCAGTCTCCAGGTATTTGAGGATTTTTCTAGCAGTTTTTCTGATATTGATTTAGAGTTTGATTCCATTGTGATCTGAGACCAGACACCGTGTGACTTCTATTTTCTGCCGTATCTTTTATCTTCGAAGTAAAGACTGCTCCACATTGATTACTAATGTGATTGGAAACACTGGGGTTGGTGGCGAGGGAGAGCCCATCTCTTTATTTTTTCATTTAGCTGTGTGATCTTAGAAAAGTCACCTGACCTCTCTGGACTCATTTATTCATTGGCAAAATGAAGGGGTTGTAAATTACCGTTCAGATGTCCTCTGGCTCCATGTTACGTTCAAGTGGAAAAGAGAGAGGCCCGAAAGGAGCCAAGTACACGTGGGAATTACCATATGACGAAAACAACACTACAAATAGTTAGAGACAGATAACTTAGTGGACAGCGTATATGAACATCCTATTCACAGAAAACAATGCAGAAATAAATTTTTATCAAACAAAAGATGCTTGACCTCAGCCATAAAAGAAATACAAAATAAAGCTACCAGGTGAGTTTCTCCAAAAGTCAAACATACCCCTGCTGTTTGACCCACCCACTCTGTTCTGAGATAATTCAGTTCAGTTCAGTCGCTCAGTCGTGTCCAACTCTTTGCGACCCCATGAATCCCAGGGTTGATCTCCTTCAGAATGGACTGGTTGGATCTCCTTGCAGTCCAAGGGACTCTCAAGAGTCTTCTCCAACTGAGATAATTAACCACCAGTAAAGAAAGCATATGTCCATGCAAAGACTTGGACACAAATATTCATAACAGCTTTGTTTGTAAAGCTCAAAACTGGAAAAAACCCAAATGTCCATCAATAGGTGAATGAATAAACACAGCGTAGTAAATCCATAAAACGAAACACTATTCAGTCATAAAGAGAAACCAACTATTGGTATATACACGGATATAGATGAACCTAAAAATAATTATTCTGAAAGATGCTGGAGAGGGGAGAACTGTGTCTCCATTTACATGAAATACTAGAAACTGAAAATTTGGAAAGCAAATCACTGGTTGCATGGAAAGAGGAATTTGCATCATAAAGAATGAGGAAATTCGTGGGTAATGAGTATTTTCCCGATCTTGATTGTGATCATGGTTCTACTGGCATAAACATGTCAAAATGTATCACATTGTATTCTTTAAATGTGTGTGGTTTGCTGTATGTCAATTATACCTCAGTAAAACTTCCTGAGTCTACCAGGTGATATCCTGCTCTTCTGCCAGATAGACCACGATAAAGCATTGTGATAAATGGCTATAGTGTGGGAAGCAAGAATCTCATGGACTACAGCAGGGCAGAAATGAGCACAAGCTTTGAGGAGGAAAGGAAAGCTATGACCAACCTAGACAGCATATTCAAGAGCAGAGACATTACTTTGCCAACAAAGGTCTGTCTAGTCAAGGCTATGGTTTTTCCAGTGGTCATGTATGGATGTGAGAGCTGGACTGTGAAGAAAGCTGAGTGCCAAAGAATTGATGCTTTGGAACTGTGGTGTTGGAGAAGATTCTTGAGAGTCCCTTGGACTGCAAGGAGATCCAACCAGTCCATCCTAAAGGAGATCAGTCCTGGGTGTTCATTGGAAGGACTGATGTTGAAGCTGAAACTCCAAAACTTTGGCCACCTCATGCAAAGAGCTGACTCATTGGAAAAGACCTTGATGCTGGGAGGGATTGGGGACAGGAGGAGAAGGGGACAAAGAGGATGAGATGGCTGGATGGCATCACTGATTTGATGGACATGAGTCTGAGTGAATTCTGGGAGTTGGTGATGGACAGGGAGGCCTGGCATGCTGTGATTCATGGGGTCACAAAGAGTCAGACACGACTGAGCAACTGAACTGAAACTTTAATTGAGAGCCCCTTGGACAGCAAGGAGATCAAACTATACAATCCTAAAGGAAATCAACCCTGAACATTCATCGGAAGCACTAATGCAATTGGCCACCTGATGTGAAGAGCTGACTCACTGGAAAAGACCTTGATGCTGGGAAAGGTTGAGGGCAGGAGGAGGAGGAGGCAACAGAGGATGAGGTGGTTGGATGGCATCACCGACTCTGTGGACATGAGTTTGAGCCAACTCCAGGAGACAGTAAAGGACGGGTAAGCCTGGCGTGCTACAGTCCATAGGGTCCCCAAGAGTCAGACATGACTTGGTGACTGAACAAGAAAATTTAAATACACTTACTTTTGACCTACATCTACAAAAGAGACTTTTTTTTTTTGAAATTACCTAGTTTCCTAGTACTGCTGTAACACATTACCACCAGTTCAGTGGTTTAAAACAACACCCATTTATGATCTCAAAGTCTTGGAGGACAGAAGAGCAACAAGTGTAACAGCAGCTCAGCTGCTTCAAACCTCACAGGCTGAGATCAAGGTGTTACTTTTTCCTGGTGGACCTTCCAGGGAATTTTACACGTTGCCAAGCAAAGCCACATGTTCTTTCTTCCTTCTGTCCCATCTTTAAATGCATAATGGTGACCTAAAACATGCAACACTGTGCCTGTTTTTTTCTTTAACAAAACATCACAGATCTGACTTGTTCTTTTATACAGCTGCATACTACTTCAATGTTCTTAGATGTGCCATTTACTAATCCACCAAGGGCTGTGTTCTTTCCTGGAGGCTCTAGGATTGTTGATGAAACTTTAGTCATTCTAAGAAAGAAATGGACAATTTTACTTCAGCAAACCCAGGAAGAGCATCTCAGAAAGCTCTGAGAACTATTATCCCCATTAGAAGTCAAAGCATAGTTATATAATATTTTTGAGACAGAGGATTGTACCTCAGAAGACACTATTGACAGTTTATATAATCTAGATCGAAGCATCATTGTAGTAGGTCATGTGACCCCTTACAAGCTCAAGAAGAAATGTTATCTTTTAGGGAATTGTCACGTTTATGCTGGGAGAATGTTGCTCTTTATGGTTGAGCAGGTATTCCTGCTGAGAAATGGAGTATTTCTTGCCATTTCAGTAAACAAGGACATCACAGTCATTAGTGACTCCAGCCCTCCAAAGTGAATTTCTGAGCCCCAGTGGCATCCAGAAAGAACAATCCCTGTGATCCTGAAGTCATTAGGCTACCACCACTCCCTACAGTGAGCAAGGAACTAAGGATATGAAAAATCACAGGATACTGTTCCCAGATGGTTGAGATGCATGTGAAAGAAATTATTTCAGTTGAACCCAGACTCTTACATCTTCCCATACATAGAAAAGCACTAAATTCCTTGAGATACCTAGTTGTCGTTAACTAACAAAAATCTTCCGACGCTTAGACTACCCGCCCTTTGCTGCAAACTTCTGTATAACCTGACTCCTCCACTGCCCTCCCTATTCCCTTCTCAGAGCAATTATCTCAGGGTTAGTTGAGATGCGGTCCCCTGGGCTAGAAGTCCTAAAATTTTCCACAATATAAAACAACTCTCAGCTTTCAGATGGCATGTCTTTTCAGGCGACGCTGCTAATAGAAGTTTTGGCAATTTGTGACTGAGTCCAAGCTCGCTGTTCTTGCCGCATGACAAGCCAGTGAGTCTGGAAGACCAAGTGTAGAGGCAATGAAGAGACTTTAATCGGGGAGCCAGCAGACCTAGAAGATGGCAAGCCAGTGCCTCAAAATAACCATTTTATTGGGCTCTGGATGCCAGGTTCTTTTACAGATCAGAGATGAGGGGAAGTGAGGAAGCAAAGTAAAAAGGCCATTAATCTTGCAAACATCTCCAAACCTCAGGCATGGGATGTGTTAATGTCTTCCTTCCCGCCATCTACAAGTGGACACGGTTCTGAACAAAGGCACCTGTGTTTAATAGTCAGGCAGAGGGGCAGAATTTTCTGAGGCAAACCATTTTGTATGATTATAACAACAAAAGCAACGAAAAGCAAGTCAAAGAAACAGTTCCAACTTGGGGTCAGAATTGGCTTCCTCCCTGCATCAGGAAAAGACGCTGATGCTGGGAAAGATTGAAGGCAGGAGGAGAAGGGGATGACCAAGGATGAGATAGCTGGATGGCATCACCAACTCAATGGACATGAGTTTGAGCAAGCTCCGGAAGTTGGTGATGGACAGGGAAGCCTGGCATGCTGCAGTTCTTGGGGTCACAAAGAGTTGGACACGACTGAGTGGCTGAACGGCAACAGCTTCATAATGCAGATACACAACACAGAGGGGCAAAGGGAGGCCAAAGAGCAGAAGAGAAATTTTGTGTTTCAAGTTTTCTTGCATAAGATATGAATTTTATTTCACGGGATGAATCTGCTTCCAAGCTCATCCAGGTTATTGGCAGCACACAGTTCCTTGCAGTTGTGGGACTGAGGTGTCCATTTCCAGCTGGAAGCCTGACTTTGCTCCCAGAGCCTGCCCACTTTCCTTTTCAGGACTTCCTCATGGTCCCTTGTGTGCTTTGAGTATTTCCTTCCATTACATCTTTCTACCTCCGGCCAGAGAAAGTTATCTGCTCACGTGATAGACTGGGAGTATTTGTTTCCTATGGTTGCTATGATAATAAATTGCCAGAAACAGTGACTTATGACCATGGGCATTTATTTCTCTTACTGTTCCGGAGATCAGATGTCTAACAAGGCTCTATCTTCCTGGGCTAAAATCAAGATGCTATCTGGACTGATCTCTTCCGGAGGCTCTGAGGGGAGAGAATCTATTTCCTTGCCTTTACCACCTTCTGGAGGCTTCCTACACTCTCTGGCTTGTGGCCCCTTCTTCCATCTTAAGACCCATCACTTTAATCTCTGCTTCAGTCCTGGTACACCTCCTCCTCCAATTCTGACATCTTCTTCTTTCAAGGACCACTGTCATGACAGTGGGTTCACCAGGATAATCCAGGAACCCCATCTCAAGGTTCTTACCTGTTGACTCCTGCCCCTAAGGCCACAGGTACGAGGCTTTGGGAGATCAGAATGTGAATATATTTGGGGGTCATTCTTCAGTTTACCTGGGAGCTTCCCTGAAAACTCAGTTGGTAAAGAATCCGCCTGCAATGCAGGAGACCCTGGTTCGACTCCTGGGTCAGGAAGATCCCCTGGAGAAGGGATAGGCTACCCAGTCCAGTATTGTTGGGCTTCCCTTGTGGCTCATGTGGGAAAGAATCTGACCACAATGCGGAAGACCTGGGTTCGATCCCTGGGTTGGGAAGATCCCCTGGAGAAGGGAATGGCTACCCACTCCAGTATTCTGGCCTGGAGAATTCCATGGACTGTATAGTCCACAGGGTCACAAAGAGTCAGACACAACTAAGCGATGTTCACTCCCACTTCAGTTTACCACCTTGAAACTACCCAGATAATCCAGGATAATCTCCCTATATTAAAGCCCATAAACTTAACCCCATCTGCAAAGTCCTCTGGCCTTGGGCCAGAAGATTCTCACAGGCTCCAGGGTCTTGTGTGTGGACATCTTCAGGTGCCACCTGACCACCACTGTACTTGCTGGAGGGGAAAAGAGTAAATCTGTTACCTAAGAACTGGGCTCACCTCTTGGTGGGGGTCAGGCCAAACGACGCAAGCAAACCAAAGATCAAGAGAAGGGAGGATTCATTACTTTTTCAAGTAAGGAGAATACCAGTCATCTTTCCCAAAGCAGTGTCTCCTGAACAGCAAAACTGGAGTAGTTTTAAGTTAAGAGTACATGCATATCCATGAAGGGGGAAAATTCAGCATAGCATTGGGACCCAGGTCAACAGAGTCCAATCTTCAGTTGACTGAAATCAGGAAAGTTGACCCCATCATTCCACCCTGCACCTAGGTGGGAGCCTTAGTTTCTATAGAACTCAAAAATGTAGCAGACTATTACACACATCCCTTGAAGAGGAAGTGGGATTCCGTTTTATTGCTTAACTATTGTTTCTAGACTGCTTTTTCTTTTCTCCTGCATTTCTTCACTTCCCATAAGAGCATTAATTACTGAACCCTGTTCAAGGGCAAGCCTTGTGGCCAGGCCTAGATCACAAGATGGCTTTAGGCTAAAAATGGCTTCTTTTTCGTCAAGAAAGTAACGCCTGGTTCCCTTTCTCTGAAGACCCCCTATCTGCTTACAAATCCACAACTCATTCACAGCATCAGTGCCTGTGATAGCCCAAGGTTAGAGGCCACCACCATGTCCTTTGCACAAGGTCAGGTGAATTACACAAAGAAATACATCCACACAACAGAGTAATATGTAACTTTAGGGAAAACGGGCCAGATTTGTAATATTTTGTTAAAAAAAAAACAACAACAAGATGCCGGGTATTGCAGGTTTTATGCCACGATTAAAAGATAAGAGAGAGAAAATGCACTTGTTAATGTATAGAACTCTCTGGAAGGACCCAGCAGGAACTGGGAAGAGTGGTTTCATCTGCGGAAAACAACTGAATAAGGCACCAGAGTTCTGAGGAAAGCCCATGTTCACTTAATGAAACTGTACAACTCAGCCTGGGACTTGAACCCACTGTCTTTTAATTGAGATTGCGCACTTCATCTCATCTTCTCTGGTGGCTTAGGTGGTAAAGAATCTGCCTGCAATACAGGAGACCCGAATTCAATCCCTCAGTCTGAAAGATCCCCTGGAGGAAGGCATGGCAACCCTCTCTAGTATTCTTGCCTGGAGAATTCTATGAACAGAAGAGCCTGCTGGGCTTCAGTCCATGGGGTTGCAAAGAGTCGGACACAAGTGAATGACTAACATTTTCACCTGGTCTCAGGACTTCATGAATTTCAGGTTCTTTATGTCTCACGGCAAAGAGAATACAATGAGAGACAAAGGGATAGAAGTGAATTTATTTAGAGACATATACATTCCATAGATACAGTGTGGGCCATCTCAGAAGGTGAAAGGCCATGAAATATGGGGTGGTTAGGTTCTATGAGCTGGGTAACTTCATAGGCTAATAAGTGGGAGGATTCCAGCATTTGGGCCACCTCCCAATTTTGTCCTTTGATGGTCAACCTTGGAACTGTCACGGGGCTGGTGGGTGGGTGTCACTTAGCTCACGCTAATGTATTACAATGAGTGTACAATGAGGTCAAGATCTACTGGGAGTTGAATCATCCACCATTTTGGACCTAATTGGTTCTAACCAGTTTGTCATGTCATTCTTTTAAAGGTTATGCCCCGCCCACTTCTCTCCTGTTTCTGTGCCATTTGAACTTTGTTCTGGGGCATATGTTTATTTTAAAATAGTTTATAAGTGAAAGGGCCAAGAAGTCTGGATGTAATACTGGCAGCTTGTGAAGGATGAGGACACAGTGTTGTTTGGGCAAAGAAACATGAAAAGGTGTTTGGACAATTTGCAGGTGAGAGAAGAGAGACCTATGAAGGCCAAGGATATGAAACCCTTGAAAACTGACAATATATCTTGTCAAGGACAAACACCACACCTCCCTCTAGTATTCCTCATCAACGTGGGTGTCAACTGTGATGACAAAATAGCCATTTTGAGTTGTTGCCTAATGTCAACTGAAAAAAAAAGCACAACCTAAAAGTTGCAGTATATTTTATCTGAGGACCTGACTGAGAGTCATAAACCCCAACATAGGTTCTCAGATACGTCTGAGGAATTGTTCCAAAGAGGTAAGGGAGGAGCCAGGATGTTTAAGAGTTTTTGCTGAAAAAAAAATGGAATCGAATATCAAGATGACTGCAAATTGCAATGCTGACTTAAAAAAATGCACAGTGTGAGGGTCTGTTGTTGCAGTTTAGTCCCTCAGCTGTGTCAGACTCTTTGAGACCCCAAAGACTGTAGCCCCCCTGGGCTCCTCTGTCCATGGGATTCTCCAGGCAAGAATACTAGAGTGGGTTGCCATTTCCTACTCCAGGGGATCTTCCCCACCCAGGGATCGAATCCTCATCTCTTGTATCTCCTGCACTGGCAGGAGGATTCTTTACCAACTGAGCTGCCAGGGAAGCCCCAGATTACTCCTTTAATATGCATCTTACCTAGGGCTGGTGTTACAATAGAGAAGAACAAATCTGACCCCATGTTTGGATCTGTTTCTTTAACCTTTGCATTCTATTGCCTTTGCTACAAGTTAATCAGGAAAGGAATGTTGCCTAGAAGCTTCAGTTATACATTTAGAGGCCCATCTCCGGGAACCCTGCCTTCCACAGAATGAGCCTTAAGCTAAAATACCTTTGTTTATCTTACAAGAAACATCTTGACCTGGCCCACCTGGGAAGGACTGCAGGAGAAAAAAAGTAGTCTCCAGAGTCTCCGCAGAATGAGGATCTGACGCCCCATCCCCATTCCCTTTTAGCAGAAAAGCCTGAATTGTATCTCAGGGAAGACGGTTTGGAGGGGCCACTAGTTCACCATCCTCAGTCTGCTGGCTTTCCAGATAAAGTCGCTATTCTCTGTTCAGCAACTCTTCTCTCGATTTATTGCCCTGTCATGCCCTCAATTTCTCCACCCTGAACTCCCCTCCAGGGCAGCCACAGTGGCTGGTGATCAACAACATTCTTTATTTAATGAAATGACGTGACGGGCAGGGTGGGTTTTTTTTTCCTGTCTACAAACATTTTATAGTATGACAACCCTGCGCACACCTGGAGTCTGGACTTCTAGGCTCTGGGTTTAGGATTCCCCATCCTCTACCCCACCAGCCCCCACCAAGTTCCTGCTTTGCTTTTCCCAGCGCACTTTTAAATAAAATAACCACTTAGGGCTTCCCTGGTGGCTCAGTGGTAAAGAATCCACCTGCCGATGCAGGAGACACAGGTTGGATCCCTGATCCAGGAAGATCCCACTTGCCTCGGAGGAACTAAGACCATGTACCAGAACTACTAAAGCCCATGTGCCCTAGAGGTTAGACCGCCTGGCAAGAGAAGCCACCCCAGGGAGAAGCCTGCACGCTGCAACCAGAGAAAAGCCTGAGCAGCAATGAACACCCCAGCACAGCCAAAAAGAAATTAAAAAGAAACACTTCACCTAAGTCAGGTAAATGCACCTGGTTTACTTTAACCTTTCTCTGCAGTCTTATGCACCGTGGTTTCAGATGTGCAATAATTTGTACAATGGTTTATTCCCAAGTATGCCTTAAGCAGAACAAAAAAATTTTTTTTTCTATACAGTTCTCTGCCTTCAAAAAGTGTGTAATTTAAATTTAAGCAAACTTCTATTTTGTATATTGGTAAACTACAAAGTAAAAAAATGAACGTTTTGTGGTGTTTGTATTTTGCATACTCAAGGTGAGAATTGTTTTAAATAAACCTATACCTGGGTTCCCTTACCCTACTGCTCTCTGCCCAGGTACCCTTTCGCAATAAAATCTCTTGCTTTGTCAGCACATGTGTCCTCGGACCCGAGTGTTAGACAAGAGCCCAGTTTCGAGCCCTGGAAGGGGTCTGCCTTCCTGCAACAAATGGAGACTCTGGCGGGGACTCTTCTTCACTGAGACTGACATCCTGACCTCTCAGGGTACTCACGGGCCAGCTTGCCTGCCAATGGACCAGACCCAGCGGATGCAACTGGGACCCTTTTGTCCCTGGTCTCCTCCTGACATGGACAACTGGCCAGAGTGCCCTGACTGCTGGAAGTATAGGAGGGCCTAGAGGAGCTACTCCACATTCAAGGTCAGGAGGGGGGGGCGGTGAGGAGATACCCCTCGTCCAAGGTAAGGAGCAGCAGCTGCACTTTGCTGGAGCAGCCCTGAAGAGATACCCCACGTCCAAGGTAAGAGAAACCAAGTAAGACAGTAGGTGTTGCAAGAGGGCATCAGAGGGCAGACACACTGAAACCATACTCACAGAAAACTAGTCAATCTGATCACAGGGACCACAGCCTTGTCTAACTCAATGAAACTAAGCCATGCTGTGTGGGGCCACCCAGGACAGGCAGGTCATGGTGGAGAGGTCTGACAGAATGTGGTCCACTGGAGAAGGGAATGGCAAACCACTTCAGTGTTCTTGCCTTGAGAACCCCATGAACAGTCTGAAAAGGCAAAATGATAGGATACCAAAAGAGGAACTCCCCAGGTCAGTAGGTGCCCAACATGCGACTGGAAATCAGTGGAGAAATAACTCCAGAAAGAATGAAGGGACGGAGCCAAAGTAAAAACAATACCCAGTTGTGGATGTGACTGGTGATAGAAGCAAGCTCTGATGCTGTCAAGAGCAATATTGTATAGGGACCTGGAATGTTAGGTCCATGAATCAAGGCAAATTGGAAGTGGTCAAACAGGAGATGGCAAGAACATCGACATTCTAGGGATCAGCAAACTAAAATGGACTGGAATGGGTGAATTTAACTCAGATGACCATTGTATCTACTACTGTGGGCAAGAATCCCTTAGAAGAAATGGATTAGCCATGATGGTCAACAAAAGAGTCCAAAATGCAGTACTTGGATGCAATCTCAAAAACGACAGAATGATCTCTGTTCTTTTCCAAGGCAAACCATTCAATATCACAGTAATCCAAGTCTATGCCCCAAGCAGTAACGCTGAAGAAGCTGAAGTTGAGCAGTTCTATGAAGACCTATAAGACCTTTTAGAACTAACACCCAAAAAAGATGTCCTTTTCATTATAGGAGACTGGAATGCAAAAGTAGGAAGTCAAGAAACACCTGGAGTAACAGGCAAATTTGGCCTTGGAATGCAGAATGAAGCAGGGCAAAGGCTAATAGAGTTTTGCCAAGAAAATGCACTGGTCATAGCAAACACCCTCTTCCAACAACACAAGAGAAGACCCTACACATGGACATCACCAGATGGTCAACACCGAAATCAGATTGATTATATTCTTTGCAGCCAAAGATAGAGAAGCTCTATACAGTCAACAAACAAGACCAGGAGCTGACTGTGGCTCAGGTCATGAGCTCCTTATTACCAAATTCAGACTCAAATTGAAGAAAGTAGGGAAAACCACTAGACCATTCAGGTATGACCTAAATCAAATCCCTTATGATTATACAGTGGAAGTGAGAAATAGATTTAAGGGACTAGATCTCATAGATAGAGTGCCTGATGAACTATGGACTGAGGTTCATGACATTGTACAGAAGACAGGGATCAAGACCATCCCTATGGAAAAGAAATGCAAAAAAGCAAAATGGCTGTCTGGGGAGGCCTTACAAATAGCTGTGAAAAGAAGAGAAGCAAAAAGCAAACGAGAAAAGGAAAGATATAAGCATCTGAATGCAGAGTTCTAAAGAATAGCAAGAAGAGATAAGAAAGCCTTCCTCAGCAATCAATGCAAAGAAATAGAGGAAAAGAACAGAATGGGAAAGACTAGAGATCTCTTCAAGAAAGTTAGAGACACCACGGGAACATTTCCTGTAAAGATGGGCTCGATAAAGGACAGAAATGCTATGGACCTAAAACAAGCAGAAGATATTAAGAAGAGGTGGCAAGAATACACAGAAGAACTATACAAAAATGATCTTCACAACCCAGATAATCACGATGGTGTGATCACTCACATAGAGCCAGACATCCTGGAATGTGAAGTCAAGTGGGCCTTAGGAAGCATCACTACGAACAAAGCTAGTGGAGGTGATGGAATTCCAGTTGAACTCTTTCAAATCCTGGAAGATGATGCTGTGAAAGTGCTGCACTCAATATGCAAGCAAATGTGGAAAGTTCAGCAGTGGCCACAGGACTGGAAAAGGTCAGTTTTCATTCCAATCCCAAAGAAAGGCAATGCCAAAGAATGCTCAAACTACCACACAATTGTACTCATCTCACATGCTAGTAAAGTAATGCTCAAAATTCTCTAAGCCAGGCTTCAGCAATACGCGAACCAGGAACTTCCAGATGTTCAAGCTGGTTTTAGAAAAGGCAGAGGAACCAGAGATCAAATTGCCAACATCCATTGGATCATGGAAAAAGCAAGAGAGTTCCAGAAAAACATCTATATCTGCTTTATTGACTATGCCAAAGCCTTTGACTGTGTGGATCACAATAAACTGGAAAATTCTGAAAGAGATGGGAATACCAGACCACCTGACCTGCCTCTTGAGAAACCTATATGCAGGTCAGGCAGCAACAGTTAGAACTGGACATGGAACAACAGACTGGTTCCAAATAGGAAAAGGAGTACATCAAGGCTGTATATTGTCACCCTGCTTGTTTAACTTCTATGCAGAGTACATCATGAGAAACGCTGGGCTGGAAGAAGCACAAGCTGGAATCAAGATTTCTGGGAAAAATATCAATAACCTCAGAGATGCAAATTACACCACCCTTATGGCAGAAAGTGAAAAGGAACTAAAAAGCCTCTTGATGAAAGTGAAAGAGGAGAGTGAAAAGGTTGGCTTAAAGCTCAACATTCAGAAAACGAAGATCACGGCATCTGGTCCCATCAGTTCATGGGAAATAGATGGGGAAACAGTGGAAACAGTGTCAGACTTTTATTTTGGGGGGCTCGAAAATCACTGCAGATGGTGACTGCAGCCATGGAATTAAAAGACGCTTACTCCTTGGAAGAAAGTTATGACCAACCTAGATAGCACATTCAAAAGCAGGGACATTACTTTGCCAACAAAGGTCCGTCTAGTCAAGGCTATGGTTTTTCCAGTGGTCATGTATGGATGTGAGAGTTGGACTGTGAAGAAAGCTGAGTGCCGAAGAATTGATGCTTTTGAACTATGGTGTTGGAGAAGACTCTTGAGAGTCCCTTGGACTGCAAGGATATCCAACCAGTCCACTCTAAAGGAGATCAGTCCTGGGATTTCTTTGGAAGGACTGATGCTAAAGCTGAAACTCCAGTACTTTGGCCACCTCATGCAAAGAGTTGACTCATTGGAAAAGACTCTGATGCTGGGAGGGATTGGGAGCAGTTGGAGAAGGGGACGGAAGAGGATGAGATGGCTGGATGGCATCACTGACTCGATGGACGGAAGTCTGAGTGAACTCCGGGAGTTGGTGATGGACAGGGAGGCCTGGCGTGCTGTGATTCATAGGGTCGCAAAAAGTCAGACATGACTGAGCAACTGAACTGAACTGATAGTATTTTATCTGAAAAAAGTAAATAAAAATAATAAATAATAAAAATAACAAAAAATAAAATAGAAATAACCAAAAACAAATAAATATAAACATAAATAAATAAAAATAACAACTTAGAGTTATTTGACCACTTAGAGCCTGGGAAAAGTGAGTGACCTCTGCCCCAGCCACAGGTCAGGAGTCATACAGGTGCTCACTTTCTATCTCCTGCTCGCTGTGACCTGGGGTAGAGGACTGTCCTTCCCCCCATGAGAAATGGAATATTTCCTGCCATATCAGTAAACAATGGATATCACAGTCATCAGTGGTTGCAGCCACCACCAATGATGACCCATGAGAAGACAGGGAAAGAATCCCCGCCATCTAATAGCCATTGGACTACAGACAGTCCCTACCGTGAGTCCTAAGGAAACCCAGGATATGAAAACAGGATACTGGCCCCAGATACGAGATGTATACCAAAGGAATGATTTCAGTGAGCCCAAACTCCTGCATCTACCCATACATAGAAAAGCTCTAAGTTCCTTAAAATACCTGGTTTTCCTTTAATTAGCAATAATCTTTTGACATTCAGACTATCCGCCTTTTATTGCGAAAAAAAAAATTTTTTTTTTGCTTCCCTGGGATTTTTTTAAATTTACTTTTTAATTGAATGCTGGAAATCTATACATCCTGGCTCCCCCACCACTTTGCCTCCTCAGAGTAGTTCTCTCAGGGTTACTTGAGATGCTGCCTCCCGGGCTTGGAGACCTAAAAATTCCCGCCAAATAAAACATAATTTTCAACTTTTGGGTCAGGAATATTTTTTAAGTTGACACCCAGGTGATTGCAAAACAGCCTACCTCCACTGTTTCTGCAGATAATACATTTGTGACTTTATTTCATTTGCGTGAATGTATGGAAACTATACCTTTAATCAAAACAACCCTGGGTTTTCTCCCTAGAGTGGGAGCTTGGGCCTATTTCAGACAGTCATAGTCTGCATATTCTGAATTTAATACACCAGCTCCACCCCTCCCCACCCACAGACACCACTTCACAATCAAAGATCCAATCCCCCTTCCAGCTGATGTCAGGAGCCCAGCTTCAAGCTGGGAGTGAGCGAGCTAAGCTGCCTGGTCAAGCAACCAGCCAGCCCCAAATGAAAGGAGTTACACTTTGCGTCACTTCCTACAGCCAGTAAAGCACTGACTTGCCGCCTGGGAAGATCAACCCAGATGTGAGGCTTTTCTCACTTACTGAGGGAGCCCCCCAGAAAAGCCTATGGCAGTTTATGGACCCTGAGCTGGAGGGGGTGGGGGAGGGAGTGGAGGCTCTGAGTCCAGTGGGGTCATAGCAGGGGCACCCAAGGCAGACCCCTGCCCCCGACCCCAATTAAAGAGGAGGAATGCAGGCTTGCAGAGCAGCCTGGAGGGTCTGGGCCCTGGTCTGCAATTCCCCTCAGAGACTGCAATTCATTGGCTGTCACCAAACATGCCAGGGAACACAGCTCCTCTCCGTCCTCCCCCAGGGATGGGGTTGGGGTGCTGTCAGGTAGGGACTTTGTCATTACTTGACCAGGCCTGAAAAAAATTTACACTTGGGCTTCTTCGAGGACCCAGAGTCCTCAGCCCAGGGTCTGCTGAAGGAGACCTCTCAGCATTCTCACTTAGCCCCAGAACAAAGGCATCCACCCCTTGGGTTTGCCCAGCACAGCCCCGCTTCACACCCGTTGCCTGGTATAATCATAAACAACAGCCCCTTTCACCCTCCAAAGTTCCAACCTCGGCTTGCCACCATACATAATAAAAGACTTTTCACTGACAAATGGCGCCCAGCTAATTCTTTTTTGAACAGCGGCTACAATGAGTAGTCGTTTTAGACCCATGAATTCGTTAGAAAACGGTAGGCATCACAGAAGGACGGATAAATGAGACGTGGTACATCCACACAAGGGAAGATTATCTGACCGTCCAAAGGAACGCAGTACCAGCACGTGCCACAAGGGTAAACCTCAGAAATGTGCTAAGAGAAAAGCCAGATGCAAAAACCCACATACTATACAATTCCACCAACTCTACGGACATGAATTTGAGCATACTCCGGGAGATAGTTAAGGACAGGAAACCCTGGTGTGCTGCAGTCCATGGGGTCGCAAAGAGTCGGACACAACTGAGCAAGTACAAGTATACAAGTGTACCATTCCAAGCATAAGAAAAGTCCAGAATGGGCCCATCTGTAGAGACAACATAGCTTAGTGGTTGGTTAGGTCTAGGAGTGGGTGAGTGTCTTTTGTGGGAAAGAGAAATGTTAAGACAGATTGTGGTGATAGATGCAAAATTCTGTGAATACACTAAAAAAAAAACTGAATTGTACACTTTAAGAGGGTGGATAACATGGTATGTAAATTACATCTCAATAAAGCTGTTACCAAAAGCAAACAAACAAGTTCTTACCCCATCAGTAGCTGTTTGCAGAGAAGACTCTACAGTGGCGTCTGAGCACGTCTCTGTATTTGGCAGGCTGGTCCTCCCAGAAACTTCTCCCCCATCACCTGCTACTCAGAGACCCATCAGCCATTGCACCAGCGTCTCAGCTTTCTGTTAACCTGGTCCCAGCCTGCATCTCCTCCAAACACCTGCCCGCTATTCCATTCACAACAGCTGCGAGCTAATGAGTGAGCTCACGTGAGCGGCTCAAGCATTTATTTGTTTCTACCTTCAGGGGATGGGCTCCATTAATCATGACCCAAGGAAGAAATGCTTTGCCTCGGGTCAGTGAATGCAGAAGAGTGACTGTAAAGGTGGCATTCATGGGCCAGGCAGGGAGGGAGGCGACCCCCATGGTCCACCTAGGAAAGGAATGTGGGCTTCACACAACGGCACAGTGACTCCATCCTCACGTAAGTCGAGTGTGCTGACGCGGACCACGCCTGAAAGCAGATGGCTGGGAGGGCACCCAGGTGGCCAGTTCTTGTTTAGGTTGGTCCAGCAGTCCCAGCCTCCAGGATCTAATACCCGATGCGCTGAGGGGGCGCTGATATAGTAACGCTAGAAATGAAGTGCACGATGGTCTCCTTGGCGGCTCAGATGCTAAAGAATCTGCAATGCAGGAGCCTCAGATTCAATATCTGGGTCAGGAAGATCCCCTGGAGAAGGGAATGACAACCCACTCCAGTCTTCTTCCGGAGAATTCCACGGACAGAAGAGGCTGGCGGGCTACAGTCCTTGGGGTCGGAAAGAATCTAATACAACACACGTGAAATGCACAATAAAGGTGCATCCTGAAACCATCCTCCCCACTCCCCGGTCAGTGGAAGATTGTCTTCCACAAGACTTGTCCCTAGTACCAAAGTTTGGGACTGCTGGTTTAGTCTACCTGTTAGGTTATTCTGACCCTGTTTATCAAAGCTGGAAACTGCCTGGTCCCGAGACTCCTGTGTTAGGGGAAACACAGACTGAAACCACTCATCCTGGCCAGGCACCATAGCATTATAACTATTCGCATGAGTTGCTTTGCGACAGGAGAGCCTCGTAAGGAACACAGAACTAATGAGCCACCACCAACGGGAAGAGATCCGGAAAGGACAAAAGGAGACACCACGTGTCTTACCGCCTCCTTCCCGCTGGCATCCATCTTGGTTGAGCAATGCATGCCCCACCAGGAAGGACCCTGAGTCAGAGTGATTGAGCAAACACAACCAGGGAACTAACTCCAACACCATAAAAGCTGAGACGGCAAGCCACATGGCAGAGCAGTTCTCCTGGGTTCCCACACCCTCCTGCTCTCTGCCCGGGCTCCCCTTCCCAATAAAGTCTCTTGCTTTGTCAGCACATGTCTCCTTGGACAACTTATGTCAGAATATTAGACAAGAGCCCACTCTTAGGCCCTGGAAGGGGTCCCCCTTCCCGCAACACTTGAACGCCAAGCCTGTGTCCTGAAGGATTTCCTAGCTCACCCAGGAGCTTGCCTCTGATACCCTAACAGAGCCAGCCCGTGGAATGTTCCAGCATGTTCTGGCATGTTCCAGAGCCTTCCCTTGAATCTGTGCATTTCCCAAGACAGACTTTTAGAACTGGAAGGATCAGCCTGCCTCTTTGTAGAGAAGAGAGGAACTCAGCCCAGGATGAAATGATACACCTCAGCCATACAGCAGGTTGCATGTGGCTCAGTGACAGTTCTTGATGGAGCTGCTTTCAGTTCTCCTGCTTCTCAAATTCAACAAGCTCATATGGCACACTTACTGTAACCCGGCACTGTACCAGCTCCAAAGACAGCAGTACTGAGGTCCAGCCCTCAAATTCTACCCTTGCTTTAAAAATATTACTTAATTACATGTTATGTTTCTTATTACACTGAATGGTCATGACCTCATTTACAGACCCAATTCATGCTGCATTCACGATTCAGTCCAGTCCCTTCCTACCAACTATCACTTTATACAAGACGAAACCCTTCTAACATAAAATTAGCTACTGTAAGCCAGCGGGAGTTTGCTGTATGACTCAGGGAACCCAAAACGGGTGCTCTGTGAAAACCAAGCGGGATGGGAGGTGGGTACAAGAGGGAGGGGGCATGTGTATACCCATGGCCGATTCATGCTGATGCATGGCAAAAACTGTCACAATACTGTGATTATCCTACAATTAAAAATAAAATATAAATTTAAAACATTATCTGTTGTAAAGTGAACAAACCAGTGGCATTTGGTACATTTCATGATGTACCACCACCCCCTCTATCTGGTTCCGGAATATTTTCATCACTCCCAAAGGAGACCTCGTGTCCACCAAATGCTCTCCCTCCTCACCTGCAGCCCATCTGTGCTCAGTCTCTACGAAGTTACCTATTCTGCACATTCCGTATCAATGGACTCATATAGGACGCGGCCTTTGTGACTGGCGTCTTTCACTGAGTGCTGTGTTGTCAAGGTTCATCCACTGGGTAGCAGGAGTCTGTGCTCCCTTCCTTTTGATGGAAATTTTTTTTTTTTTGATTATTTGGCTGCACCAAGTCTTAGTTGTGGCACGTGGGATCTTTTCTGTTGTGGCATGAACACTCTTAGTTAAGGCACGTGGGATCTAGTTCCTTGACCAGGGATCGAACCCCAGCTCCCTGCATTAGGAGTATGGAGTCTTACCCACTGGACACCAGGGGAGTCTTGGAAATGGGCATATTTTATGTTTTAAAGACAGGTGCAACCCACTCCAGTATTCTTGCCTGAAAAATCCTATGGACAGAGCCTGGTGGGCTACAGCCCAAGAGGTCACAGAGAGTCAGACACAACTGAGAACTGAGCACTCACTTGGGCAGTGAATGACATCCCAACTCCCAAACACAGGAAACGTTGGGTTCAGCCCATGTACTTAGTCCAGGGGGTTCTCAGTGGGGTGATTCTGTCCCCGTGGGAACACTGAGCAACATCTGGAGTTTTTGGTTGTCACGACTGGGGTGTGTGCTTCTGGTATCTGGTGAGTAGGGGGTCAAGGATGCGCCTCAGCATCCAACAAGGCACAGGACAGCCCCCACCCAAGAAAAGATTTGGACCCAGATGCCAATAGTGCCGAGAGTGGGGCCCTCCCTTGGGCTACCTTCAGTTCCTCCTCTCAGGCTGATCTGGCCCCAGGCCATATGGAGCAGCATTTCTTAAACTCACATACCCTTAGGAACCAGCTGGGTACTTTTATATAAAAATACATATTCCCGGGGCCCTTCCTAGGCCTTCTGAATCCGAATCTCTGAGCAAAAGCCCCAGAAATCTGTATTTAATAATACCAAGGTATATTTTATTAATAGGATCAGAAGTCCTCACTAAGTCATGGGTTGTTCAGCAGCTTATTCTGTGTCTCTGTTATTATTTTATCTGTAAAATGGTGAAGATGTTTTTCTTTTCCATCTGAAGAGTTCTTGTCTTGGCGAAGCTATAGAAGTGTTCTACACAAGATTAACTTTATCGTAACATGCAAAACAATCCTAAAATGATGAAAGGAAAGTGAAGTCACTCAGTCGTGTCCAACTCTTTGCAACCCCATGGACTGTAGCCCTACCAGGCTCCTCTGTCCATGGGATTTTCCAGGCAAGAATACTGGAGTGGGTTGCCATTTCCCTAACAGGGATCCAGTCCGAATCTCCTGCATTGCCAGGCTAATTATTTACCACTGAACCACCTGGGAAGACCTCCCTGCACATTACACGCTCAGTAAACCTTTACTGAAAGAAAGGAGGCAAGATTGATTCTATCCCATTAACAGTAGACCTGGGCCTTTGACCTGTATCCACGTGTAGGCTTCCCTGGGCCCCTCTGTCCTTAAAACTATTCCTATATTGAAAGGTACACTTTAAGGCTGCATTGATAGGAAGAGCAATATAGTCCAGGTTAGAGTCATTACTATATGTTCATTATTATTTTATTCAGGCTTTTTCCTCCTATTAAAAAATTTTGGACTCTGTGGGAGAGGGAGAGGGTGGGATGATTTGGGAGAGTGGCATTGAAACACGTATAATATCATGTAAGAAACGAATCGCCAGTCTAGGTTCGATGCAGGATACAGGATGCTTGGGGCTGGTGCACTGGGATGACCCAGAGAGATGGTATGGGGAGGGAGGTGGGAAAGGGGTTCAGGATTGGGAACTCATGTACACCCGAGGCGGATTCATGTTGATGAATACCAATACATGTTGATGAATACCAATACAGTATTGTAAAGTAAAAATAAAGTAAAATTTTAAAAAAAAAGATACAGGGAGAATTTTATACTCTGCCTTAAATATAGAGATATAAATGTACGATCTCATTTTCAGTACTCAAAATAATGGTATTTTAAGATAAATTGACATAAGAATCTGAAGATGTTACAGAACATTAATAAAAATTATTAAATTCATTCTAAGTAAAAAAAAAAAAAAATTTAGGGCTTCTCCAGTGGCTAAAGAATCCACCTGCTAATTCAGGAGATACAGGTTTGATTTCTGGTCCAGTAAGATCCCAAATGCTACAGAGCAACAAAGCTCGTGCACCACGACTACTGAGCCTGTGCTCCAGATCTCGGGTCTGCAGCCGCTGCCCATGAACTGCAAATACTGAAGGCCGCATACCCTAGTGCCTGCGCTCCCGACAAGAGGCCACTGCAATGAGGAGCCCCTCCCCGCTCCCTGAAGCCAGAGAAAAGCCCACACGCAACAAACCCTCAGCATGGCCAAAAATAAACAAACACAATTTTTAAAATATTTAAAAAATCATGCCTTTCCCCAAGCCCCTAAAAATATCAAATGCCCTAGGTGCTCAGTAGGCAAGTTGGCCCCACCCTGGGAGGTTCTGATCCAGTAGGTCTGGCATGTGGCCAGACCGCATAGGTTTGTAAAGGCTCCCCCGGCCCAGGCTGAGTGCAATGGACAGGCCTGGTCCTGCAGTGGAGGGTTCAGTAAGAGTCCTTCTCGAAAGCGGAGTCACCTGTCTACCATGGGGAGTGATTGACAAGGTCGGGGAGGCCAGGCGTGTCCACGCCCATGCCGTATTGCAAGTAGCTTACATGTAGGAAGTGGAAAAACCACTGTTCCCACCTTCTCAGTCCCTGAGATCAGCAAGGTGACAGCCATTCCCCTGCTGGGTTGGTTGGCCTGAAGTCCTTAGAGGCCTCTCAAGCTCGGGGACTGAAGGGAAACCCGGAGGGAATGCAGCTGCAGCTCTGAGTAGCCCTGTCACTTCTCTCTCCCCTGCATGTGTGCGCATGCACACACACACACAGAACCACTCACGGTGACTACAGAGAAACACACATCACAGACACCTAGAACTATCCCTCCCCAAACATCCACCAACACACCCACATACACACAAAGTCCAGACCCCCAGGCACCCTCACAGAGACCACACACACACAGACACACACACACACACACACACTGATGAAGCCCAGACACACACACACACACGCACGCACAGATGAAGCCCAGAGCTCATCTACGACTTTAGGACAGAGGGCAGGAAGAAGATGAAATGAGGAAGAAAATACCTAGTTAGAAAAACCACAAAGCAGGAAAAAGTAAACCAATACAACCACAACTTACGTGTGGAATCTATAAAGTAAACAAAAGAATATAACAAAATGGAAACAGACGCAGAGAACAAACTAATGGTTAGTAGTACGGAGAAGGAAGCGGGGAGGGACAAGCTGGGGTAGGGGATTAAGAGGTACCAACGACTAAGTATAAGACAAATAAGCTACAAGGATATGCTGGACAGCACAGGAATATAACCCATATTTTATATAACGTAATTTACTGAATCACTGTTATACAACTGAAACTAACTATAAATCAACTATGTGTATGTGCGCAGTCAGTCAGTTGTGTCTGACTCTTTGCAACCACACGGACTGTAGCCCACCAGGCTCTTCTGTCCAGGGGGTTTTCCAGGCAAGAATACTGGAGTGGGTTGCCATTTCCTACTCCAGGGGATCTCCTGGACCCAGGGATTGAACACACATCTCTTATGCCTCCTGCATTGGCAAGCAGATTCTTTATCACTAGCACCACCTGGGAAGCCCAAATTCACTATACTTCCTTAAAAAAAAAAAAAAAGCCCTCAGTGAAAGTGAGAAAGTGTCTCTAAGCCACATCATTGCAGGCAGCAGTGATCAGATTCCACTGATGAGGCCGATGAGTTCGGAGCCCCCACCCCTATCCCACTCCCAACACCCCTCCCCGACACCCACCCCCAGCTGCTGGGACCTCCCTGCTGTGTAAGGCTTTCAAGTTCAAGCATGTGCAGAAAGGGGAGACCTCAACCCACCACCCCTCCATCAGGCTTATGATAAGGGTTTTTATTTTCCTCCCAGTTTAACTTTAGACATGAACAAGAAATGCAGATTATGGCTTAGAAAATAACCTTACAGAGTTGTTAGGGTTCTTACCTTCCCGGCTCTCTCTACTGGGACAGCTCCCACCCCTCCCACACCCAGAACCAAGAGAAAGAAACATCCCCACTGAAAGCAAAAAAGTAGTGAAAGTGTTGTCACTCAGTCACGTCCGACTCTTAGCAACCCTATGGCCTGTAGCCCGCCAGGCTCCTCTGTCCATGGCATTCTACAGGCAAGAATACTGGAGTGGGTAACCATTCCCTTCTCCGGGGGATCTTAATCCAGCGATCAAACCCGTCTCCTGAAGTGTAGGTGGATTCTTAAACATCTAAGCCACCAGGGAAACCCTTAGAACTGATTGTCAAATGTTTCTCACTTTCCCTTTTCTCCACCAAGCTCTTATTGAGGATATTCGGGTTCAAGGGGACCGTGGGCAGGCGCCTGGGAGAACCCTGTGGCCCTCTAGGCCAATGGGACATTTTCTACTGACCACACTTGGCCAGAATCCACCCACTTACTCGAAGCCAGCCTTGCCCTTCCTGGTATCAACGGGAAATCCGGAGACAGGAGCTAGAGAAAAGAGTTAGGTTTCATTCTTCCAAAGAAAATGGAAGGCATCCAGTGATTCTACCCAGTGGGGAGACAGAGCAAATGAAATCACACAAAGACACAGAACAGAAATGAACGTTCCTAACACAGCTTTCAGACTCCTCTGGCATTGAAACATAAAGGCTGGCCCTCAGAAGAAGAAAACATCAGAATGACTGGATAATTTGAGAGGATGAGGTGCCCTTCCCCCACAAGTAAAATCACTACAATCGGCTATTTTCCTCCACTTTTCCCTCCTGGTTTGTAATAGGTTGGAAATGTTAGGTTTTCTTATTTGATGTCTCTCTCTCCCCCTCTACCATCAATTCCATGAGGCAGAGGACAGTGCTCCCACCCCGCCCTTTACTGTTCCCCATGCTGGGTGCACAGGTAAACAAAGGACCAACAGTTGAACCTCTTAGAGAGGCCACACAGAGGAGCCGAGATGCAACGTCCACCCCTCCTTCTTCAGGCTCAGTGGGAGTGAGGCAGGCAGTAGATGGGTCCCCCCAGGGTAAAGCGGTGGGAGATTCACCCCGTGGTCCGAAACTCCAAGATGAGACTAGCTGGACAATTACAGAAGGCTAGGCCCTGTCCAGATCACATAAGTCTCTTTCCTGAAGTCAGGAGACCTTCCCAACCACACATACACAGAAAGGCTCCTTGGAGACCAAAGGGGAGTTATGTCAAGGGACGTTCCACCCAGAGGCCTTTTTGGTAGGATCCACCTTGGCTAAAAGATGCGTGCGCACACATGGGAGGATCCTGAGATATAGAAAATATGGAGAGTGAGCCAGGCAAATCAAAATGATTAACCAAAGGAAACCCGGAAGAAATACCCGATAAAAGTGATTCAAGCTGCCACAAGGGCACGACTCTCTCTCCCCAAGTCCGCTCGTGTTCCATCTACATGTACTGCACTTGTTTTTCCCCTTTGAATAAATACTTTACTTTGCTCACTACTTCCCGTCTTTTCTGCAGGAGCCAAAGGGCCAGGGCCCTTGTCACTGACCACCAACCAGGTGCTTTCACCACAGCAACCTGGCCTCAGTCTCTGGCTGGGAAGCCAAGCCCCGCTGCAAGCCACCCGAGGTCAGGAGTGCCAGAGGACCGAGTGGGGTTCAGGTCAGCTGAGGATCCGGGGCAGGCCAGCCCAGGGTGAGGTCTTCTTGCTCCAAGTCCAGCTCTGTGGCTACCAGGCTGCTCCAAACAGTTCATGCTGCAGGCCAGAGCAGAGTCTTCCAGGCCAGAGCAGTTCCAAATGGTAGTCTAAGTCAGAAGCGGCTTTACGAAGCCATTGAGGGAATTCCTCAGTGGGCCAATGGCTAAGACTTTGCGCTCCCAATGCAGGAGACCTGGGTTCGATCCCTGGTCGGGGAACTAGATCCCATATGCTGCAACTAAGAGTTCACACGCCACAAGCAGAGATCCTGAGTGCTGCAACTAACACTCTGAGGCAGCCAAATAAATAAATAAATATTAAAAAAAAAAAACTTAAAAAAGAAGAAGCTATCAGGCAGTTGCTCAAGAAGTTAAACTGAACTACCATGTGACCTAGCAATTCCAACCCAAAGAGAACTGAAAACATACACCCACATAGAAAACTGCCAATAAATGTTCACAGCAGGCGTATTCACAATCACCAAAATGCGGAAATGACTCACATGGGCCACCCATGGATAAAGAGACAAACAAAACGCAGCATACCCCTACAATGGAGTATTATTCAGCCACTGAAAGGAATGAAGCCCTGAGCACATGCTACAGTGTGGATGAACTTTGAAAATGTGATGCTCTGTTAAAGAAACCAGATGCGAATGGTCATGTAGTATGATTATGTCTGTATGAAGTATCCAGAAGAGGTGATTCCAAAGAAACAGAAGCAAATGGGTGGTTGCCAAGTGCTGGGGCAGGAGGAGTGACAAGACACTGCTTAATGGGTACGAGGTTTTATGTTGGACAGAGAGAAATGCTTTGGAGCTCGATATAAAGGGGGTGGGTTGCCCAACACTGTGCCTGCAGCAGGTGTCACTGAATTATACACGTTAATGTTACACAACTGAGGTTTCGATTAACATATACACACTACTATACATGAAACAGATCATCAACAGACCCACTGTATCGTATAGGGAGCTCTACTCAATACTCTGTAAGAGCCTATATGGGAAAAGGCTCTAATTCTTTTTCCGATCAGATATATGCATATGTATAATTGAATCACTTTGCTGTATGCCGGAAGCTAACACGACTGTTGTACACAACTATATTGTGTTGTACACAACTATTGTGACCCAACTGTAAAGCAACTGTTCTCCAATGTAAAATTTTTTCTAAATGTTCCATTAATTTTAGCTTAAAGGAAACAATAAAGAAGCCACCGGAAAATGGTACTGTAGAACCTATTTGCAGGGTAGGAACAGAGACACAGACAGAGAGGAGAGACTTGCGAACACAGCGGGGGGGAAGAAGCAGGTGACGAACTGAGAGAGCAACACGGACATATGCACACCGCCACGTGTGAAATAGACAGCTATCAAGAAGCAACTGTACAGCTCAGGGGTCTCAGCTCGGTGCTCTGCGACGTCCTAGAGGGGTGGGATGTGCGGTTGGGAGAAAAGTTCAAGAGGGAGGGGATACATGTATACTTACAGCTGATTCAAGTTACTGCCAACAGCAACCAACACAACACTGTAAAGCAATTATCCTCCCATTAAACATAAATTTGAAACAACAGCAACAAAAAGCCACGGAAGTGTTGGCAGGCAGGGCAGTGCTGGATTCATGCTCACGCTTTCCAGGCAGGGCTATCTGGCATCCAAGCTGTACAATACCTCGGATACAGCAGAAGTCAATTGATGATACATGTATATATACGGCTGAGCCCCTTTGCTGTTCACCTGAAACTATCACAACATTGTTAACTGGCTCTACCACCAATACAAAACATTTTTTAAAAAATGGTACATGAAAACCACAGATGTGCTAGGCTAGAGGTTCCCAGATGTTGCCCTTGGCACTCTCTTGGCACTGTGACCCACCCCGTAACAGAGCATCTTCCCAGGACAGACCACTCCGTGTCCTCTGCCTGCCTCTTGTCTGTAGAGAAACTTTACCCAAGGAATAAATTGGAATAAATTTAATCAGAGAAGTGAGAAAATGCAGACACAAAGAAAGAGTCGAGCAAGACAAAATAGCAATAGTGAAGCCATTAAACAAGTCAAGGGCCTTTAGTTTCTCGAGGGCTATCGGTAATATTCTGAGCCATACCCTTTGAGCTGTTTTGCAGACCCTAAAACCCCCACCGGGTGAAAGAAGTTAACTGCAGGATGACCAGACAGCAGCAATGACATAAGCTGCTCCAAATTACAAAATTCTGAGAACTGGCCTCAAGCAAACGCTAGCAAACTGACCCTGGAATTTTGCACCTAAAGCAGTCAAGATGATGTTCATCAGGCCACGCACCACCAGTTTCAAGCTGATTGTAGGAGTGGACTACCGTTCTGCATGTAGCTCCGCCCCCGACCTGTGCCTCCCTGAAACTCCCCTTTCAAAGTTCTTGCCCCGATCCACAGTGGGCAGTTGGGTTCTTCTTGAGCAACAAGCAGCTAAACCTAAACCCAGGTTTAGGTTTATACAGTTGTTCATATACACAGCTATATAAACACAGGTTTTACAATCCTGTTTTCTCTGAAGATACAGATCCAGCGCACACGAGCTCCACTGAGTCTGCCCACTTGAGAGACCAGGTACGAGGAGATCACTGAGACAGGGCAGTTAGAATAGCGTAAGTGCTGGGACTTCCCTGGGTAAATGATCCAGTGGTTAAGATTCCGTGCTTCCCTTGCCAGGAGCGAGGGTTCCATCCCTGCTTGGGGAACTAGGACCCTGCAGGCTGTGGAGGCACGGCCCCAAAATCCAACCAAACGAACAACAACAACAAAAAAAGAAGGGATATTACCTGAATAATACAGAAACGAGCTGCCAAGCTATGGGAAGACGTACAGAACCTGAAGTGCATACTCTTAAGTGAAAAAAGCCACTCTGAGAAGGCTGATTCCCGTGTGTATGTTTGCTCTACGACAATCTGGGAGAGGCAAAGCTATAGAGCCAGTAAGAACAGTGGCTAGGGGCTGGGGGAGGCAGGCAGGAACAGGAAACGGTTTTTAGGAGTAAAATCACTCTGTAAAATACTCTGTATTATAAAAACACTCTGTAAAATACTGAGATGGTGGATACATGTCATCCACCATTTGTCCAAACACACAGAACGTACGACAGCAAGAGTGAACCCTGATGCCCGAGACGGTCGCCGGATGATGATCACGTTATCAGTGTAGATTCATCAATTGTAATAAGTGTGGGGGATGCTGAGAATGGGGGAGGCTATGCATGGGGCAGGGAGTACATGAGAAATCTCTGTATCTTCAGCTCAATTTTACTACAAACCTAAAACTGCTCTAAAAAAATAACCTGAAAGGGTAAAAAAAAATTTTTTTAAGGTATTTACATGTGTGAACACTTTTCCTCAAACTGCAGAGAACAGCCACAAAACAGTTAAATGCACTCGACTGTACACTTGGCCATGAACTTTTTTCTTTTTTTTTTCCAGTCTTTCCAAGCCTTAGATTCTTGTTTCTTTAACATTCTTCAGACTTAGGAAAAAAAAAAAGAAAGAAACCTCCGGGTTTCTCTCTTTCATCGCCCTTGCTGGATCTACTTTCAATTCACTCGTGCGCCCATGAAAAACAGACGACTCATTGTCAACATCTGAGTCATAAATACAGGAGATAACTTTAATAGGATCCAAAATGCAAATCAGAATTTTGTAAGTAAAATTCCAACGTCTACACTTACTCCTACACAGAGATCTTGGAGCGCAGAAAGTCAAAGCAGGATTTTAATATCCCAAACACGAGAGGCTGTCGCTGGGGAGAAAATCGAAGCCAAGTTTGTGTGTGAGTGTATGAAGCCACATTTTATAAATAGTTCAGGGCCCCATAGAAGTGTTCTCGGTAGCAACTGCGGAGCCAGTTGTCCCAGAGAAAACATTTTCATGGGTAATGCTGTGGTCGGCCAGGAATGAGTCACGTGCTCTAAGCTGGCTAAAACAGATGCAGTAAACTGATTTCTTTTTGTTAATAGGACACAAACCCAAACTTGCATGTACAAGGCCTGGATGGACTCACAGTATACAAACAAGATATACAGCCATTCAGGGTTTGAAATTCATACAAATTCTTCTTTGACGTCCAAGTAGATATAAAATAAAGCTCTTGCAATAATTGAATGTGATGCAGTGCTTCCAACATACTCCCAAGTCCCCAACAAACAGGGCAGCACAAAATAGTCACTTTGTAAAAAATATACAGATAAGCCTCTACTTAGAACAATAAAATGGAATGTCTGCTGAACACTCCAAGCGCCAGGCATCCGATGTTATTTTTCAAGTTCTGCAGACGATATATGTTACAGTCCTTGAAATAGGGCTCTTGTTTAGAAGATTTTGAAGACTCTGCATATGTAATGGATAACAGTTTGAGACAATTTATATGCCACCATCTGAGCAAAACTGCTAAATATGCACGGCCTTCAATTTTGTCAAGAGAAAGAAAAATACACGCTCGTGAGTGGCAATTTTTCAAAACCAGAAGTTAGGGTTTAAATTGACAAAGTCGTACGGCAATGACACGATTTACCGTCACCTTCCAAAATGAAGTTTTATCACCAGGTAGGAAAAGAGGGGATGACATTCATAGTCCTGGCAAGTTACAATGCCCTCCTTCTAGCATCTCACATCTACCCCAATCAATTAACAAAGCATGTTTTGTTCAGAGCATGAATGAGAACAGCTTCCTTCTGTGCATCTTATTAAAACTTGAAAGCTACGGCTTGCTGCCACTGATGACGTTTACTGGGTTCCAACAACCTCATGTTCAAATCTGACTCACTAGCCATCCACCCAACTCACCATCGGTCATGTTGACATCGCAGGATATTCATCCAGTCTGAAGTTTTCTATCATGAAGGACTTTGTACTATTATGGAACAAATAAAGGCTCTTTGTAACAACAGCTGGAAACACAACATAAGACCTTTCTTCACATGGCAAGAATTGATAAATAGTTCACGGAGTGAACCAAAGACTTTATTTTTGAAAAGCAGAGAACAAAGTACTATGAAGTATGTCTATAGTCATTGTAAAAATAATTCCTGGAAGTTTCAAAACATTAAATGAATCAGTGGGTTATGACTATAATTTTTACCCAATATACAGATTTTTGATCAATGTCTAGGTTTTGATTTCTACAGAGTATTATTCATATGCATTCCTTGTGCCTATTCATTATCAAAACGGGGACTCTTGAAATTCGAGCCCGGCTTTGTCTTGATTTCAAAGATGACACAGCAGCAAACTGAGAACTTTAGCTTGCTGCTTCAGTCCTAGGAATCATGTCTTCCGATGTTATACAAACTGTATTTCTGAAAAATAAAATCCAGACTTCAGATGCCTTTGAAACAGTCGGGTCCCCACGCCTTTCAGCACCATGGTACCCAGACGTGCTCAAACGTGCTTTGTCTTTCCAAACATCCACTGGGAACCCCAAAAGGGCCCAACTTTAATGAGTTCCATTATAGAGGTTTCTAGGAACCACACTAAACCCAAGAAAAGACAGTGGATGAAATTATCCATTACTTTTCCTGTTAAGGCAAAAAAAAAAAAAAAAAGTGAGTGTGTGCTGGTAAATAGGAAAATGATACCAGTCATATGGTTACAGAAAATGGTTCCATAAGTCTCTTCTTTCAAAATTATGCTCAAAGGTGTTTAAGACCAAAAGAAGGTCACAAAAAGTGTTAATATAAAAAACAATCACTCTACCAGAAAAAAGCCCTTCGTGGAAAGTGGCTGAGGATCTGGTCCCAAGGAGGCAGATTAGTGATAAGATCCAGCCTTCTATTTCTAGCCTGCGTTTATGACCTCATGGCTATGTGGGTGTGAATAACCCCTGCTTGTACTCAGAGACAAATTAAGAAATTAAAGTGAATTCATGTGCTATTTAAAAGCCTGCAGCTACAGAATCTGAGAGCCAAGCCCTTAGCCTATAAGGTTTTTGTCATCAGAAGTGGAAACAGATGGCTATGGTGGTAGGCACTAAAGGTTGGTTCAGCCGTACTGGGGCCAGAACAGTTTCAAAAATAAGGCAGTCTGGGGCTTCTGATTTGGAGACCACTGACAGAAAGGCCCACTGAAGTAAGAAAAGAAGCCAGCCAGTGGCGAATCACCAGAAGATACTCAGACGGGACAACGATCTCAGTAAGATGGAATGACTTGGGGTCACGGTCAGGGGGGAGGAGGGGGACAGAAAACCCTGGACCCAGCACTCAAGGAGAATGTCTTTGCATGTCTGTGCACGACTCCGAGCAGTCATTTCTGGGGTTTGGAGGTGTGTGATTTTTGCGATATTTTCCCCCCCCAAAAGAAGACACGAAGGTGGAGCCCCTGGAGACACGAGACCACCAAGGTAGAGCCTTCTCCAGGAGCAGAGGGGCTGGGTGAAGAGTCGGAGAGGCCTTCCTGCAGCACACGGCTCCCTTCAGGTCTGGCCGAGTCCTACAAACGCTTGTAGGTGCCCAGGAGAGCTTTGCAGTTGGGACAGTGGTGGTCCACGTCCTGCAGGGCGTCCACACAGAAAGGGATGAAGCAGCAGCCTGCGATGCACCTGGAACAAAAAGGCCACACACACAGCGTGTTACTGTGATCTGGATGGCAGCCATCAAACAGATATGTGCGTGCTCAAGCTGTGTCCGACTCTGCGACCCCATGGACTGTAGCCCACCAGGTTTCTCTGGCCATGGGACTGTCCAGGCAAGAATACTGGAGCGGGTTGCCATGCCCTCCTCCAGGGGATCTTCCCGACTCAGAGATCAAACCCGTGTCTCCTGGGTCCCTTGCATTGGCAGGGGAATTCCTTACCACTGAACCCCCTGGGAAGATATGTCAGAGTCCTAACCCCTGGAACATATGAATGTGATCTTATTTGGAAAAACGGGTCTTTGCAGATGTAATTAAGGATCTCAAGATAGGATCTTCCCCAATTATGTGGGGTGGGCTCCTTAAACTCAATGACTGGGGTCCTGATAAGAGAAGAGGACACACAGACATACAGAGAGGTGAGACTTCCCTGGTGATGCAGTGGATAAGAATCTGCCTGCCAATGCAGGGGACACGGGTTCCATCTCTGGTCAGGCGAAGATTTCCATATGCCGTGGGGTGACTAAGCCCAAGTGCCTAGAGCCAGTGCTCCGCAGAGAGAAGCCACCACAAGGAGAAGCCTGAGAGTCACAACGAAGTAGCAGCCCCCGCTCACTGCAACTAGGGAAAGCCTGTGTGCAGCAACAAAGACCCAGTGCAGCCAAAAATAAAATTAACTAACTAATAAGAAAACTCTGTCATACTAAATATTCAAAAGAAGAAAGAAATAGAGAGAGAGAGACAAACCCCATGGAAAGACAGAGACAGAGACGAGAGAGACACAGCCACAGCCAAGAACACCTGGACTTCCAGAAGCTGGAAGAGGCAAGGATAGGTTCTGCCCTTAGAGCCTTCCCAAGGAGCATGGTGTCTTGATTTTGGACTTCTGGCTTCCAGAACACTAAGTCCCTTCAGTCAGGTCCGACTGTATGAGACCCTAAGGGCTGTAGCCTACCAGGCTCCTCTGTCCATGGGATTCTCCAAGCAAAAATACTGGAGCGGGTTGCCATGCCCTCCTCTAGGGGATCCTCCTGATCCAGGGATCGAACCCATGTCTCTTACATCTCTGGCATTGGCTGCTGCTGCTGCTAAGTCATTTCAGTCGTATCCAACTCTGTGTGACCCCAGAGACGGCAGCCCCCCAGGCTCCCTCATCCCTGGAGTTCTCCAGGCAAGAACACTGGAGTGGGTTGCCACCTCCTTCTCCAATGCATGAAAGTGAAAGGTGAGTGAAGTCACTCAGTCGTGTCCAACTCTTAGCAACCCCATGGACTGCAGCCTTCCAGGCTCCTCCATCCATGGGATTTTCCAGGCAAGAATACTGGAGTGGGGTGCCATTGCCTTCTCTGCTGGCATTGGCAGGTGGGTTCTTTACCACTAGTGCCACCTGGGAACCTTCCCGAATGGTGAGAGAAAACAATTCCTTTCGTCTGGAGCCATCGGGTTTATGGTAATTTGTTATGGCAGCTCCAACTCTCGCCAAGGCTGTCACAACAGACAGACCATCCTGGGCATATTATCAACTCTTCGGTCACTGGGGCATCTTTCAAAGTCTTAGGTTGCAATCGGCGAACTTCTTTTACAAAGGGCCAGGGAGTACGTGTTTCAGGCTACACGGGTCTTATTCTGTTGCTGAAGCATGAAAGCGGCCACAGATAATCTGTTCATAAAGGGCGTGACATGTTCCAATAAAACTTACAAGGGGCTGGATTTGGCCCCTGGGCTGCAGTTTGCCAACTCTTGTCTTGGACTGATCGTTTTTCCATATGGAGAAGCTGCTTCTCACAGCAGCAACCAAATAAAGTCCCACAAATTATGTCCTTTAACCTACATAAGCCCATCATCGGCACACACAGGAAGGGCCTCCCTACAGCCTGAGGTGCAAGAAGAAAAACACGCAGTCTTTGTCTCTGATTCCTGGCACAGAGCTCCAGGACTCTTGGAATTTCCTGAGTGACGGAGCTGCATCTTCATATTCACAGGGAATCGCTTTCCATCACACCGGTGTATATGCTAAGGAGGGTGTCTGGGGTCGGTCCCCAAACAGGCTCAGGATGGGCTGGTCACCAGAAAGACCAAGTCACTGGAGGCTTAAAACTCTCAGCCCCAACCACAGACCTCTGGGGTGGAATGGGGGTTGAGGGGTGAGGGGCCAAGGACTAGGTTATAAAAGCTCTTGAACAACTGTATTTAGAGAGCTTCTGGGTTGGTGGACACATTTATGTCCCCAGAAAGTGGCTGCATCCCAGCTCCACAGGGACAGAAGCGCTCAGGACCCATCTGGACCTCGCCCTGTTACCCCCTCATCTGGCTGTCCGTTTATCTCCTGTATAATAAACCGGTAAATGCAAGTTAAGTGCCATTCTGAGTTCTGTGAACCATGCTAGCATATTATCAAACCTGAGGAGCAACTAGCAGGATCCCTGATTGGTCCAAAGGCCCGGGGATCCAGGACTTTTGAGTGGCATCTGAAGTGGGGGGCTGGCTATGGGACTGAACCTTTAAGCTGTGGGGGTCTGTACTGACTCCAGGTCATTAGTGTCTGAACTGAATGGAATCACTGGACACCCACCTGGTGCTGGAGCACTGGCTGGTGTCAGAAGACTCTCCACAGCCTTATATCCAAAGTTGGCCAAAAACACAGTTTAAAAAAAAAACACAACAGCATTTTACAGGAAGGCGCTGATTTATATAAAGCAGGATCCGGAAATAACCTGATGAGGAAACAATCTCATAAATGGAATTTACTATTGCCTAAGCTTACCTGGGTTCACATAAGGGCAGCGTTTAGAGATAAGCCTAACCTCTGGCTCCAAGGGGCAATGCACACACACTCACCAACTTTATCCTCAACAAACCCCGCCGCCCCCAAGGGAGGCATTAGCACTCTCAGTTTCCAGGCGAGGAAACCGGAGCACAGGAGATGAAGTCACCTGCCCACAGCCACACAGCAGAGAGAAGCAGGACCTGAGAACACGCCACTGCACATAAGGAAGAAAAAGGAAGGGACAGAAAAAGCTGCCTCCATTCGAAAGCCAGGGGCCGACATGGGATAAACTTCTCCATTTTGTCCTCCCCTTATTTCAAAGATAAAGTCAGTTTCAACAGGAATGTCCAAAGATGATGAACTTCTATGTCCCATTTTCAGCATCCTTTCTTCCCCACTGTATGCAAGTCCTCAAGGAAGTCAACTAAGCTCTTAGGGGCTTTGAGCCTCTCTTTGAAATTAGGAAGAGAACTATCACTCCTTTTCTTTCTTAGGTCACAAGCAGAAAATGAGGAAACAGCCAAGCAAGGCTTCTGAAAAGAAACATGCCAACTCCGCTTCCTTCAAGGAAGAAAACTGAGCGCCTGAGGTTTGCCGAGTGACTCACACAACCAAGAGTACGGAGGCTGCCTGCCTTTGTTTGAGGGGGAAAAAAAATTATGTGGTGCTTCCTCAAATTTCTCCCAGAACAGAAAGTATTATCTCTTTCAACATAATACCCTTGGTTCAGACATAAATATTTACACACTCCCCTTGTGGCGATAACAGAAAACTACTGGGGGTCATAAAAGGATAAGAAGTTTGGAAGAGACGACTATAAAGTATTTTAATGTACACATTGTTTAAAGCTTCTCTCCGAATCAAACAAACATTATTACTTAGGTCATGAAATTCTAGAAGAAAAAGAAATCCCCAAGGGTATCGTCCTACACAGATGCACCCAGCTACCTCGCTTGTCCCGACATGCCCGGAGTGGTCTGAGAACAAATGACGGGAGAGCAACCTCTAGGTGCTGATACGATCAAGGGCAGCAGTCCTCAACTGGGCACAATTTCTGGGTTGTAACAACGGGGGCAGGGGAGCTACTGGCATCCAGTGGGGAGAGACCAGAGATGCGAGCTCAACATTCTACAGGGCACACCCCGAAACAGAGAAGAAAGCCTGGAGGAGAGGAATCCGGCAGCGCTCAGTGTCTGAGTGGACCCCAGACTTACCCCAGCAGGCACAGGCTCCCACAGGAGAGCCAGGTGAGGGCGCCTGCATTGTAGGACAGCTGCGTCACAATCATCTTGTTGCAGGAAGGGCAACACATCTGGACTGGGCGGTCATAAAAGGAGACGGGCTGCTGCACGTAGACTGTCTGCACGGCAACTGAGGGGAGGGACAGAACAAAGCGGCCAATCAGGAAATGAGGGAGACATCCGTTAAGTGCAAACCAAGAGGGGCAGGGTCTCGACAGATACCTGCACATCTGTGTTCAGGGCAGCACCGTTCACAAGAACCAAGACGTAGAAGTGACCCAAATGTCCGTCCGTGAATGACTGGATGAACAAAATGTGGTCCATTCATTCAATGGAATATTACTCAGCCTTAAAAAAGGAAGGATATTCTGATGCATTTTACAATGTGGATGGACCTTGAGGGCATCAGGCTAAGTGAAACAAGCCAGTCACAAAAAGACCAATACCGTATGAGTACACATATTGGAGCCAACTAGAGTAGCCGAATTCACAGAGATAAAAAGAATGGGGCCCTGGCAGTCCAGTGGTTAAGACTTTGCCTTCCAATGCAGGGGGGGCAGGTTCGATCCCTGGTCAGGGAGCGAAGATCTCACATGGGCACGAAGATCTCACATGCCTTGAGGCCAAACAATCAAAACATAAAACAGAAGCAATATTGTAACGAATTCAATAAAGGTTTTTTAAATGGTCCTCATTAAAAAAAAAAAAAGTGTACTGGTAGGTGCCAGGGCTGGGGGATAAGAGGGATTAGAGCAGCCATTCAATTGGTATAGAGTTTGTTTTGTAAAATGTAAAGAGTACCAGGGATGTGAGGTGGTAGGGATTGCACAAAACTAGGAACATATTTAATGCCACTGAAATGCTTCAGGCAATCAAGTTTATGTGTATTTTACCAAAATAAATTGGGGACTGGGTTAGAAGGAGAAAGATGACAAAAAGGGAAAAAGAGAAAACAGTGGCAGACTTTCAGAATTTTCATTTGAGGGGCTCTTGAAAGCTCCACACACAAGATGGGGTAGGGGGGACTCTGTTTCTGGGGAGACTAGACCCAGCTCCACCAGGCTTCAAACTCGACTGTCTCTGGACTCAAGTGGGGAGCTAACAGAATGCAGGTTCCTGGGCCCGGCCCTCAAGACAGTCTGATTCAGCAGGTCTGGGGCAGGGTCCCCAAACCAATTTTTAAGCTTTTCAGTGGTTCTATGAAGGTGGTCTGCACATGGTAATTTCAGAAACAGTGATGTGATGGGTTTTGGCCTCAATTTTCTTCATCCATAGATTAGTGGTTGCCAGGGGTTAGGAGAAGGGGGGTTGAGGGGGTGACTGCTAGTGGGAGTGGGGTTTCTTTCTGGGGTGATGGAAACATTTTGGAATGAGTGCTGACGGTTGCACAGCTCTGTGAATATGCTAAAACCACTGAACTGTATACTTTAAAAGAGTGAACTTTATGATATGGGAATTCTATCTCAATAAAGCTGTTATTGAAAAAATGTAATAAGAGCCGTTGCTAGGATTAAATGGGACAAAGATGGTAAAGAACCTCATCCAGTGCTGGTACACAGTGAATCCTCCATACACAAGCCTTCATTTCACATGGGCTCCTTAACTAGCTCCAAGGTTCAGAGATAAGGCTGGCATTTCCCAAGCCAGGGAATACTGACCTAGTTCTTTAAAGTCGGAGGACCATGTTGATACATGCAATGGGTATGTGACATCACGCTAAAAAGAGAAAACGATGTGGACAACACCCACAAGCATCAGAAGAGCACCGAGGGTGATGGAAATCACAAGGCCCTCAGGGCTTAGTGTGTTCTTTTTGATTTTTGGCCAAGTTGTTGAAGCTCATAGTTCTGTCAAAGTAACTTCCTTCTGTTCTTTTTTATGTTGTTGAAATGCCATTTCTGTGATCTTTGTATTAGGGGACATTACCACCCAGAGCTAACCAGACTTACTATTCCTAGAAAGACCTATTAATAGAAAGCTCCTGCACACACACCATCCCCTGCAGAGGAGCTGTTCAGTTCAGTTCAGCTCAGTCGCTCAGTCGTGTCCGACTCTTTGCAACCCCATGAATCGCAGCATGCCAGGCCTCCCTGTCCATCACCAACTCCCGGAGTTCACCCAAACTCATGTCCATCGAGTCGGTGATGCCATCCAGCCATCTCATCCTGTCGTCCCCTTCTCCTTGTGCCCCCAATCCCTCCCAGCATCAGGGTCTTTTCCAATGAGTCAGTTCTTCGCATGAGGTGGCCAAAATATTGGAGTTTCAGCTTCAGCATCAGTCCTTCCAAAGAACACCCAGGACTGATCTCCTTTAAAATGGACTGGTTGGATCTCCTTGCAGTCCAAGGGACTCTCAAGAGTCTTCTCCAACACCACAGTTCACAAGCATCAATTATTTGGTGCTCAGATTTCTTCACAGTCCAAATCTCACATCCCTACATGACCACTGGAAAAACCATAGCCTTGACTGGACGGACCTTTGTTGGCAGAGGAGCAGTATTAAAGCACAATTTAGCACTAATTTAAATTTTAGTAAGTTTTTTGGGGCTGCAAGAATGAGTTACTTATTGATCAGAGTAGGATCTATAAAATAGTCTAAAGCCTTGTCATCTTCTATTTGGAGCAAAGTCACTTCACCCCGACTTTTTTTTATCTTTTGGCAATGCAACATGTGAGATCTTAGTTCCCTGACCAGGAATCAAAACTGAATCCCCGGTACTGGGAGCACAGAATCTTAAGCACTGGACCATGAGGGAAGGCCCCCAATGACAGTTTGTGTTTATCCCAGGATTATTCATAGAGATTTATTTACCCTTAACAGTCCTCAGTTGTAGGTACTTGATGAGCCCCATTTTACAGATGGAGAAAACTGAGGCCCAAGGAGGCTGACGAACCCAGGCAGCCTGATGCCTGGATCCACTCTCTGAGCTGCTTATGACACTGAATCAGCAACATACCTGAGCAGCAGGAAGTAACAAAGGGAAAGGTCATGAAGAAAGTGCTGGAAGGCAGGGGAATGGCCTGCACTCATGATGAGCTGGGGGTGGGCTGTAGCCTACCCATTCCTCGTTCACCACTGCATTCTCTCCTTTTCCTATTCCAGCCCTAGCCTCGGGGCAGGAGTTCTCCAGACAAACCTCGGCAGCAAGGGCGAAAGCCTCCCAAATCAAGCTCCCATTCCTACATTTTTCTGGGATAGTTGGTCATCCCCCTGTGATGAACACCAGAGGACTGGCTGATGTCCAACTTGGGAAAGCTCACGAACCATGCCTTACATTATGGAAAAGCCAAGAGCCTCCCTGACATGGAACCCAAGACCAGATGTGAAATTTCAGAACAGGGAGAGCTGGACTGACTGCCTAGACTCCGGCAGAGTCACTTTGGTGGCTCTCCTTTAAAAAAAAAAAATTATTTTTGTCAATTTGAAAGTGAAAGTGGTAGTCGCTCATGTCTGACTATGACCCCATGGATGGTAGCCCACTAGGCTCTTCTGTCCCCGGAATTCTCCAGGCAAGAATACTGGAGCGGGTTGCCATTCTCTCCTCCAGGGGATCTTCCCCACCCAGGGATCGAACCTGGGTCTCCTGCATTGCAGGTGGATTCCAATTAATTTATTTTTTGGCTGCACCAAGTGGCATGTGGGATCTTAGTTCCCCGACCAGGGATCAAACCTGTGCTCTCTGCAGTGGAAGGGAAAGGGGCCAGGAAGTTGTACGTACGTACTTGCATTGGCATTGGGGACAGGCACTGGCTGGGTGTAATAGGCAGGTGGGTTCATCCCCTTCCCATCCGGGCCCGTCATGAGCCCCGTGTTCGGCCCAGGCGTGGGTGCTGGAGGCGTGGGGTAGTAACTGTTGACGGCCACCGTCTCTTCATAGGATGGGGGCGCGGTTGGCACCGAGGAGGGCCCAGCGGCCGCCTGGTAGGATCCTGGAACAGACATTTTACCTAAAGCAAAACCAGAAGACACCAGATCAGCAACTCCATGGACATCCCCGCCCCCGTCCACTCTCTTCATTTCCACGCTCAGTCTTTCATTTCCTTCCTGATAAACAGATGATCAGGAAATGACCAGTATCCAGCCTTGTTCAAAAGCCACAAAGGGAATGACCATCAGCCCTTCCAGACCCAGGAAGGACCACCTTAACAAGAGATTCCCTACGTAAAGCTAAAAGGTAGAGCACTTCCCTGGTGGTCCAGGGGTTAAGACTCTGCACTTCTGCTGCAGGGGGCACGTGTTCAATCCCTGGTCAGGGAACTGAGATCCCACATGCTAACCGAAAACAAAAAGATTGCCTTGGGTATTGCACATTCTTTGCATTTTCATTTAAATAAATAAAAGGTAGATAATGACAAGAGAAAAATCACCCAAACCTAGAAATTTCCCAGGGCAGGAGCTTCCCTGGTGGCTCAGTGGTAAAGAATCTGCCTAAAACAGGAAGATCCCACATGCCTCGGAACAACAAGGCCCATGCACCACAACTATTGAGCCTGTGCTCTAGACCTTGCGTGCTGCAACCACTGAAGCCCGCAGGCCCCTGAGCCTGCGCTCTGCAACAAGAGAAGCCACCACAATGAGAAGCCCATGTACCGCGACTAGAGAGTAGCCCACCGCCCTCTCCCCATCGCCACAACTAGAGAAAATCCCGAGCTGCAACAAAGACAAAAAATTATGGGGAAAAAAGAGAGAGAGAGAAAAAAATCCCCAAGGCAAACATCAGCCAAATGTGAGCAGAAGCTTTTTCACACTTGAAACCATCACCTAACCACAACCTTTCACAGCTAATGTTTTTTCTTTTGTTGCTTTCTTTCATTAACCGCTGCAACTTTTACCAGTGTTTCAGGGGATGGAAAACACAAAGGCCTTCAAAACCCAACTACAAACTATGGCAAATGGAATACTGAGCAAAACAAGCCAGATGCCAAGAAATGCATACCATGTAATGCTGCTGCTGCTGCTAAGTCGCTTCAGTCGTGTCCGACTCTGTGCGACCCCATAGACAGCAGCCCACCAGGCTCCCCTGTCCCTGGGATTCTCCAGGCAAGAACACCGGAGTGGGTTGCCATTTCCTTCTCCAATGCATGAAAGTGAAAAGTGAAAGTGAAAGTGAAGTCGTGTCCGACTCTTAGCAACCCCATGGACTGCAACCTACTAGGCTCCTCCATCCATGGATTTTTCAGGCAAGAGTACTGGAGTGGGGTGCCATTGCCTTCTCTGACCATGTAATGCTAGATACCTGAAGTCCAGAAAGGAACCTTGGGGCTAGAAGTCAAGAAAGTGATTAATTTGGGAAGGGGAAGTAGAGTCTAGAAGCAGGGGAAGGGGGTAAGTCATGTTCTCTTTCTTCATCTGGGGTGGTTACATAGGAAATGTCCACTTGGTGAAAACTAGAGTGGTACAATTATGTGCCCTTCTTTGTATATGTGTTAGAGGTTTTTATTTTACTTCTTATCATGCATTCATTAATTTATTCTGGGGAGTATTTATAGCTTTTAATATATCTGATGACAAATGATAACCTAAGTAATAGGAAAAATATTCTTTAATATGGTATGTTGTTGCTGTTGTTTTAGTCACTAAGTCGTGTCCGACTCTTACAACCCCATGGACTGCAGCCTGCCAAGCTCCTCGGTCCATAGGATTTCCCAAGCAAGAATACTGGAGTGGGTTGCCATTTCCTTCTCCAATATGTTATAGTTTTTTTAAAAAGTAAACACACAGGCACACACACACCAAGCAGTTCACGTTTTGACAGACGAGAATCAGCACATATTTCCTTTTGTGAGGGCAAAGAAAAGTCTTTTTTTTTCCCCGCAGAGCTGATGCCTGCCTAGAATTACATGGCCTGGACCCGGGGCGTGTTCCTGTCTGCGGTCCCATACTCGGCCGCCCCCGGGGCGGCTGGAGAAGGACACAGTGCCGTCCTTTGTCTGGTTCTGCTTTCCAGCGGGAAAGGGCTAAGGCTGCGTTAGAAGATCCATTCAAACCTGTCTCAGGAGAAACGAGGCCCCAAGCTCTGAGGGCGGTGAGCCACGGGCCGGGGGCTTGGCTGGCCCGGCGCTGCTTCCCACGCACCCTGCCTCTTCTTCTAGAACCCGTGGGAAGCAGAGGCAACCATTCATTCTGCCGCAGGGAAAGGGGGAGACTCCTTCAAGGACACTCTGCTTTCAGCCCAGCCCGAAAGAGGAGATTTCTCTGGGGGAAGAGATGAAAGGGCTTTCAAAGTGGAAAGAGAGGCATGGGAAAATGAACGTGCAGAAAAATCAATCAGTAAAGCCAGACAGGTCGGGGCTGGGTTCTAGAAAATTTTGAAAGTCCTATGGAGATGTTTGGACCTTATTCTATAAGCCTGGACTGTGCAAGGGAACTTTCTGGAATGGGGGAAATGGTCTCTATCTGGGCTGTCCATTACGGTCGCCAGCAACCACACAAGGCTGGCTGAACACTTGAAATGTGACCGAGGAACAGAATGGCTAAATTATATTTAAGTGATTTAAATTGAAGATAGAATATGGGAGTGGGGTGGGTGGTGGTGGTGTTCCCTGGAGGCTCAGTAGTAAAGAATCAGCCTGCCAACGCAGGAGAAACAGGTTCGATCCCTGATCTGGGAGGATCCCACATGCCTCGGAGCAAGTACGCCCGTCGGCCTCAACTGCTGAGCCTGCGCTCTAGAGTCTGGGAGCCGCAGTTACTGAAGCCCTCGCGCCTACAGCCTGTGCTCCACAACAAGAGAAGCTGCTGCAATGAGAAGCCCGTGCACGCCATGAAGAGCAGCCCTTGCTCGCCACAGCTAGAGAAAGCCTGCACACAGCAACGAAGAGCCAGAACATCCAAAAACTAAATAAACCTTAAAAAAAGAAAATCGAAGTAGGATACGGGGAACTCCCTGGAAGTCCAGCAGTTAGGACTCTCTACACTTTCACTGCTGACAGCCCAGCTTTCACCCCTAGTTGGGGAACTAAGATTCCCAGAAGCTATGCAGCGAAGTCAGAACAACAACAATAACAACAAAAGGACACACAATCCATTCATCAGAACACTTTTATGTAAGTCTGGGATGCCTTGCGTATGCGAATCTACTTTTTTAACAGCAAACTGAAGGAGCTCTGAATCAAGATCAAATGTTTCTGATAAAATTTTAGCATCCAATTTGGGATGTGACGTAAATGTAAAACTACACCCTGGATGTCAAAACATTTAAAAAATGTTCATGTGGAATATCTCAGCCATAATTTTTTATATGTCTCCACATCAAAATGATATTTTTAGATAGCCAGAATTAATATGTTGGTAAAGTTCATTTTGGGCTCCCCAGGTGGTAAAGAATCCACCTGCCAATGCAGGACACGCAAGAGATTCGGGTTCGATCACTGATCGGGAAGATCCCCTAGAGCAGGAAATGGGAGCCCACTCCAGTATTCTTGCCTGGAAAATCCCATGGACACAGGACCCTGGTGGGCTACAGTCCACGGGGTCACAAACAGTCATACACGATTTAGCGTGCATGCTTTTTAAAGTTCATTTCACCTGTTTCCTTTCACTTTTCAAAATGTGGTTGTGTTCATCGCTCTCAGTCATATCCAACTCTTTGCCACCCAGTAGATTGTAGCCCGCCAGGCTCCTCTGTCCATGGAATTCTCCAGGCAAGAATACTGGAGTGAATTGCCTTTTCCTTCTCCAGGGGACCTTCCCAACCCAGGGACTGAACCCAGATCTCTCACATTGTAGGTGGATTCTTAAATGTGGCTACTAAACAATTCTGAATTGCCTACGTGGCTCTCTTTCTGGTCCTATGGGACAGCGATGGGAGCCACGGAAGGTTCTAGAAGAAAGGTCACCCTAGACAGGGCAGAGGAAGCAGAAGGTCTGTAAGGGAAACAAGAAACACAGTTCTGAAGGCCCCTGTGTGTGGGGGGGGGGGGGGGGCTGGGGGTCTACAGTACAGGAGGAGTTAACCAGAAGGACCAGGACATCTCTGCGAAAACAGGTTTAGGGTTTAAACCTGAGACAGACTGTGAAAAGCGGTTAAAGTTCATAACTGTGTCAATTTCCTCTGCTACCCAGAAACAGAATAAGTGGGCGGGGAAGCTGGCCACAGACTTCAGCCCAGGACAGGTCTCTACCAGGCTCACCTCTGAAGTCGGCTGATGTCCCCTCTAGGCTGTCCCCCACCAGCCGCAGCCCCCAGCCCCTATCTGTGGACTAGGCTGGAGGAGACCCAGCTGGGAGAACACAGTCGCCTGGGGCTTCCAGGTAATTTACATCCGTACTGACCATCAAGGACTCACTGTCCCTTCCTGTGTCAGGAAAGGCAGCCCCCGGAGCTGCCCGCACCACTTATTATGAAAAATGAGTCATATTTAAAAAACCACAAGGGCAGAAAGCATCTCGGGGGTGGGGGTGGGGGATCCAGAAAGTCTAAAACAGCACACTCGGCCACAGCTGCAAGCAGAGTGCTTTGCGAGGGGAAAGGGCTTCCCTGATGGCTCAAACAATACAGACTCTGCCTGCGATGCAGGAGACCTGGGTTCAGTCCCTGGGTCAGGAAGATCCCCTGGAGAAGGAAATGGCAACCCACTCCGGTATTCTTGCCTGGAAAATTCCATGGACAGCGAAGCCCGGTGGGCTACAGTCTATGGGGTAGCAACGAGTCGGACATAACTGAGTGATCGCCTCTCTCCTCCAAAAGGGAAGAAACTCGGCTGGGAATTGTGAACTGTGCTGTTGAGGGAGAACATGCAGGAGGGAGAAAGCTGGGGGGAGGCGGGGTTCTTTCCAAGACATCTCAAGGAAGGAAGGCCCTGGGTTGCTGTTCTGGAAAAGAACACCCTCCCACCCTTGCCCCCTTTTATTAGGCGTCATCAGCTTCCTTGTAGTCATGTCCTATTTTCTGGAACTTTAGGACACTGTCTCTCGGGAACATGGCTTTTGGATCAAACAGCCACATAAACACGCTCATAATTCTGCAAAGAACAAGAGCCAACAGCCTAGAATGGGTTGTGTGTGTTTTGTTTTGTTTTGTTTTTTTTTTAAGAAAAAACATAACCAGCTGCTTCAAAAGCTTTCTAAATAAATTCCACAGCCTGCTTTCTTCCCCAAGGCCCCAGGCCAGGAAATGCCACTTCAGTGAGTCTCCATTTTTTTCTTGGCCCCCCTCTCGCCATCCCCCATTTCTTATTTGATTTCCCCCAAGATCAGGAGGCCCACCGAGCCACCCACTTAACCACCCTTCCAGAATGGGTGGTCGTTCAACTGGCCTCCATCCGCTTCTCCTCTCCCTGACAATGTGAAACGCTTAAGGGCAGACGGACATACAGACACAGACAGACACATGCAGACAACCCTCCACTGCCACCAGAGAACACTTTATCGCTCCAGAGCACAACTCCATGGAAGACATGTGGGACAAACTGGAAACCACAGGAAAGCAACTCTGAGTTTAACAAAACAGCAAAGCCACAGTTCTGCCACAAAAAAAGCACAGCCTTGAGAATCCTTTGGTTGCCCCCGGGTGGCTTGGGTACAGGCCTCTGCAGAACTCAGGTTGCCATAGTTACGGGGAGCTTTGTGGGGGGAATAAAGGCACAAACAAGGGGGTCTCCCTCCTCCCTCCCCAGTTGTTTAACTTTGTTATTAAGCCCCTGAGAGTGGCTTTTCTCGACTGTCCATTTAAAAGGACACATTGAAGGGGACTCTCCACCCACCTTCCATCTGCCCCCACAGGAATCAGGGAAATGTTAAGGGCTGGAGATTTCTCTTCACACCATCTCAGAATGACTCTTTTATTTAGCTCCTTCCAAATCCAGAGAGAGGCATTTCAAACTCATTTTTTAAACATGGAAAATGTGACTGGGGCTGGCCTCCCGGGCACGCGACCCATGTAGTCCCACGGGACCCTATGGGCACAAGGGCCTGCCAAGCTCAGTTGAATGCGGCCGCCATCCTGAAATTCCAAATACTTCTTGAACCGGGGGCCCTGCCTTTCCATGCTGCACTGGGGCTGAATGTTATGTAGCTGAATGCGACCACTAGTTATAAAAAGGAGGCATTTCTGAGGCACGAAGAGATGCATTCCTGGAGCAAGAAGAACCAGGCTTGACCTTGGAAACTGGCCCGTGACCAGCTGCACCAACCTGGCCCCCATTTTCTCATCCACAAATATGCCTATTGGAAGTCTGGGGGTCCCTAACTGAAAACATCCCTTGTTCCAAGTCTCAGTGATTTGCTGGGTGGGTGAAAGTTACTCTCTTAAATGGTCAGGGAGGGTTATACCGCTATTTATTCCTGGGCCTACAGAAGTGAGTCTGGGAGTAGCTCATTCATTGAACCCAGTTCAGAGCAGGACTTCCCAATCTTGCTTTCATAACAGCTGCCTCCCCTCTTTTCCTCTCCCCCATCCTCAAGGAAAAAAAAATAAATTAAATTCAAATTCAATTAACGAATTTGAATATAATTTAATTTCCACCTAACAAGAGAAATTAAATACAAAGAAATAAGACTTGGTTGGGCAGGGTTGAGTTTTGGAGGGCCACACATCACTGTGATATCTAAGTTTTTTTTTTGCCCCCTCTCTCCTCCCCTAAGAACTGATTTTTCCTCATAGGTCCTCACTGAGAACCCACTATTTGGAAAGAGGTATTAATATTTGAGTATCCCCAATCACCCACATTTATTCATTGAGTCCTTCTGATACGTGACCCCTCTTTTCTTGGTGTCATAAATGCAATTGTCCAAACTCATTCCTTTTACCGACCAAGTCCTAGGGTCCTTGACATCTGCGTGTTCTTTTCCAGGCAGGCCCAGCCCTCGTGCAACTTCAATCTCATGAGCCATGAGGAAGGGAGGTAGATGGAGAGAGGGGGGATCAGCCGGGGGGACACTCCCTTCTGCTGTACGGGGGCCAAGCAGGGCTGGGCTCACTGGCGTCTGCTTCCTCCTACACTGGCCACTCCTCTGGGTCTTGAATCTGCTGGGTCCTCACCCCAGGAAGAAGGTAAAGGGTGCTCAGGGGTTGCAGATAAGCAGGCTTATTTTCACATCTTTGAATACAGAGGTTCTACCTGGCTGAGCAGTATCTACTACTCATACCCCAACCACCGCAGATTCACAACTGCATTAAGATGAACCATAACGGGCTCTTCCTTTACTGCAAGGGGCCCTGTAATTCACATCCTTACCTGCCAACATCCCATCCCCACAACACTGAGTCAGGAATGAAAAATTACAATACCATCAACCTGTTTTACAAATGAAAAAACTAGGTAACATACAAGGGAACTCCCATAAAGTTATCAACTGCCTTCTCAATGGAAACTCTACAAACCAGAAGTGAATGGCATGAAATATTTAAAGTGATGAAAAGCAAATAAATTAAAACCAGGAATACTCTACTCAGCAACTCTCGTTCAGAGTTGATGGAGAAATCAAAAGCTTTACAAACAAGCAAAAGTTAAGAGAGTTTAGTACCAACAAACCAGCTTTACAACAAATACTAAAGGAAGTTCTCTAGGCAAGCAACACAAGAGAAGGAAAAAACCTACAAAAAGTAAACCCAAAACACTTAAGAAAATGGTAATAGGATCATACATATTGATCATCACCTTAAATGTAAATGGATTAAATGCACCAACCAAAAGAGACTGGTGGGATGGATACAAAAACAAGACCCATATATATGCTGTCTAAAAGAGACCCACCGCAGAGCCAGGGACACTTGAGAGATGAAAAGTAAGAGGATGGGAGAAGGTATTCCATGCAAACGGAAATCAAAAGAAAGTTGGACTAGCAATACTCATTATCAGACAAAATAGACTTTAATACAAATGAAAACACTGGGCACCCAGAGAGGTTGAGCATCTTGTCCAAAGTCACACAGATGAAATTGGCAGGGTTGGGGTTAGAACCCATGCCCCTCGGACTCTGGAGCTCTTTAGAACTCACCAAAATACCTCCCAGGCTGGGAGATCCAGACACAATCAGCAACTCATTTCACACAATTTACTCCTCAAAGAAATGTGAAAGGAAAATCAATTGAACCCGAGGTGACAGGTCACCTCTTTTTTTCTCTACCTCACTCACACTTCTGAAGATTAATTTCCAGACTTTCACACCACATACCCAAGACAAGATTCTAAAAAAACACCTGCCCATTTATGGACTCCGGGGCTTCCCAGGTGGCGCAGTTGGTAAATAATCCACCATCAATGCAGGAGATGCTGAAGACATGGGTTTGATCTTTGAGTGGAGAAGATCTCCTGGAGGAGGAAATGGCAACCCACTCCAGTATTCTGGCCTGGAAAAGCCCCTGGACAGAAGAGCCTGGCGAGCTACAGTCCATAATGTCGCAAAGAGTCGGACATGAGTTAAGTGACTGAACAATAGCAACAACAAATTAAGGACTCCCAACTAATTTTGTCACTGAGGACTTTCAACTCAAAATGATCTGCTTCTTTAATGATGATCAGGGGTCCAGGAGTCACTGACCAACCTACAGTAGATATCCACAGAGCAATTCCTGCTCTTTTGGGAGGAGGCAAGCAATGGGGATTCCCTGGTAGCTCAGCTGGTAAAGAATCCGCCTGCAATGCAGGAGACCTGGGTTCAATCCCTGGGTTGGGGAGATCCCTGGAGAAGGGAACGGCTACCCACTCCAGTGGAATAGCAAACAGTCAGACATGACTCAGCGATTTTCACTTTCACTTTCAGGCTTCCCTGGTGGCTCAGCAGTTAAGAATCTGCCTGCAATGCAGGAGACGCAGGTTCGATCCCTAGGTCAGGAATATCCTGTGGAGGAGGGAATGGAAACCCACTCCGCTATTTTTGCCTGGAGAATCCCATGAACAGAGAAGCCTGGCGGGCTATGACCCATAGGGTCACAAAGAGTCAGACGTGACTGAAGAGACTTAGAGCAATGAAGAGGTGATCTCAGAATTCTGAGATGCCATATCTGTTTAATTTTTATTTTTTGGCCATGCCATGCAGTATGTGGGATCTTAGCTCCCCGGCCAGGGATCGAACCCACACCACCTGCAGTGAGGGCACAGAGTCTTAACCACTGGGCCACCTGGGAAGTCCTGTGAAATTCCACATCTGTTTAAAAAACCACCTGGAGCTGAGATACCTCTACCACCTGCTGCAGCTCCCAGGGAAGAGAAAGCAAACGCCACGCCATCTGAGTCTCAGATTGGGCTTTTTAATATCCCCTCTGTTGAAAGACAGGAGGAAAAAGCCCTCAAAATCCTGGAGAGAAGCCATGCCGACGGGCCCAGCCATCTTCTCTCCTTGAGCTGCGATTAATGAATTGATCCTGAAACCTCAAGACGCAAGAAAAAACTCCAAGTCACTTTCAGCACCAGATTTTTTTCCTAAAAATACTTGGCCTAAACAGTCTTAGAATTCCCCGAAACACTCCAGTGGAGCTCACTCAAGCTCTGGGAGTCAACTTACTCTGTGACTGTACAGGTGTTCAGTGAAGGGCATGGGGGCCCAGCCTGGCAGTGTTTGCCTGGAATCCTAACTTCAGAAGCAGGGGCTGGACTTCCAGGAAGCCTAGAGATGGTCAGCCAGCCAGCTCGGTCACTGATATGGCAGCTGCAAAACATCGCTGGGATGGACCTCAAAAACACGACTTCGAGAGAAGTCAGACTCGAAATCATCGTATGATTCCATCCATTTATACAAAACGTCCAGGATAGGTAAATCCAGACAGAAGACCAACTGGGGGTGCAGGGGTTGGGGGAGCAGGGTGAGGCTGCTGGGAGGGAACCAGGACGGGGTTTCTTTCGAGGGTGATGAAAATGTTCTGGAACTGTGATGGTTGCACAGCGCTGTGAGTGGACTGCATGCCGCTGAACTGTGCACTTTCAGATGGTGAATTTTACTGTTTGGTGAACGTGAGGAACAACAACAACAACGTTAAAAAACAAAGAAGAAAAGGCAGTGCCAGCAGAATTTCCTGACAGCCCACTGGTTAGAATGTGGTGCTTCCGATGCAGGGAGCATGGGTTCCACCCCTGATCAGAGAACTAAGATCCCACAAGCCATGAAGCAAAAACTAAAAAAAAATAAAAAGAAAAAGAAAGAAAAAAGGCAGTGCCAGAAATCTCTACAGTCTCCATATTACAAGCCAAGGCCTGTAATTTAAGCTCCAATCCACTGGCCTTAGTTCAGCCATCCAGTGGCTCGTTTACTTAGAAGAAACCACTGGGGTCTTTCAGATAGCTGCCAATGCGTCTCCCAGTTAAGGTGATCAAAGGTCCTGGGTCGCCCAGAGGTTCTCAGGACATGCTGCGCTGCTACTCCGCACCCTGCCCCTCTCCCTTCACCTCCCACCACAGATGCAAATCTTTGACGTGTCTGCAGCCTTGCTTGGATGGCCCCAAATGAGCCCAGAACATGCTCTTTCCTCTTTGCCCCCTCTCACCCCCCTGCCGGCTTCCTTCCTTCCCCACAGGTCTGCTAATTCCTCTCACCCATCATATCCTTGCTCGCCTGTCCTCCAAGAGGCGATCTCTGGCTTCCCAGGGAAGAACTAATTCCTCCCAAACCTCTCTACATGGTGCAGAAATCAGTGGTGCATAGTCTGAAGCCAGATGGCCTGTGGTCGGTCGCCTTTGAGTTCCCCGGAGCACGACTTTGGTGCCTCAGTTTTCCCATCTGTGAAATGGGCGCACTCGCAGTTTCTTCCTCACGAGGCTCTTAGAAGAATTAAATGAATCCACCTGTGACAAGGACCCAGGGCAGTGAGAGACATGCATGCCCTTAGCAAGTGCTAGCTGTCATTACACATATTTCTCTGTTCTACTTGTCACAGGGATTGAAATTTATTAACATCTGCACCCTCAGCGCTCAGAACTAAGCTCAAAACATGATGGGTGCTTCGCAGGGTGACTCACTGTCCCAGTTTACCCAGGATGGAGCAGTTTCCCCGGATACAGGAGTTTTGGTACTTAAACTGGGAAAGTCCCAGGCAAACCAGAACAATTTGGCCACCCCGATATTCCCACATATATTTGGAGATGATACCTATGCATAAGAAGGACACCAAAACCCATCTTGGATGGCATCCAGATTTGGAAGTATACATAAATGGAAGGAACTTAACCTTAAGAGCTTCAACTTAGAATCTAACCAAAATAAAGCTTTTTAAATAGAAAGATGTTAAAAGATTCTGATGCTGGAAGAAAGTGAAGGCCAAAGAAGGGGGCGGCAAAGAATGAGATGTTTAGATAGCATCAGTGACTCAACGGACATGAATTTGCACAAACTTCGAGAGCTAGTGAAGGACAGGGGAGCCTGGCACGCTGCAGTCCATGGTGTTGCAAAGAGTCGGACAGGACTTAGCGACTGAACAGCAACAGATAGGAAGATGTTACTAACAACAGACCTCAGTAATAGATGGTCCTCACAGTTCAAGGTAGTGTGAGGATCTGGCAGAAGCGTCAGCAAATATGCTCCAGAACTAGAATCACTTAATTGGTCTGGAATCCTTTGTTTCCTCCAGAGTTCTTTGGAGAGAGTGATACCTCTTCTCAACAGGGATGTCAAGGCGCAAGATCAAGATGTGGGCACAAAGAACTTGAAAAGGGAAGCAAACATCAACAAGATAAAAACAGAAAGAAAAAAAAAGCCACACCCTCCAAACTTCAAGATTAGTTGATTTTTTTCTCTTCAATGTAAGTTTCATCTTGGGGCTCTGGTGAAGGGGTGCACATGGATTCTGCCAACAACCACTCCCAGTTCTGGCTGGGATTTCAGAAGAGAGTGAGGAGGGGGTGTTACCCTCGGCTCCACCATCCACCCAAGATCTGGACTCTGGGCAGGTGCCTCACTGCCACCAGCCCAAACTCAGTAATACCTGTCACTCCACATTCATCACCTGGTCCTTGGTGTGGCTCTGAAGCCACTTCATCTAACCCAGACGGTGCGTCATGCAGTCTCCAGAAATGACAGTCTTTCATCACGGGTGTCAAGAAAATTCGGAGACTAACGAACTTCTACCCTGAGACACCATGAACGTCAGCAACTGCTGCTGACATGCGTGGACAGGAAGAAGGGGGACAGAGTTCACACTGCCGCAGGCACCTCCACCCTCAGTGCTTTATAACCAGCAAGGATGGGCGGGGGGAGCTTGGCAGAAACTAGGGGCTTTAAGGAGCCTTGGGTGATTTTCTTCCTTCCCAACTCCAATTCTTTCTGGTGAAATGACCGACAGGCAAGCGGGGTCCAAAAACAAAGGACAGAGAGGTGACTCCTGATGCTGAGTAAATTCTCCCTAGGCAATTGCAGAAGACACACGGGCTTGACTGCCAACTCCAGTCAGGAACTGACCTGGTGGAGAAGCGTGGCCACTGAGCTCAGAGATGTTACAGGTGGGATGTGTGTGCCTGGTACCTGATACCGCTATGTGTGGGGTTTTCAGAAACACCTGCGTGGGTCCTGTTATTCACAAGCATGGCTGGGTACCACCCATCTCTAAGAGGTCAGAGGGAATGACGTGGACCACAACCTTCATACCCAACCATGATCTGGGGAAAAGAGAAGACACAGAAGAATGTGAGCAAGTGCGGCACATAGAGGGGAACACAAAGGGCCCAAAGAAAGTTAAGACCATAGGATTTTTTTTTTTTTTTTGGATGATAGGACTTTTAAGACAAGTCGAATATTTAAGAGCAAAAACCTGGAGGGCTTTTCTGGTGGCTCGGTGGTAAAGAATTCGCCTACCAAATGCAGGAGACACAGGTTCGATCCCTGGTCCGGGAAGATCCCTCGTGTGGAACAACTAAACCCGTGGGCCGCAACTTCTTAGCCTGTGTCTACACCCCGGGAGCCACAACTACAGAGCCCATGTGCCCGCGCTCTACAACAGGAGAGGCCACCACAGTGAGAAGCCTGCACATCGCAACGACAGCAGCCCCCACTCCCCACAACTTGAGAAAAGCCAGAGGAGCAAACGAAGACCCAGCACAGCCAAAAAGAAAGAAAGAAAGAAGCGCACAACCTCAGTTCAAAATCCAGCTCTTGTCACTTCTAGGCTGTGCGACCGTGTTTCATTTCTCCATGCCTCGGTCTCTTCATCAGGAAAATGGAATTATAATCGGACCCCCACCTTCACAGGGTTGCATGTGCTCAGAACACTGGGCACTTGAGTCATTACAAAAGCATTAGATTTAACTACTTACAGGGAGGCGGAATCGAGTCCAGGGAGGGGGAGGTTGCTTGCTCGCAGTGACACAGACGGGCAGAAGGCAGAATGCAGATCCCTTCACACCATGCTCACCCCTTCTCAGGCCACTTCCTTCACACCTTTACTTGTTTGTCCAAACCGCCTACAGTTTGATCCTCCCACCCTCACCCGGACTGGAGAGGGTAACACCCTCTAAAGTTGTCCACATCCTCATCACAGAAGGCTCATTCCTGGCAGCTCAGACGACAAAGAATCCGCCTGCAATGCAGAAAACCTGGGTTCAGTCCCTGGGTAGGGAGGATCTCCTGGAGAAGGGAATGGCAATCCACTCCAATATTCTTGCCTGGAAAATTCCATGGGCAGAGGGGCCTGGGGGGCTACAGTCCATGGGGTTCCAGAGCTGGACACGACTGAGCAACTCACACTTTCACTTTCAATTCCCAGAACACGTGGTTCTTTTTTTTTAATACTTATTTTTATCTTTTAAAGATTTTTTTTAATGTGGACTTTTTTTTTAAAGTTTTTATTTACTTTGATACAATATGTTGTTCAGTCACTTAAGTCATGTCCCACTCTTTGCAACCCCATGGACTGCAGCATGCCGGGCTTCCCTGACCTTCACCATCTCCCAGAGCTTGCTCAAACTCACGTCCATTGAGTCGGGGATGCCATCCAATGTAGCTTCTCTTTTATGCTTTGGGTTTTGGCCTGGAGGCACGTGGGATCTTAGCTGCCCATCCAGGGATCAAACCTGCACCTCCTGAATTGAAAGACGAAGTCTTAACCACAGGACTGTCAGGGAAGTTCCAGAATACGTTGCCTTAAATGGCAAAAGGGACTGTGCAGCTGTGACGAGGTTAAGGCCCTTGAGAGGAGGAGATGATTCAAGTGGCCCCAAGACAACCACAATGGTCCTTAGAAGACGGAGGCAGGAGGGCCTCAAAGACAGAAGAGGCCCTATTGGCTTTGAAATAGGCTCAGGGAGCCATGGACCAAGATACATAGGTGATTGCTAGTTGGTTTTTTCCAGCAGTCACGTACGGATGTGAGAGTTGGACCATAAAGAAGGCTGAGAACAGAAGAATTGATGCTTTTGAACGTTGGTGCTGGAGATGACTCTTGAGAGTCCCTTGGACAGAAGATCAAATCAGTCCATCCTAAAGGAAATCAGTCCTGAATATTCATTGGAAGGACTGATGCTGAAGCTGAAGCTCCAATACTCTGGCCACCTGATGTGAAGAACTGACTCACTGGAAAAGACCCTGATGCTGGCAAAGATTGAAGGCAGGAGGAGAAGGGGACGACAGAGGATGAGATGGTTGGATGGCATCACCGACTCAATGGACATGACTGAGAAAATTCCAGGTGATAGGGAAGGACAAGTGTGCTGTAGTCCACGGGGTCCCAAAGAGTCAGACAGGACTGAGCGAATGAACAACAAAACGAAGAAGCTAGAAAGGACCAGGAGACAGATTCTCTTTCGCCGAGAGCCTCCAGGAGAGCAGCGCCTGGAGTTTCACCCAGTGACACCCATTGTGGACTCCTGACCTCCAGACTGTATGATCATAAACGCGTTGTTTCAGCTACTAGGCTTGTAATCTCTTACAGTAGGCAGAGCAAACAAACTTGCCCACTCCTAGCTGGGTGGCCCAATTCCCACCAGCCCTGCGGACTCCCAAGGGGTCTCTCCCACCCCCACAGCAGTGCCCCCCACCAGAGACCTGAGCCCCTCAACCTCCCACCCTAGCTCCCAGGCATCTGTCCGCCCACCCTCAGCTCAGCAGGAACCCTTCTTCAGGCTCAACCTCTACTTCAAGCCCACGAGAGTGGCCACCCCACCACACCCTGCCACATCCCAGGGACACTGCTCCAGCAATGACCCCTTCTGACAGCCCTGCCCTCTCAGCTGGCTCCTCTCCTGATCTCAGGCTTGCTTGTGCTTAGACAGTCATGTCTGATTTTTTTGCGACCCCATGGACTGCAGTCCGCCAGGCTCCTCTGTCCATGAGATTCTCCAGGCAAGAATATTGGAGTGGGTTGCTATGCCCTCCTCCAGGGGATCTTCCTGACCCAGGGATCGAACTCGTGTCTCCGGCATCTCCTGCACCGGCAGGCAGGTTCTTTAACACAAGTACCACCTGGGAAGCCCCTCCCAATCTCTAAGCTTGTTCAAATTGTTCCTCATTAAAAGGTAAAAACAGGGCTTCCCTGGCGGCTCGGTGGTAAAGAATCCACCTATCAATGCAGGAGACACAGGTTCGATCCCTGAACCAGGGAGATCCCACATGCCATGGAGCAAATAAGCCCGTGCGCCGCAACTACTGATACTGAGCTCCAGAGCCGGGGAGCCACAACCGATGACGCCCGTGCACCCTAGACAGAGCCTGGGCCCCTCAACAAGAGAAGCCACTGCAACGAGAAGCCCGCGCACCACAGCTAGAGGGGAGCCCCTGCTCTCCAAAACTAGCCAAAGCCTGAGCAGCAACAAAGACCCGGCACAGCCATAAATAAATAAATATTTTAAACAAGAAAGGTAAAAATAGACATTTCTCCAAAGAAGACATACGGATGGCTAACAAACACATGAAAAGATGCTCAACATCACTCATTATTAGAGAAATGCAAATCAAAACCACAATGAGGTACCACTTCACACCAGTCAGAATGGCTGCGATCCAAAAATCTGCAAGCAATAAATGCTGGAGAGGGTGTGGAGAAAAGGGAACCCTCCTACACTGTTGGTGGGAATGCAAACTAGTACAGCCACTATGGAGAACAGTGTGGAGATTCCTTAAAAAATTGCAAATAGAACTACCTTATGACCCAGCAATCCCACTTCTGGGCATACACACCGAGGAAACCAGAATTGAAAGAGACACATGTACCCCAATGTTCATCGCAGCACTGTTTATAATAGCCAGGACATGGAAACAACCTAGATGTCCATCAGCAGATGAATGGATAAGAAAGCTGTGGTACATATACACAATGGAGTATTACTCAGCCGTTAAAAAGAATTCATTTGAATCAGTTCTGATGAGATGGATGAAACTGGAGCCGATTATACAGAGTGAAGTAAGCCAGAAAGAAAAACACCAATACAGTATACTAACACATATATATGGAATTTAGGAAGATGGCAATGATGACCCTGTATGCAAGACAGGGAAAGAGACACAGATGTGTATAACGGACTTTTGGACTCAGAGGGAGAGGGAGAGGGTGGGATGATTTGGGAGAATGACATTCTAACATGTATACTATCATGTGAATTGAATCGCCAGTCTATGTCTGACGCAGGATGCAGCATGCTTGGGGCTGGTGCATGGGGATGACCCAGAAAGATGTTCTGGGGAGGGAGGTGGGAGGGGGGTTCATGTTTGGGAATGCATGTAAGAATTAAAGATTTTAAAATTTAAAAAAAAAAAATAAAAATAAAAATAAAAAATGGAAAAAAAAAATCTCCAAAAGGGTACACAAAAAAAATGATAAGATTTATTTTTCCAGGAAAAGGAACTTATGTGACTGAGGCTGAAGGTGGGAGCAAATTTTTGTGCTTTTTTTGGGTAACTTTACATTATTGAACCATGTGAGTACAATATATACTCAAAATATTAAAAGTATAAGCCATTATAAAAGCTAAAGACATTGTTAATTTGTGAATAAACAAGAGTCTGATGGTAAAAAAATAAAAAAATAAAAAAAAAATAAAAGCCCCCGCTACCCCAGCCTGCATCCTCAGCCCCGCAGCCTGTGAGCTTCTCTTCCACGTCCTTGGATTCACCCAGGGCCACCAATCTCCTTCCTCCCTCGGCCATGACCCCTCCAAGCCCACTTCCCATTTCCTGTCCTCCTCTCCCAAGGCTGCTGGCACCTTCTCTGGAAGGACTTCCTCACTAGCCTGGCCTTGCACCTCCATCTTCTTCCGGGTCAGCCCTTCCATGGAAGGACCCCAGGGACTTGGGGGTCTGCACACAACCCCGAGAGTCCCCTCAACTCCTCAACCCCACACCTGCCATCTTCACCTTTAGCAAATAGCAAACTGTTTGAACACAGAGCTGGCCTCTCCCCCAGGCCTGGTGGGGAGGTAAACTGAGTCTCACACCATGGAAGCACCTACCAAAATTTAATACGCAGGAGTCCTTTAACCCAGAGATTCCTCCTCTAGGTACGTGCATTGGAGCTGACGCCATGCGTTGAGGTAGTGACAAACGCTGAGCACACAGGGGTACCCACTGCCTTGTTGCTAGAAACCACCTAATTGTCCATCAGCAGAGAAGTGGGTAGACCAGTTACACTCCACCCACAGCGGGGAATGGCATGCGACCATCAAGACTGAAAGAGGAACTTCATGTGTGGAGACACAGATGTCCCTGCAATATTAACAGATCACTGCGTGAAAAAAGCCCGAATGGTGTCTATCATCTCAGGCCATCACTGGTGTACAAGGAAGAAGGATACACATTTCCTTATAGAATACGCATGAAATGTCTCCAAATGGATACACAAGGAAGTGATACAGCAACCGGAAATTCTCTGGCAGTGCAGAGGTTAGGACTCAGCGCTTTCACCGAGCCACCCAACCTAAAGGGGGGGTGGGGCGGGGGAGAAGAAACAGATAACAGTGGCTGCCTGTAAAAGGAGGGAGGTACACTGGGGAATGTAGCTGGATGAATGCTTTTCACTCTTAGACTTGGTCTTTTGTATACTGAGCCATAGCCATACTACATAGTCAAAAAATTAAGAAATTACTTAAGTTAAATATAATTATAACAATAAGTTTGTAGTTCTATGATCTATTCTTTATAATTTGTATTAATTATAACATAATTAAATGTTTTAAAATTAAATTAAATTTAAAATATAATAAACTTTTTTTAAAATAGGGACAAAGAGCCTCTTCTGCAAACCCCGTATCTGCCCTTCCCAGGTTGGTTTTTCACATCCTCTCACTTCTGGGTGAAATGACATCATCAGTCCTTGGTCCCATGACTGGTGTTTCATGCCCCTCAGCTGGCCTTTGGCCCCTCCCTAAGGGTTTGCAGACAGATTTTCAGGTTACTGATTACTTCTCTTTGGTGAGAAGACATGCACACCATCGCTTCCTCTATCTCAGTCCCAAATCTGTACTAATAACATCCTATCGGCCACAGTAAAACTCTTCTCTTTTCACACGGGGAGTTCTAAAAGCTGAGGATGGATGTGGGACTGTGGGCCGGGTGGCATGGGCCCTCCCTCACTGGCCTTAAGGAACCCATTTGAGGAGGGAAAGTGAACCAGCCTGGGAAGACATGGGAGCAAGCACAAAGGGGAAACTGAGCCCAGATTCTAAGGCAAGCAGAAGGTCTGAGACAAGAGAAGGATGCAGGCAAGGGAAATAGGAGGGGGATGCACAGGCAGGCACACCTGTGCTCCACGGGGAAGTGACAGAGGTTGGCCAGGAGGGTAAGGCCAGGTTACAGGAGTCTTTGCACCATCAAGAGTCCGGCCCTGGGACTGCCTGGCAGTCCAATGGCTAAGACCACAATTTCACTGCAGGGAATGCAGGTTCAATCCGTGGTCAGGGAACTAAGATCCCCACATGTTGCACAACCAAAATAAAACAAACAAAAAATAAGCCTGGTCCACGCGAGGTGGGGATGGGACCAGATCTTTCAGGGAGGGACCCCGCCCCGCAAGCAGGTTCTGTTTCATTAACCAGCAGCCCAAAAGCGGCTTGAAAAACCCCCTCCAAGTTTTCAACTCCTGCCAAGGATAATTCAGATTCTAAAAATAAGCCTCAAAACCTAGAATATCAGGGGAAAGCAGCCACAGCAAAAGCCACCCAAGAAGTCCCCGTCAGTATAAACACACATCAAAGGCCCAACGGCCCATCGCCAAGGGCTTCTCTCCCCAGATCACACAATCAACATAACAAAAACTCCAGGCTAGTAACTCCTGGTGTTGCTATCATCTGACCGAGGCCCTTTGTCAATATCCCTCCCCCGAAAGTCTCTTAATCATTTTCTAAAATGATCCCCTATTTCTCTCTGCCTCCTTAAGAGTCTGCAAAAAAAAAAAAAAGATAAGAAAACACTCACCTCGGAGTCTTGTGGTTCTGTGACACCCCAGGCTGCACACAGCCCCCGTCCCGTCCTCTCCTTTGCTGTTTCAAGACTTCTGAAGGCTCCCCGTGGGTAAGAACTCCGTGTAAAGAGCTACTAGCTTCCCTGGAAGCCTCCCTTAAGGAAAGTCAACAAGCTGGGCATTTGTCTTGACGATAACTATCTGCGTTACTTGGGAGGCCCCTATTTGCTTATTTCCTCAATTCTGGCCATATTCCAGATGACTGTGGGTTTTATAACTGTCATGTCTTTGAGAATTATAAAACAGTGTTTCCTTCAGCGAGACTTCAGGTAAGGACAGGGTGGTAAGCATTAACCTCCTACAGTCTTTTCAGCCTTCCCCTGGCCCATCTGTAACAAGCCCAGCCCTGGATGATGCACGCCTTCCTCATTCGTCCTAATTGCTTCCTGTCTGTAAATTAGATTCTGTTTCCCTAACTAGCCCACATCACACCCCTCTGGGGAAGGGCTGCAATCCTTGTTTCTCTGGATTCTCCCTCCAAGGAGCTTTGGGGAAAGCAACACACAGACTACCTCCTAGCCAGAGATTTCATGCACAAAGATGGCATGCTGCTGCTGCTGCTAAGTCGCTTCAGTCGTGTCCGACTCTGTGCGACCCCATAGATGGCAGCCCACCAGCCTCCCCTGTCCCTGGGGTTCTCAAGGCAAGAACACTGGAGTGGGTTGCATATATAGCCCATATATGATGGGGCAATCTATGGCGTAAGCTCGAAGAGTGTATTGGCAGGGCATAGTTTTTCCAGTTTGACATATAGCACTGTATAAGTTTGGGGGGCTTCCCAGGTGACTAAAGTGGTAAAGAATCCACCTGCCAACACAGGAGACGTGGGTTCAATCCCAGAGTTGGGAAGATCTCTGGAGAAGGAAATGGCCACCCACCCTAGTACTCTTGCCTGGGAAATCCCATAGACAGAGGAGCCTGGCGGGCTACAGTCCCCGGGGTCACAAAAAGTCGGACACCAACTTAGCAACTGAACAACAACAACAACTGTGTAAGTTTTAGGTGTACAACATAATGATTTCCCTTACACATCATGAAATGATTACAAGTAGTTTAGTGAACAGCCATCCTCTCGTAGTCTCAACCCAAAGAAACAGAAAAAAATTCTTTGCATGAGAACTCTGATTTACTCTCTTAATAAGTTTCATGAATAATGTATAGTATGTTCATTATCTTTACTATGAATTTACATTCTGATTACTTACTTAGAAGTAGAGAACTAGAGAAGTATGTATTTTTTATGTTTTTTACTTTTTTAAACTTATTATTTTATATTGGAGTATAGCTGATTAACAATATTGTGATAGTTTCTGGTGGACAGCAAAGGAATTCAGCCATACAGATGCATGTATCCATTCTTCCCCAAACTCCCCTGCTACCCAGGCTGTCACATAACATTGAGCAGAGGAGTATGTATTTTTTAAATACAGAAGAAAAGACAAATTTCCTTAAAGAATTCCAAATGACGTGTAGAAGCACCCTCCCTCTAAGTGAAACTGAAGTCTCTTCTGTTGTGTCCAACTCTTTGTGACCCCTTGAGCTGTAGCCTACCAGGCTCCTCTGTCCATGGGATTTTCCAGGCAAGAGTACTGGAGTGGGTTGCCATTTCCTTCTCCAGGGGATCTTCCTGACTCAGGGATCAAACTCAGGTCTCCCGAATTGTAGATAGATGCTTTACCATCTGAGCCACCAGGGAAACCCAAGACCATAGGTTTGACTAGATGGACATTTGTCCATCTACTTTGTCAGCAAAGTAATGTCTCTGCTTTTTAATATGCTCTGCAAGGCTTGTTGGATCTTAGCTCCCCACGGACTGCAGCCCACCAGGCTCCTCTGTCTATGGAGTTTTCCAGGCAAGAATACTGGAGTGGATTGCCATTCCCTTCTCCAGAGGATCTTCTCAACCCAGGGATCGAATCCTGGTCTCCTGCATTGCAGGCAGATTCTTTACTGTTTGAGCTACAGGGAAGTTTCTTCTCCCTCTAAGAAGTAGAGCTTAATCTTGACCCTTCCTCTCCTGGGTGAGGCCTTCTCTGATAGCTCAGGGGACCTCGGTTCGATTCCTGGGTCTGGAAGATCCACTGGAGAAGGGATAGGCTACCCACTCCAGTATTCTTGGGCTTCCCTGATGGCTCAGCTGGTAAAGAATCTGCCTGCAGTGCGGGAGGCCTGCTTTTGATCCCTGGGTTGGGAAGATCCCCTGGAGGAAGGAAAGGCTAATGGTCTATGAAAAGAGGAAAAAGAGGAACTCTGCTACGGGGAAAGCTGGCAGCAGCGATGTCTTCGGGTATCATGTTGTACCCCCTTGTGAAGTGAAGAGCCCTTCATCTCTGTGGCCTTCTCCCGCAAAACCGGTAACCCCAGTAGAATCACAAGACAAACATCAGACCAACCCAATGTGAGGGAAATTCTACGAAATCTTTGCCCATTACAGCTTAGAAACAGCCATGAGAAACAAGGAAAGATTGAGGAGACAGGAGGAGTTGGTGATGGTGTGATTAAATGCAGTGTGGTACCCTGGATGGGGTCTGGGAACAGAAAAAGAGACTTTAGCAGAAACATCAAACAATGTCTGGAGGGTGAGCGACAGTGAGGTGCCAGAGCTCATTTCCTAGTTTCACACAAGTCCTGCAGTGATGATGTAAGATGTTCACAGATGAGGGAAGACGTTCACAGCGGGGAAACTAGGGGAGAGGTGGATGGAACACTCCTTGCACTAACTGCTGCTGCTGCTGCTAAGTCACTTCAGTCGTGTCCAACTCTGTGTGACCCCACAGACGGCAGCCCACCAGGCTCCCCCGTCCCTGGGATTCTACTTTCTGGCAAATCTAAAATTAAACTATCAGATGGAGGTTTCCCTGGCAGTTCACTGGCCAAGACTCCCGAAGCAGAGGGCCCAAGGTCAGGGAACTAGATCCCGCATGCAATAACTAAGATCCCACACAGCCAAATAAATAAATAAATATTTAAATTTAAATTTAAATAAATATTTTAAAAAAAAACAAAAAACCAACTTTAAGATGAACTGAAGCAGGGCAGGCCTTACCCAAAAGCATACAAGTTCAGTTTTTAAAGACAAAACAGGGCTTCCGGGGTAATCCAGTGGTTAAGAATCTGAATGCCAATGCAAGGGACACAGGTTCAATACCTGGTCCGGGTAGATCCCACGTTCCTCAGGACAACTAAGTTCTTGCGCCACAACTACAGAAACCTGCATGCCTGCCTAGAGACCATGCTCCACAGCAAGAAAAGCTACCGCAATGAGAAGCCCACGTACGCAACTAAAGAGTAGCTCCCGCTCGCTGCAACTAGAGAGAAGTCTGCCCAGCAACAAAGACCCAGTGCAGCCAAAAACAAATATATGTCTTTTTTTTAATTAAAAAAAAAAATCAAGCTGCCATTAAAAAGAAGTTTAAGGTTTAATTTACTTTTTTTTTTTTTTAAAGAAAGTTTTATTTCCCCTCAGGTATTTTGGTTAAATGGGAAGGATCAAGTGGAGGCCAGGGTGATGATCAGGGTTTCTAGTATTTCTCTCTGACCCATTACTAGATAGGTTCACAGGTAGATAGATAGATGATTACCAATTACTAGATAGATACACAGGTAGATAGGCAGACAGACAGATACACAGACACCGCCATTTTAAGTGAATAAGCCTTAAAGTTTAGTGAATCTCCTCCCAGCATTGTACACTGATGCCTGGCCACAAATAGGTGATAAACTATATGTATTTTATATATATATATATTGATTGATTGATTGATTGAAGTCACTCAGTTGTGTCCGACTCTTTGCGGCCCCATGGACTGTAGCCTACCAGGCCCCTCTGTCCATGGGATTTTCCAGGCAAGAATACTGGAGTGGGTTGCCATTTCCTTTTTATATATCTCAGCACAAATAGGTTAGGTGGCCACAGGTAGGTGATAAACTTCTAAAAATACATCCTCCTGATGTGTATAGAACAGTTTTCTGGATTTAGGTATTAGATCAACACACAAAAGGGCAAGGCCTTCAGAGAGAAGATAAGGCAGCTTTTTCCCCACCCACTTAATCCTCTAAAATCAGTTCTTTCAGGAACAGAAAGAGGAAGATTATTCAATTCCATTCCCTGCCCCCACAGTCCAGGCCCCAGAAAAGAATACAGGCATTAGAGAAATGACCCCAGGGAAAAAGACATTCCTGTGCAAAAAAGAAGGACACACACACATGCAAATTGTCAGGCCTCCTAAGAAAATAGCCTAGTTTGTACACAAGGTGGAGAACCAGCTGAGGAGGTCAAAGAGAGCTGGTCTTTCACGGTCTCCGGAGAAAACTATTCTTTACAATCTATTAGGAGGAAGAATTTAGACAAAAAGGGAAACTGGGATCTCCAACTCTCTTCGGGAGAGGAAGTGAGAAATTACACTAAGGTTCTTAGGCCAATGAACCCCAAATAAATTCAGCCTACCTCCGTTAAAAGCACAGAAGCTCACAGGGAAAGATTTCAGGGACATGTTTTCACATTCCATCTTCCGAATTCAGTTTCTTTCGCCAGGCAGAGATAAAGTGACCACAATCTGAGAGTCAGGTTCAAATATGGCTTAAGTACAAATTACAGTGATTTGTGGAATGGAAAATGCTTCCAATGGGGAGCTGGGCTGCGCCCCCAGAATCAAAGGGAAACAATTCCCCCCCTGGATTCCTGGTGAAACCACATCCCCAGTTTCCACATGAATGACGGTTTTTGATGAAACAGCACAATGAGAACATTAATAGGGCTGCATCAGGAGACAAAATTATTCGTACCCTGACTACAACTTCATAAAAAAGCAGGCACCATGACAAGAAGCCGCCAAATAAGGAAAACTGATGCTAGCTGTTTCATTCACAGGCTGAGATTATACCGGATACGCTTCGTTATCTTTCATGCTTTCTGTAATATTGTTATTTTTTACATAACTTTAAAAAATACCAATGCAGCCTTTATGAATAATCTCCCTGGACTCAAGGATAGGGTGAGTCAATGCTAAACTCTTACATTTACCTCAGGAACATTGTCAATTCTAAAACTCCATGAGAGGAAATTCCCTGGCAGTCTAGTGGTCAGGATTTCCTCCTTGCTTTCACTGCAGGGGGCATGGGTTAGATCTCCCAAAATAAATAATTTTTTTTTTTTTTTTAAAGAAAAGAAGAAACCCCCATGAGCTAAATAGCTTAAATTCTTCACCATTATTTTCCCTGACGTTAACACCCACGAAGAAGAAAGTGCCTCTGACTTTTCGGATCTCGGTGAATTAACTTCCTACCTACTAGGTAAACAGGGAATTGCCACTGAGACACCCGTGATATTTACTTTCTTCTGTCCAGGCCCTAAGTCTTATGAAAGTACACACAGTTCTTCACAGAAATAATCTGCAGTCAAAAGACAAATTCATTGGCCACAAAAGTGTTATCCCGACTGCCCTGAGCTCCAGTGCAGGTGCAAACAGTAAGATGAAATTGTGAGGACCCAGGAAAGTACCACTTAGAGCTCAACCCCGATGAGTTAAGGAAGGCTACTTGCTTGGTGAGACGGACCACATTGCCCAGTGAGCTATTTTCATTGCAGTAAAAGCACAAACAAATAGAAGACAGGTCACAGTGTCAAAACTCTAAGACTTCGAGTCATGGAACTCATTTTTTTCCACCATCACTGTAGCTGGGGTTGATTCATTTTCAGTGGGAGAATTTTAAGTCCTTGATGGGCATACTCCCATTCTCAGAGTGGCACCATAGCACTGCCAGTCGTGGGTAAAATCAAGGAAGCATGCCCTGTCTATCTGCTTGAAAATGAACTTGGGCTGGAAATGCCTTCCAGTTCCTTTGCTCTCAGTGGCTTCTCTTTTACTGTCCTCAACTATGGGCTAGCCTGCACTTCCTCCAAAGCTTTGCTGAGCCTCTTCTGCTCATTTGGAATACATGTACCTTCTATGACCTGTATTCTCAGGTCTCTGCTTTCCTATGAAATTTTCCCTGACTTGTAGCTCACTCCTTTCCATTTTTTTCAATCCTTCCAGAGTAAAGGGCATTGCTGAGCACTGACTATCCACCTGTGTTTTTTTCCACTTTCCACTGCAGCATAAACCCCTCAGAACATACAGACATTTCTTCTGTGTCCTTTACAAGGCTAGAGTAGCATTTTATTTCCCCACAACCATCCAGTAAAAGGGACTAAAGGAACAAAGGAAAGTTTACTCACCAGAGACAGTGAAATGACTTCAATCTAGTATTTAGAGACTTAAGAAATTGATCCTCCATCTCAGATCAATCAGTGAGTCACTTAATCCACAAAAACATTACAATGAGGATACTTTCACAAATGTGAATAAAAGCATCTATTATTCATGCCTTCAAGTAACAGGAAAGGGGGAAGATGGGCCCCTCCCATCGTAGATCTACAATAGACGTTTCTTAGAGAGTCTGGGGCACCTTTAAACCCCAGTGCAAGGCCTGGTTGAGGTAAGCCAGGAGCAGCATGGGTATTATTCTACGTCAGGTAGAGCCAAGTCCTGCTTGCAGGCCTCCTCCAAGTCAACTTCGATAAAACCAAACAGTCTGGTGGAGTCCCAGATACCAGCTCACGCTGGACACCGCATCCAGGTGAGTCTCACTGTAAGAGTCAATCAGAGATGGCTTGGGCAGGGCCAGGGGGCGGGGTGGGGGGTAAGAAGATAGGGGAGGCAGTCAAGCACACACTAATGCAAACCACATCTTTCCTTAAAAGGGCCCCAAGGGAACTGCAGGGCCAACCTGCCTTCCAGACAGCCCTTGAACCAGCACCAGCTCACCCAGCCAAGGGTTTATTCCCCTTGGGAAGATGGGTGGGCGAGTCTTACTCTGATGCACTAAGATGGGAAGGCCCTGTGCCTTCCAGAATTTGGATTTCCCAGCCACCAAAGCTCAGTCCGACATGCAATGACATCAGCCCCACTTATCGGCAGCACAAAAGCCACCAGACAACTAATCAAAGACCAGCCGGCCTGATCCCTGGAATGCACAGCCGGTCCAGAATTCCCCATTTCCCCATCACCTCCTGTCCTGACCTTGATGAAGGGTTTCTGGCATAACAATGACTCCACTGCCCAGATCACAGTGACCTGGAAACCAAAGAGAAAGAGGCCACCTACCTAGCTGGGCGTGGAGGGCCAATGTCCACCTTGCCGGCCTGTGCCACTGGCATGTATCTGGCAGCGGCAGTGGACGGGGTCCCGGCCGACCCCTGCGCTCACAGGGTGCCTACCTTACCCGCCCCCCCCCCCACAACCCCTCCCCGCGAGGGGTCTAGCCAGGGCCCTGGCTCCGTTTGCTCTGTGTCCGGAATTTTTATCTCTCGTGGGCTCCCTAGGCCCGCCGGTGTCCGCCGAGAGCGGTCCTGAATACTATGGGGAATCCCCTGGAGCGGGGGATGGCGGGGAAAAGCAGATATCGTGGACCCCAGAAGTCGAATTTCTGGGACCGGCGTCGGAAATCTGTTGGGCTTTTTTTGTTTGGTTGGTTGGTTTTGTTTCTGAATAGCCGTGCGATAATAAGTCTGGAAACTTCAACTTTGAGAGAGCAGCTACCAAGCGAGACGAAACTTTCTTGAATATCTTCGGGGTGTCCTCTCCCGAGGAGGAGACCCCCGCGAGCAACACGGGGCGCGCTTTCAGGTGAGGGCGGGATGACCCCACCGCGCGCGATCCGCGGGCGATCGGCTCACTTCGGGGAGCAGGAACGGGACCCAGCCTGGACTGCGGCGGGAACAAGCGCCAAGTGACTGGAAGCCCGGCCTCCCCGGCCCCGCGTGGAAGATCGCGGCGGGACTCCGACGCCCTCCAACCACTTCGAACCCCGGGGACCCGCCAGGGTTCCGGGACACCGCCACCACTCCCGCGGAGTCCGGAGCTGGTGCTGGCACCGCACCGACCCCGCTCTCCACCCACCACCAGCTCGTCGCTCCGCGGATCAGCACCCCGGTCGCTGCCTCCTCCCGTCGGCGACCCCAGCCCGCGCCCCCGCCGCCAGCCAACACGCTCCTCACTCACCGCCGCGCGCGCCGCCAGTCGAGCCGGGAGGTCTGAGCAGACGGAGCTGGGGGGCGGACTGGCTGGAAGACGGCGGGGAGGAGCGCCTGAAGGCGGGGGGCGGGAGCTGGACCGGCCGGGGCGGGGCGCTCCGGCTCCCGCTTCCGGCTTGTCCCCGCCTCTATGCGCCGCCTGGACCCGATCCTTCCCACTCGCGGGGGGCCGCCTCCCCCAAGCTAGAAACCCCATCAGGGACCTGCGACCCTCTGGCTTCTACCCTTCCCCTCCACCGCTCCGATCTCCCGCTAACCTCGGAACACCCCCTTGACACCCCTAGACCCCGCTCACTCCCTGGAACCCCCTAGTTTCAGCCCAGACCCCACTCTCAGAGAGTGTCTCCCCTTTCGGGTTCTGCTCCTGCTCGTGGATCCGCGCCACGTGCCCGCACAACCTTGAACTTCCCTCCTGATTTCCATTCCCACTCTGCTCTCCCCTGCGCCCCTGGGTCCCCATCTTCGGCATTTGTTCTCCTTCCCGGTTCTCAGACAATGCTGATCACCTCCAGATCCCTTGCCAAGGCATCCAGCGCTCCCTGCCCTCCGGAAGTCGGCCCTTTTCTCCCCATACCTCAATTCTGTGCATTCAGATGCATCCAGGCAACCCAAGAAAATCCATGTGCCTTTGGCCATGTGCCCACTTGCTCTGGCCTCAGTCTCCTGTCTGTAACATGGGCATAACAGTACCTGTCTCGTAAGATCCACAGAGATTTAGCTGAACAATGCAAGCAAAGCGTTCAGCACAGATTGTGCTAAATTAAACCTATCCTAGCTGCTAACTCGCAGAAGGCAATGGCACCCCACTCCAGTACTCTTGCCTGGAAAATCCCATGGACGGAGGAGCCTGGCAGGCTGCAGTCCACCGGGTCGCTAAGAGTCAGACACGACTGAGGGACTTCACTTTCACTTTTCACTTTCATGCATTGGAGAAGGAAATGGCAACCCGCTCCAGTGTTCTTGCCTGGAGAATCCCAGGGATGGTGGAGCCTGGTGGGCTGCCGTCTCTGGGGTCTCACAGAGTCGGACACAACTGAAGCAACTTAGCAGCAGCAGCAGCTGCTAACTATTGGACTGATCAAAAAGTTCATTCAGGTTTTCCCTAAGATGAAACAAAAACCCAAATGAATTGTTTGGCCAACCCAATACTTTGCATGCACCCAGGGTGTCCTGTGGCCCCTGCTACTTTCTCACTCAATCACTGAAAGCTCTGGAAATGAGTAACTACTATTTCAGTTCAGTTCAGTTCAGTTCAGTCGCTCAGTCGTGTCCGACTTTTTGCGACCCCATGAATTGCAGCACGCCAGGCCTCCCTGTCCATCCCCAACTCCCGGAGTTCACTCAAACTCAGGTCCATAGAGTCGGTGATGCCATCCAGCCATCTCATCCTCTGTCGTCCCCTTCTCCTCCTGCCCCCACTATATCAACATCCATCAACTCACTGCCCCTCAATAGATGCTGCATCTCTGACAAGAGCCTCTATTATCCTGCTAGAGTAATAACAGCAGCCCTGATCCTGCTAGTAAGGCCCCCTGGAAAGTCATTACAGGGCATTGATGATGGTGTGGCTTTAAGGTGAGAATCCTCTGTCCATGGGATTCTCAAAGCAAAAATACTGGAGTGGGTTGCCATTCCCTTCTCCAGGAGATCTTCCTGACCCAGGGATTGAACCCAGGTCTCCCATGTTGCAGGCAGATTCTTTACCATTTGAGCACCAGGGAAGCCCCAAATACAGAGTCCTGCAGAATGGGTGGAACCCTATTGTGGCTACCTAGAGAAATGCTGTCGGGGCAGAAAGCCTAAGAGCCCCCTGTGGATTCATAGACTTGGATTCCAGAACTCTTCTGGAGGTGGAACCTCTCACCACCCCCCAACTTCACGCTGAGACCCAGGCAGAGAGTAACTTGTCCAAGGTCTTACAGCAAACTGTCCCCCTTCTTCCCTGCCCAAAGGTCTTACCACCTTTCACCAAGTGGACCCAAATACTAGCAGCCATGGACATATTACTCAGTTAAAGGAGGGTAATTCAATCCTTCAGCATGAGAAATTGCCAGATAAGATGTTATTAGTGATGCCAATCTTTTCTTGTTTTAAAACTCTAGAGGAAAAAAATATATACACATAACATAAAATAATAATAATAAAAACTATAGAGGGACTTCCCTGGCAGCCCAGTGGTCGCTGGGACTCTGCACTTACAATCCTGGGGGCGCAGGTTCGATCCCTGGTCAGGGAACTAGGATCCCACATGCGATGCAACAAAAACAAAATAAAAAATAAGCAAACAGACATAAACTCACACATATGTGGGCAACGGGTTTTTGAGAAAGATACTGAGACCATTTCATGGTAAGAGAGTCTTTAGAGCAAGTGGTGCTGGGGCAACTGCATATTCACACGCAAGAGAGTGAAGCTGGATCCCTGCCTCACACCATATCAAAAAATGAATTCAAGATGGAAAAACTATAAAACTCTTCAGTTCAGTTCAGTTCAGTTGCTCAGTTGTGTCCAACTCTTTGCGACCCCGTGAATCGCAGCACGCCAGGCCTCCCTGTCCATCACCAACTCCCAGAGTTCACTCAGACTTCCATCCATCGAGTCAGTGATGCCATCCAGCCATCTCATCCTCGGTCATCCCCTTCTCCTCCTGCCCCCAATCCCTCCCAGCATCAGAGTCTTTTCCAATGAGTCAACTCTTCGCATGAGGTGGCCAAAGTACTGGAGTTTCAGCTTTAGCATCATTCCTTCCAAAGAAATCCCAGGGCTGATCTCCTTCAGAATGGACTGGCTGATCTCCTTGCAGTCCAAGGGACTCTCAAGAGTCTTCTCCAACACCACAGTTCAAAAGCATCAATTCTTAGAAGGAAACAAAACTGTGAATTCTGTGATCTTGGATTAGGCAATGGTTTCTTAAATATGATATCAAAAGCTTAAGGTACAAAAAGAAAAAAAACAGATAAATTTAACTTCATCAAAATTGAAAAGGTTTTGGGCATGAAAGGACACTACTGGTATACTTTGGGTTTATTAAGGGTTCAGCTTCAGGTCACCGCAAGAAAGTGAAAATTGTAATAAAGCCACACACAAATTTTTTAGCTTCCCAGTGAATATTAAATATATACTAACACTGTACTATAGTCTATTGTGTGCAATAGCATTATGTCTTTTAAAAAGTACATATCTTAATTTTCAAAATACTTTATTGCTAAAAATTTCTAACCATCCTTTGAGTCTTCAGAGAGTCTTAATAGTAATATCAAAGATCACAGATCACCATAACAAATATAATAGTAATGAAAAAGTTTGAAAGATTTAAGGAATTACCAAGATGTGACAGAGAGATAGACGCAAAGTAAGCAAATGCTGTTGAGAAAATGACTTCAATAGACTTGCTTAGCAAAGTTGCCACAAACCTTAAATTTCTAAAAAATAACTTGCTGTATCTGCAAAGTGCAATAAAGTATTTGCACTTTATAAAGCAAAACAACACAAAACAAGGTATGCTTATATCAAGAGAGTGAAAAGACAATCCACAGAATGGGAGAAAATATTTCCAAATCATTTAATCAGGATCTAGTATCCATATTTTGTAAAGCAACCTTACAAATCAACAACAAAGAGACATCAACTCAGTTTTTTAATTAGGCATTGGGATGGTGGGAAAGTCCCAGAGAAACACAAAACTGTGAATACGCAGAGCACAGAGAAATTTTAGGGCAGTGAAAAAGCTCTATATGATATTATGATGGATGCGGGCATGTGTGCCCAGTCGCTCAGTTGTGTCTGACTTTCTGTGGATATATGTCATTATATTTGAGGATATCTGCGGATACATGTTCTTATATTTGTGGATATATGTCATTATATTTGTCCAAACCCTTAGAATGTACCCCCTGGAGGAGGAAATTGCAACCCACTCCAGTATCCTTGCCTGGAAAATTCCATGGACAGAGGAGCCTGGCAGGCTACAGTCCAAGGGGTCGCAAAGTTGGACATGACTGAGTGACTTCACTTAGAATGTACAACAGCAAGAGGGGACACTGGGGGTCCCTGGTGACTCAGTGGTTAAGAATCCACCTGCCAGTGCAGGAAACGCAGGTTCGATCCCTGATCTGGGAAGATGCCACATGCCGCAGAGCTACTGAGTCTGTGCACCACAGCTACTGAGCCTGTGCTCTGGAGCCCAGGAGCCACGCCGCAACTACTGAAACCCACGTGCCCCAGAGCCTGTGCTCTGCAGCAAGAGAAACCACCCCAATGAGAAGCCCTGCACACTGCAAGAAAGGGTAGCCCCGACTCGTCACAACTAGAGAAAAGCCTGAGCGGCAATGAAGTCCCAGCACAGCCAAAAATGAATAAGATAAAATTATATATATATATATATATATATATATATATATGTATATATATATGGGCTTTCCTGGTGGCTCAGATGGTAAAGAATCCACCTGCAATGTGGGAGACCTGGGTTAGATTCCCTGGGTTGGGAAGATCCCCTGGAGGAGGGCATGGCAACCCACTCCAGCATTCTGGCCTAGAGACTCCCCATGGACAGAGGAGCCTGGCGGGCAACAGGGGTTGCCAGTCCAGTGGGGCTGCAAAGAGTCTGACACGACTGAGCGACTGAGCGACATACACACACACATATTTATGTGTATATATGCTATGTTGTGCTTGGTCATGTCTGACTCTGTGCAACCCCATGGACTATAGCCGGTCAGGCTCCTCTATCCAGGAGGATTCTCCAGGCCACAATACTGGAGTGGGTTCCCATGTCCTTCTCTAGGGTGTGTGTGTGTGTGTATATGTATATTCCCACGTGCCTCAGAGCAGCGAAGCTTGTGCGCCACAGTTACTGAGCTCTCGAGCCACAACAAAAGATCCCTGTGTACCTCGACTAAGACCTGACACAGCCAAATACATAAAGAAAGAAAGATGTTAAGGACTTCCCTGGTGGTCCAGTGGTTGAGAATCTGCCTGCCAATGCAGGGGACCCAGGTTCCATCCCTGGTCCTGGAAGATTCCACATGCCACAGGGCAACTAAGCCCATGTACCAGAACTACATGCATACCCATGTGCTAGAGCCCACAAGCTGTAACTACTGAGTCTGTCCGCCACAACTGCTAAAGCCCATTCACTGTGGAGCTGGTGCTCTGCGACAGGAGGCGCCACCACAATGAGAACCTGCGCACCACCACTAGAGAGCAACCCTGGCGTGCCACAACTAGAGAAAGCCCAAGCTCAGCAACAAAGACCTCACAGGCAACAATAAAATAGATTTTTAAAATGTTAAAAAATAATAATACATATATATATATTAAAGTGAGCCCTAATATAAACTATAGATTTGGGTGATGATGAGATGTCAATGTAAGTTCATCAATTGTAACAAATGCACTGTTATCAACCAGGGTCCTTGGACTTCCCTAGTCAATAGAAATTGATTAAGAGGCCGGATGAGAACTTCAGGCAAGGCTTTTTCAGGGCTTCTGCTACAGCAGGAGGGATGGAAAACAAGTAACAGGTTCCCTTGCTCCTCCCCAAGGGGAGCTGATTCCTGAAACGGAGGGAGGGTAGGAGTGAGTCCAGAGGTCAGGCTGGAGGGTGATCTAGGTGGTTTGCACACCCTTAGGTGGTATTGTATACTCGGCGTATGCACAATACCCTGTTTTTAATCCCAACTCTTCAGAACCCTGGTGGCTCAGATGGTAAAGAATCTGCCTGCAATATGGGAGACCTGAGTTCATCCCTGGGTTGGGAAGATCCCCTGGAGAAGGAAATGGCAACCCACTCCAATATCCTGGCCTGGAGAATTCCTTGAACAGAGGAGCCTGGCAGGCTACAGTCCATGGGGTTGCAAAGAGTCGGATGCAACCGAGCAACTTTCACTTTCTGAAGTGGTAGTTGGGTGTTTTTTATCTTTTTTTTAATCTTGTCCAAAATTTGCCCCAAGTGTACAGCCATTCAGCTATTTTTAGTCTCATATAGTTTCTTTGTATTTTGTTGCTCAAGGAGAGTTTGTCCAGAGGCAAGCACTGCAGCAAAGGGTCCCAGGGCCCAGGGCCCAGGGCCCAGCCCTGTCTCAGTACCACTCTAGTGGGGAATGTTGATAATAGGGGAGGCTATGTATTTGTGGAGACAGGGAGTATACGGGAACTTCCCATAACTTCCTAAGTTTCTACAAATCTAAAACTGCTGTTTTGGTCTTCGTTATTGTGCAGGTTTTTCTCTAGCTGTGGCTACTCTTCATTGCTCTGTAGGGGCTTCTCATTGCAGTGGCTTCTTGCTGGGTAGCACAGGCTCCAGAGCTTGCTGGTTTCAGTAGTTGCTCAACTGCTGAGCAACACGTGGGCTCAGTACTGTTGGCTCCTGGGCTCCAGAGCACAGGTTCAATAGTTGCGGTGCACGGGCTTAGTTGCTCCACAGTATGTGGGATCTTCCCAGATCAGGGATCAAACTTGTGTCTCCTGCGTTGGCAGGCAGATTCCTTACCACTGAGCCACCAGGGAAGCCCCTAAAACTGCTTTTTAAAAATATCCTTTTTTTTTTTTTAAGCTTTGGAGATGGAGAGTGATGATAGCTGCACAATATTGTGAACGCACTTAATGCCACTGAACTGTACCCTTGAAAATGGTTGAAATGATAAATTTTACATTATGTATATTTTACCACACACAAATTTAAGTTAAACAAAACACTGGCAAAAGATTTGAATAGCCAATTCTACAAAGAAGATATACAAATGCCAATAAGCACATGAAAAGATGCTCAACACCATTAGTCATCATGGAAATGCAAATCAAAACTACAGCGAGAAACCACTTCATACCCACTATGGTGGTCATTAAAAAAAAAAAGTTTTTTTGATGGAAAATAAACAAGTGTTGGGGAGCAAGTGAAGAAATGGAAACTTTCACACATTGCTGGCAGGACTATAAAATGGTGCAACCACTGTTCTACCCCATAGGTATATACACGAAAGGATTGAAAACAGGTTTCCAAGCAAAACTTTGTGCAGGAATGTTCATAGCATTATTCCAAATAATCAAAAGATGGAAATAACCTAAATGTCCATTAACTGATGCAGATAAACAAAAAGTGGTATATCCTTATGATGGAATATTATTTGATCATAAGAAGGAGTGAAATGCTAACGTTTGCTATAGATTGGACAGACCCTGAAAACCCAATGCTAAGTGAAAGAAGCCAGACATGAAAGGTCACATGGTATATGATTCCATTCATATCAAGTTTCAAGAACAGGAAGACTCTATAGATACAGAAAACTGATTAGTGGTTGCCAAGGGCAGGAAGGAGCGGGGAGATAGGTATGCGATTTCTTTTGGGAGGGGCTAAAAATATTCTGGAAGCTAATCATGGTGATGGTTGCACAACATGCTGAATTGTGAAGTTTACTGAATTGTAGAGTTTGTGAAAGTGTTAGTCACTCAGTGGTGTCCGACACTTTGTGACCCCAGGACTGTAGCCTGCCAGGCTCCTCTGTCCATGGAATTCTCTGGGCAAGAATACTGGAGTGAGTAGTCATTCCCTTCTCCAATGGGATACTCTGAATTGTAGAGTTTAAAATGGTGAGAATGTGAAATCTTATATGAATTTATAGCAGTTTTTAAAAAGTAAACCAGGCATCTCACGTATGCTCTGTTAGGACATAGCAGAGGCAGGGGTCACGTTTATACACATTGCTGTGACTGTATCTCTTCCCATTGAAGACTTTGCAGTTCTAACCCAAAAGGGCCCAGAGCAAGATCTGGGAAGTGGACACACACAAGCCAACACGCCTGGTATCACATGAACCGGACAGAGGTGCAGAGACTTCCTGTGGGTGTTTTCTGAAATTTCAACAGCCAGGGGAGAAAAACGGGCTGCCTAAAAGAATGTAGGATATAATCCTATTTTGTGTTTAAAAAGAAAAAAAACTACACACACATACACCTGGGAAAAAAATCTTCACACTTTTTCAAGGATGAAAAAACGCTGTGACATGGCAGGAATGGCATGTAACTAACATGAATGCATTGGAAATCTAAAGTTAAAAATGCCAGAGATTGTAGCGCAAGATGTCCTTTGTTTATGGTTTTTGGTTATTGATTTAATTTTGTCTTTTGCTTTCTTATCCAAATGCCTGCCCATACAAGAATGAGATTATCTGGATGGGAGATGGGATAAACCTAGATCCTATGATTAAATTGTCTGGGATTTTAACCAAATAACCATACATCCCCGCATGATAAATAATTCTGATTAATTTTATCACTAACTAATAAAAGCACATACACACAAAATGCTGTGCTAAGGATTTCCCTGGCAGTCCAGTGGTTAAGATTCTGCACTTCCAGTGCACAGGGCATGGTTCAATCCCTGGTCATGGAACTAAGATCCTGCCACAGAACGAAATTTAAAAAAAAAAAAAAAAAGGACAAGATAAATAGTTGTCTCTAAGTGAGGAGAATAATTAGGGATTTTTCTTCTCATTTTGCTACTTCCCATTTTCTAACGTTTTTAAGAACAAACAGCAATTGCTGGTTTCGAAAAACGAATTTTCAAAAAAAGAACCCAGCTGCCAGAAACCGTCTCCACTGGCTGACCTGTGTTATTCATAACAATGAATTATGGTAACTAATGTTTCCACAACACCTTTTTCACTTTTAAAACATGTTTCCCACACACACACATCACACAATTCATTCTTGCAAAAGGCCCGAGCAGCCAAGATTTTTCCTGCTGAGTTACAAAGATGGGGAAACCGAGGCTGGGGACATGAGAGGCCTTCCTTGTGCCCAGAGCCTGGCTCTCTGCCCTTGGCTGGGCTCTGGCCCTGGATATGCTCTTTGCTTCTGCTGCTGCCAAGATGGAGCTGAAATGGGGTGAATTCAGGGGCAGAGAGAGGCCTTGGTGGAGTTGCCAGCTGTAGCAAATAAAAACACAAGACGCCCAGTTAAATGTGAATTTCAGATAAATACCAAGTAATATCCCAAATGTTGCAGACTTGTGATATATTATCAGCCTTGCCCAAGACATACTTAAGCTAAAAAAAAAAAAAAATTACTCATTGTTTGTCTGAAATTCACATTTAACTGGGCGTTCTCTATTCGGTCTGCCTGGTCGGTAGGCCTTTAGCCAAAGCGATGGCACCTACAGACAGTAGCCAACATGGAGGCCGGGCTGAGTTAACCCAACCCCATAATTACATGGGTCAGCCTTTGCCCTCAAGGTGTGGGAACTAGCCAGGCCTCTGTCTCCACCAGGCCCCGGAGAAGCAGCACGTGGGGCCTTTTCTGGTCTGTCCAGAGGCAGACCTTGGTGACCTCCTTGGTGGGGGGTGTGGGGGGATGATTAAAATGCAGGGGAAAGAGGGCCCTCAGGAGGAGAGGCCCGATCCCCCCAATAACATTACCTGAATGACATGCTGTATGCCTGAGGTTCTATTTAACAAGACACCCCCTCACTGTGTGGGCATCCCAGGTGGCTCAGTGCTAAAGAGTCTGCCTGTCAATACAAGAGACAGGGGTTCGATCCCTGGGTGGGAAAGATCCCCTGGAGGAGGCAATGGCAACCCACTCCAGTATTCTTGCCTGGAGAATTCCATGGACAGAGGAGCTTGGCAGGCTACAGTCCATGGTGTTGCAAACAGCCAGACACGACTTAGCGACTAAACAACAGCACCTGGACCACAGCAATGGCTCAAGAATGTGGAATGAACCCCCAGTGCTTAAGGAGGAAGAGGATAGACACTAACTCTACCCCCACGGGGTCCTGGACACTGGACCCTTTTGCATCCATTCTCCTTTTCTCTCTCTTAAAAAAAAAAAAAATCATTTTTGACTGCGCTGGATCTTGGTTGCTGCACATGGGCTTTCTCTAGTTGCGGCGAGTAGGGGGCTACTCTCTAGCTGTGGTGCTCGGGTGTCTCACTGCGATGGCTCTCCCGCTGCAGACCACGGGCTCCAGGGCACGCTTAGGGCTTCAGCAGCTGTGGCGCAGGGCCCCGGCCAGGTGGGATCCTCCCAGACCAGGGATCAAATCCGAGTCCCCTGCCTTGGCAGGCGCATTCTTGGCCACTGGACCACCAGGGAAGTCCCTATCTCCTTTCCTCTTTACAAAAACTCTCCTGTGTTACAGATGAGGCATCGGAGGCCCTGAGAGATTAAGTAACAAGCCCCAAGTCACACAGCAAGAAGGTGCCTGGAGATGGGATTTGAACCAAGTCCAGCAGACTCCAGAGGATGTCCCACAGCCTTCTCACTCCCTCAGCTGCTGTGATCTGGGTGCCAGGACTGTCGCAGGGGCCTCGAGCTGGGATCACAAAGCCGAAGGCAAGGTCCCAGCCCCCCTGGAGTTCTGGCTGGGAGCAGGAGATAGATGATAAATCAATAATGAGTACCCTGTGACTCTGCAATCATCCCTGGCGCTTTCTAATTGTTGCAGCTTCCAGGAAACAAATGTCTTCATGGCACAAAAGAGCTTCGTTCTCTGGGATCCATTCCAACAGCCCTGCAGGGGGAGAAGGGGCAGTGCGGGTAGAGCACGAATCCCGGAATCATCTTTGTTTAAAGATGGTACACCCAACAGCCCTGTGAGGGCAGTCTTATCATGTGAGGATGAGGGTGATCATCTTCACTTTACAGACGAGGCTCAGAGACATAAAGCAAGTCGCCAAAAGTCACACAGCAATGGTAGCAGTGGCAAGTTGAACCCAGGCTGCCTGGCTCCATGTCCCTGTTCAGTCACCTCGCCACGGAGAGCTTCTTGGAGCTTACAGCCTTCTAGATCACCCAGACCTGTATCTTTTAGGCTGTTGAACCTCAGAGACTTTCCCTCCACTGTAGCCTCCCATAGAGATGCAACCCACAAAAGAGAAATAAGCAGTTCTGTGTGGGTTGAAGCAAAACCCGGCTCTCCCCCGTCAGAAAGGGAATAGCTAATTTCCCCTACTCCCCACACAACCCCCAGCCAAGGTCCCCATGAAAGTTCCTCTGCTCCCTTGGAGCCCTCTGCCACTTTCCCTTCATTTTCCTGAATGGAGATGTAATTGACAAATAACATTATATTAGTTTCAGGTGTGCAACATAACAATTCCATAGTTGTACATATTGCAAAGCGCTCGCCACAGTAAGTCTAGTTAACATCTGTCACCATGTATAATTACGTATCTCTTCTTCATTGTGATCAGAGCTTTAAGATCTACTGTCCTAGCAATTGTCAAATATCTTATACTGTATTATTACTAACTATAGTCACCATGCTATACATGACCTCCCCAGGACCTATTTATTTTATAACTGGAAGTTTGTACCTTTTGAGCACCTTCGAATGACCATCATCTCATTTCACACACATCCCAGCCCCACCTTCTGGCAACCATCCATCCCGTCCCTGTTTCTCTGAGTTTGGTGATTTTTTTTCCTTCAAATTCGACGTGTGAATGAGATCTTCCGATTCTCGTCTTTCCCTCGTCTTCCCGGGTGCCCCAACACCAGTGCCACCTTTGCACTCAACTTGCAGAATCTCACTCATTTGGGATTGACTCCTGGGCACACCACAGCTTGGACTGATCCTGCATTTTCTGGAATTTGAACCTGAACGCGAGTGTTTGTCCATCGGTTCAAGGCTGGTTTCTCTTTCGGCTGGAAGGAGAAGCGTAGGTTGGGGGCTGTGACCGTGGGTCCAGGAAACTTGGAATTGCCCAACCGCCAGAGGGTCAGACCAGGGCTTGGAGGTGGGAAGTGGGCAGTCGGGCCCCCTCTGTTTGAGGAAATGGATGGCGCCTTGAAGTCATCCAGATGTGAAGTCCGAGGCCTGGGCTCCAGTCCCCTTCTTGGCTCCCTCTGAGTGGCAGGACCTCAGGCAATCCCTCCCCATTCCAGACTCTGTTTTCTCCACTGTCCCAACATCGCCCAGTGAGGCTGCGGCAGAGCTGAACTTGTGAAAAGAAACAGCATGGCTGGCACCATGCCAGGCACATAGGAAGGCTCCAGACGTTCATATGCTATCATCACTGAGTTGCTGCTGTTGTTGTTTTTAATTGAAGTCTAGTTGATTTACAATGTCGTGTTAATTTTTGCTGTACAGCAAAGTGATTTGGTGACACGCATATATTCACTCTTGCATATTCTTCTCCGTTATGGTTTATCACAGGATGTTGAATATAGTTCCCTGTATATACAGCAGCACCTTGTTTATCTCTTCTATACACAATAGTTTGCATCCGCTAATCTTAAACTTGTCGCTGTTGTTTTTAGGCTCCCCTTCCACAAAAACCAAGTACCCACAAAGCCTATGAGCCCTTTGTTTCTGGACTTACACTTTTGATCTGCTAGAAGAAAGTGAAAAGAAAGTAATGTCTCCATCTCCATGAAAAGAAAGTAATGTCACCCAAGCAATATACTCACGACCTATCCTGAGTTCCTGACTCAGTTTCCCCACAGTCCAGAAAGGTGTCCCGCCCTCCCGAAGGCCTCCAGAGCCCCACATGATCTAACCCTCCCTTCTTCTCTGCCCTCCTCTCCAAACACTCTCAGTCTCACTCACTCCACTCTAGTCACACACCTGCTGTTCCAGCATCACCCTGCCTCAGGGCCTTTGCACTGGCTGTTTCTCTCTGCTGGGACCACTGGCACACCAGGTATCAACATGGCTTGCTCTCTCGTTCAAGTGTTTGCCTAAGTGTTACTTTCTCAGCCAGGCAACTCTGGCCGCCCTCTCTGAAATTACAGCCCTTCCTTCACTCTCTTAACCCCACACCCTCTTTTCTGTAACACTTGTGTTAGTCACTCAGTTGTATCCGACTTTGTGACTCGACAGATTGTAGCCCGCCAGGCTTCTTTGTCCGTGGGATTCTCTAGGCAAGACAACTGGAGTGGACTGTCGTTCCCTTCTCCATCCGTAACACTTACTAGCTTCTAATTAATGACATCGTTTTATTATTCTGGGGCTTCCTTGATGACTCAGAGGTAAAGAATCCACCCACCAATGCAGGAGACACAGGTTTGATCCCAGGATCGGGACGATCCCTTGGAGGAGGAAAATGGCAACCCACTCCAGTGTTCTTGCCTGGGAAATCCCATGGACAGAGGAGTCTGGCGGGCTATAGTCCATGGGGTTACAAAGAGTCGGACATGACTCAGCGGCTAAACAACAGCAATATTTATTACTCCACATCTGACTGTGTGCAGTTCATGGATGTCTCTCACATGTCTAGCGCAAGCCTCGCACTGGAATGAAGAGAAGGCAATCTGGAGGGGAAGTAGGGAGCACCTTGACGTCCCTGACACCCCCAACTTCCCCTTTCTGTACCCTGGGCCCCAAGCACACCCAACCCTGAAGGCCTAACCTGGGAATATCATCAGGAGCATTTCCAGAAAAAAGAAGAATCACACTACTTCCCCTTCTACCTACCCACTCTTAGAGATGGAGGTTGTCTCCCCGCCCACCACAAACCCCGCACTTCCCAGGCCACCATCCCCTCCTCCACCTTCTTGAGCCACTGAAAGGAGACATTGAAACATGGAGCAAACATTTGCAAACCCCTCTGCCCCACCCCCAGCCTCTAAGATTTCTTCTCCCGCCTTAGCTCATCAAGAGCCAGGGCTAAACGTTCATTACCAGACCTCCTGCACTCTGAACCAAAAGTATCCTCTGTTTAAAACTTTTTTTTTTTCTTTTAATTGTGATCATTTACTACATGCCAGATCCAATAGGAGCACTTGTACATCGGTCATCTTGTTTAATCTTTACAACAACCCATCTTTCTTAATAATAACAATAATAATAAATGCATAGCCAGGCATCAGCCTAACTCATTTAATCCTCACCAGAACCCTAGGACGTAGGCACTATTATTCTCCCCATTTTACACATGAGGAAATTGAGACACAGAGAGGTTATATAGCTTGCCCAAGGTCACACAGCGGGTTAGTGTGAAGCCATGATAAAAATCCAGACAGGTTCTTTCTAAAGTCCCTGGAGATCCAGTGGTTAAGACTCCGTGCTTCCATTGCAGGGGGCACAATTTCCACCCCTGGTCAGGCAACTAAGATGCTACCTGCCATGCGCCCGTGGGCAAAATAAATAAATAAAATTCATGTACTTACCCATTATTCTATCTTGTTTCCCTGAGCAGAAGTTCTAAACACCATTTTGTAAATGATGAAGCAACCAAGACCCAAGGTTTTTCCCACTTGTAAGTGTCAGAACCAGGATCTGAACCTAAGATAGAACTACAAATAAAGTACTAAGCTGCTTCAGTCGTGTCTGACTCTTTGTGGCCCTATGGACTGTAGCCCACCAGGCAGCTCTGTCCATGAGATTCTCCAGGCAAGAATACTGGAGTGGGTTGCCGTGCCCTTGTCCAGGGGATCTTCCCAACACAGGGATCGAACCTGTGTCTCTTCCATCTCCTGCCTTGGCAGGTGGGTTCTTAACCTCTAGCACCACCTGAGAAAGTACCCATTCTAATTCATTGCAGCTGTGGGGTCCCAGTCCAGCTCGTATTCACAAGTGCACGGTTGACCCCCCTGGGAAATAACCCACCACGTCACACAACAGAGAAGGCTCAAGGACTTCAGACCGAAAGGCCATTGACATGGAAGACCTTTGAAATCAGGGTTGAGGAGGGTCCCCTCCTCCAAAGCTGTCAAGGGACAAAAGAGGAAACAAAGAAAGAGAAAGAAGAAGTGACTTGGGATCCATCTCATTCTAAAACCCACATGTGTATTTCTCAACATGGTAAGCAGGGTGTGACATGAACAAAATCCTGTGTGGTCATTGGGTGTAGAGGTCCTCTGTGCCCCTAGATGCACAACTCAACGTACCCGCCCCCACCCCAGGTTATTATCAGCAACCATCATGCTTGCTCCCTGCCCTGCGGATCCCATGCTGGGAATCACCGCCCCGATGGCCCCATAGCTGGGCGTTTCCCCCAACCCCCAAACCTCCCTGGTGGCAGCCCAGTGTGGAAACAACGAAAATGGCCGTTAAGAAAGAGATGGACAAACACCAAAAACCACTGATGTGTTTTCCTCTGCTGCCATTAAGAAGGAAGAAAACAGCTCTGTGTGTCCATTTATGGAAAGCGGGTTGCAGTATCCTTAAGTGCAAAAAGCAAGTAGTAGAATGGGGAGTCGAGAATAATGATGCTATGCGTCAGTAACGTCTACAGCAGTACTTTTGCACCTAGCGGCGGGATATGAAACCATGGGACTGGGTTAAGAACAGCCACCTTTCTTTTCTAAAGGAAATGGGATAGAATGGAGTAGACTGTCTAGAAAAACACGGAACAGAAGACAACCCCGCTAGCATTCCTCTTAACAACTATCGTTTCATCAGACGTCTAGCGATTGTCCAGTGTCCCTGGGTACTGTGTTACAATGCAAAACCTATTTTTTCACTGTGGCTTGTAGCTAAAAATAGTTTGAAAACCCCGGATATGGAACCTATCTAAAAGGAAAGACACAAACAGCCAAGAGGGGTTTCCCTGGGAAGGGAAGAGGGGGGTCGGCGGGGGGGCTTTGTTTTATACAATTCTATACTATTTGGTTCTTTCTTTTTTAAACAATGAGCGTGCATTGCTTTTGCAATAAAATAAAGACCTTTTTAAACCTTTTCAGTAAAAATAAACATTCCTGCCTCAGTCTCCAGGAAAGAGGCTGTGCAGTTTGAGCTGTCAACAAGTTTTTTGATGTGAAAAAGACCAAAACCCTGCCCCGAAGGGCTCTGCCTCCCAGTGGGCTACAAGGGCCTCTCTGGCTTTTTTCCACCTATCTTGCTCCACAAAGCCACAGGATCATCCAAAAAGGAAACACGCCTTACGATGTCAGTCTCATTTTCGAAAATGGATCAGGCGCACCAGTTTTAAGGCTGGATTGGCGGGCAGAGCCCTGGGGATGGGGCTGCCAATTGGGGAGCGGGGCTGGAAACCCCCTCGCCACACGCAGGCTGGTTTTCCTGCCATTTAGAGCAATAGGGCAATATCACAGACCATTAGGAAAATCAACAGAACCCCCCTCCACCACCAGCCTCGCCCACCATCGTCATATTGTGTTCTCAGTTCAGTGTTGTATCATCCAAGTATTTTCTATGTTTTTGATGAAGAGCTCCCATAACTCCTTCTAAACGCCTACTTAAGAATCCACAAGGGGTGTCAACATACATGTTGACATCTATGACAAATCTCGTGGCAGTAGATATCACCGGGCACTCGGTCTCTCTTTCCTTGTTTTACAATCGGTTCCTTTGAGCAATTTCCCAGACGTGTGATTGCTGGAAAAGAAAGCATAGATCTTTCCAGGCCCCTGAAAAACCCTCTGCCAAACTGCTTTCTGAAAAAGCTGACACCCACACCTTTTTAAGGAACTGCAGGCTTGGGTGATTAAGTCACTATCACCTCTGGCTTCTGATGTGATACATCTGTGCCCCAGGCGCCCTGCGTCAGGAAGAGAGAGCCCTGTAGGAAAGAGAGACTTCCTCTTCCTCTGTGGGAACCGGCCAGGGCCTGAGCCACAGCGGAGGGGGCCGGTCCTCGGAGGACTCGAAGGGCAGGGTGGGCGTCCTTTTGTCTCCTTCCCCAGTGGAAACGTGGAACCCAGACCCTCAGCATCCCAGGGCTGGGAGGATGGACTGTATCGGTAGGCTGTGACCATGGGCGATGTGGTCCCGACCGTGTTCTGCTGGAGGCTTAGTCAGGTCGGGCTCTCAGGAGAATACTGCAGACGAGATGGCTTGCAAACAACCCACGTGTGGTTCTCACCGTTCTGGTAGGTGCTAGTAGATCCGATGTCTGCGGAGAGCCCATCTCCTGGGTCATAGACAGCTGTCTTCTCTCAGCGTTCTCACACGGTGGGAGGGTCAGGGAAGCTCCCTGGGGTCTCTCTTATTCATTTTTAAATAATTTAATTTTTTATTGGCTGTGCTGGGTCTTTGTTGCTGTGCAAGGTTTTCCCTAGTTGTGGCGAATTGCACACAATTCACAGTGTGGTGGCTTCTAATGTTAAGCAGTACAGACTCTTGTGCACACAGGCTCAGTAGTTGTGGCACACGGACTTAGCTGCTCAGAGCCATGTGGAATCTTCCTGGATAAGGCATCAAACCTGTGTCTCCAGCATTGGCAGGCTTCATCATCATGATGACCTACTCACCTCTCAAAGGCCCTTCTTCCTAACACTCTCACATTGGAGGTTAGGCTTCAACATATGAATTTTTTTTTTTTTAAGTTTTTTTCTTTCTGGCAGCACAGCATGGCTTGTGGGACTTAAGTTCCCCCACCTGGGATTGAACCCCGCATCCTGGGCACTGAAAGCAGAGTCATAACCACTGGACCACCGGGGAATTCCCATCAACACGTGAATTTGAAGGGGACACAAACCTTCAGTCCTGGGGAAATGCTGAGCAGGGAAGACAAGGCCTGTGGTTTGTCCAGACGGGGCAGATGGATGAATGGGGATACAGACTTGTGTCGGCTCTGCCTTCAGGGGCCCCCAAAACCCTCATAAGGCCTGGAGTTCCTTGTAGCTGAAAAGCTGTGGCTTCCTGCTTCTAGGCAAGACCCTTGCATGCCTTCTTTAAGGCTTGGCAGGTGTTCGCCCTGTGCCCACCTCCTTCCTAGGGTATGGAGCCCTCCCCAGTCCCGTGTTGGACAGTGGGGTATTGAGGACAAGAAAGAGAAAAAAAGAAGGGCCTGTCGAAGTCGCCAGTGGTGTGCTTATTCTGAGCCCTTCAGCGAGTTACTTAGTTTTCTCGCAACTGCACCGGGCCAGCGGCGCCACGGTCCCCACCGAAACCCATCACTGGCTGCCCACTTAGGATCAAGACCACACTCCTGGGACTTCCTTGGCCGTCCAGTGGTTAGGACTTTGCCTTCCATTTCAGGGGGTGTGAGTTCCAGCCCTGGTCGGGGAGCTAAGGACATCTGTGGTTGTCTCCGGCTCATCTGGATCAACCCAGGGTGTGTAATTATACATGGGGTTAACAGATGCCATTTTGTGAAACTCATGGACCATTACAAACACCTTCCTCATCATCGACTTGCAATCCATCCGATACTGTCTATGTAACCCCACAGCAACGACCTCCCTCCACCACTGGATTTTTTAAAAAATAAGCTTTCAAAAAAGAATCATTTTAGGGAATTACCCGACCGTCCAGTGGTTAGGACTCTGTACTTTCACTGCCAAGGGTCCAGGCTTGATCCCTGGTTGGGGAACTAAGATCCCACAAGCCACATGATACAGTCCATAAAAATAAAAAACATACACATACATTTAAAAAGATTAGTTTTACAAACTGGATTGTTTCAAAGCAAATCCCTGACATCACATGTCATCTGTAAACACCCGAGGTTGAGTGTCTAAAAGATGAGGACTCTTTTGAAAAGGATAACCAGAAAACTACAATGTGCCTCTCGCAAAATGAACTTTTGAATTTCATTCCATGTCATCCAGTCTGGGTTTATATTTCCCTGACAGTCTCATAAATGTTTTTAAAGGAATCTGATTTGTTCGAAACAGGATCCTGTTCACAGTCTCCAACAGTTGGCACTCAGCTCATCTGGCACATAGTAGGTGCTCAGTAAACACTTGCTGGGTGGCCAGATGTGGGGAAAAAAATAATCAAAACAACAACACACATTGGTAGAGTATTTCTCAAGCTGGGCCCCACGGATGTTCTCATCCTGCTAACCCTGGTGGCAACGCCAAGAGGTGATGTCTTTTGTTGTCCCGTTTCACAAAGGACAAAAACGAGACACAGAGGGGTCAAGTGACTTTTCTGAGGCCACACAGCAAGGATAAACCAGTGAAGCCGGCATGGGGCACTAGCAAACTGCACCAGGTGCTACACTGAAATTGCTGGGCAAGGTCAGCCTCACACACACCCAACTGTCTCCTAGCAGCATGAAGACAGACGGGCACTTGGCACAGTTTCCCAGGCTAAGAGTTAATCCCCTCTCCACACTCACCCCATCGGTGCCCTGCAGAGGGACTCCTGACCCACTATCCCTCCTTCAGGAGGACCTCCTCTGGGCCCCAGAGGGAGGAGCCAAGTCATCTCAGGTTGCCCCGACCCTGTTTGGTCATTCAACAAGTATTTATTGATCATTGCCAGCGGCCAGCCATTGTGGCAGGCCCAGGAGAACAATGCCCAAGATCACGTTTAAGTCCAGTGGGAAGACAGACCTTATAGGAGACCACCAAATACTTTTATAACAGTCAGTGGAAAAGGGGCATATGGAAAGGATGTAGAAGCTCCAGGTGCATCTGGGTAGGGTGGTAAGGGAGGGCTTCCTGGAGGAGGTGAGACCAAGGCTGATGAATGTAAACTCCTGAAGCTAGTGGCAAAATTCTTTTTTTTTCCCCCTTTGGTATTGATGCAGTTTATTCTGAACTTGGTGGTATTATTTTTTTTAATTGAAGTATAGTTGATTTACAATGTTTCAAGTTACAGCAAACTGATTCAGTTATATAATTATATTTATACTAGACTTATATTTATTCTTTTCATATATTTTATATTAAGATTGAAGGCAGGAGGAAAAGGGGATGAAAAAGGATGACATGGTTGGATGGCATCACCAACTCAATGGACATGAGTTTGAGCTAGCTCCAGGAGTTGGTGATGGAGCCAACTCCCAGAGCCAAGCTCAGGGAAGCCTGGCGTGCTGCAGTCCATGGGCTTGCAAAGAGTCAGACATGACTGAATGAAATGAACTGAACTGGTTTTCTTTTTCAGATTCTTTACCATTATAGGTTATTATAAGATACTGAGTATAGTTCCCTGTGTTACACAGTGCATGCATGCTCAGTTGCCAAGTCCTGTCTGACGTGTTGCGACCTCATGGACTGTAACCCTCCAGGCTTCCATGCCCATGGGATTTCCCAGGCAAGAATACTGGAGTGGGTTGCCATTTCCTCTTCCAGGGGATCTTCCTGACCCAACGATCGAACCCCGGGATCGGAGAAGGCAGACCACAGAGTCTGAGAACTCTATGTTGGGGCAATTTATTAAGGGTTGGAGTCACAAAGACCCAAAGGTGGGACTTTTCGTCTGATTTGTTCACTGCTTTAACCCCAGTGCCCAGAAAAGGGGTTGGTCAACAGTAAGCTTTCAATGGTTGATTTATGACTGAATGAATGAAACAATTAATGAATCAATCAACCAGTGAGTGACTGAGGAATGAATGAATGAGTGATTGAATCAGTGAATGAGTGAGCAAATTTATGAATGAGTGACTGAGTCATGAGTGAGTGAGTGAGTGAAGGCATCTGTGTTCTGAATGCTGACTCTGTGGAGTGGCTGGGGAGGGAGGTGGATACAAAGAAGAAATTACTGTTCCCTGGGGGGTAGGAAATCCAACAAGGGCCTCTTAAACGGGCTGATGATCAAGTCAAATCTTAGCATATGAGTGAGGCAGACAGGGAGGGAGAGCATTCCAGGTGGAGGGCACTGCACAGGCAAAGGCCTGGCAGGCTGACAATCGCCTGGGGTTCAGAATTACTGGGATGTAGGATGGAGGTGGTTTGTAGAAAAGAGATTGGTTGTAAGTCAGGGATGGGCCCCCAGGCTCTGGGACTAAGCCTCTGAAGGCCACCCTTAAGTGATGAGGAGTCAGAAATTTTAAGCAGAAAAACAGTGGGATCGGACCTGACTGTATCTGGCTGTAGGATTTCCCTGGCCAAGACCTTTCACCCTTTCACTGCCTTCCAGCTCAGGACTGAAGCCCAAACACGTAATTCCCACTCCCAAGGCTGAAACTTTCATTACTTATTAAAAAAAAAAAATGCAACTGTTTCAAAATATTTACTCAGCACCATCCGGGGCACAGAAATAATAGTTGAACTAATTGTTTACTTCTGCCAGGCCTGGGGTCAGCCTTTGTTATATACTATCTCACTTCATTCTCCCAACAGCTCTGTAAGGTCAGTACATTTGGGCCCCATTTTATGAATAAGGAAAGTGAGCTCAGAGAGGTTTAGAGAATGGCCATCAGTCACACAGCTACTTGGGAGTCACTCCAGAGCCCAGGCAGTCTGACTCCAGAGCCCCTGTTGCCATCCCTGTAACTGCCTAAAGCATTGGCCCTGGTTTCTGCCTTCAATTTGGAAAAGTACACCACCACACTAGGGACAGGAAAGGCTGCCTTCGCCCAACTGGCCTCAGCTTTACATCACCGCCTGCTTTGGAGAATACGACAGTCACCACTGTGTTCCCTAGGGCCTTCCCGGATGGCTCAGTGACAAAGAATCCGCCTGCCAACGCAGAAGATGGGGGTTCGGTCCCTGGGTCAGGAAGATCCCCTGGAGAAAAAAATTGCTACCCACTCTAATATTCTTGCCTGGGAAATCCCATGGATGGAGGAACCTGGTGGGCCACAGTCCATGGGATCGATGACTTAGCGACTCAACAACAACAATTGTGTTCCCCTTGGGGCTGTTGTTGAGGACAGTGCTGTCAGCCCCAGCATGCTGCTGTGTCCCCTAGATAAAGAGAAAAGCCCTGGGTTCTTCAGGCCCAGGAAAGCCAGACTCCTCTTGAACTCTTGTTTTCAGCCAGACTTCCCCTGAACTCTTAATTTTGTTTTCACCTTTGAAACAGTGAGAATCTTGAAATTGATCCTATTATTTCCCCTCTTTGCTTTGGCTGCTAGGAAACTCAGACCAAATATACATCCCAGCTCTGGAAGGTTACTTCAACATGAGTGGTTTTTGTTTTTTTTTTAATTTTCTTTCCCTCCTTTTTTTTTTGTTAAGTTTCCACATTAGAAAAAAATTTCATTGCTCTGTTGATATCCTTGTTAGTTACTTCTCATTCATTTGGGAAGAGGCAAGGTTACAGGTAAATACATACACACATGAAAAATGAATGAGTGACAATAATATCGTGAGATCAGGGTTTCTCAGCCTTGGCGATATTAATATTTGGAGCTGGCTCATGCACTGTCGTGGGGGGCCGTCCTGTGTTTAACAGTATCCTTGGCCTCCCCCCATCAACCCCCAGCCCCTCAGCATTCTGACAACCAAAGGTGCTCACTGTAAGATGTCCCCAGGGGGCAAGCTCACCCAGTTAAGAACTTCTGCTCTAGCTTGCACTCCTTAAAAGTAGGATGAGATAGTTTAGGACAGCAGCCAGGGACTTCTTCAGGGCGGTAGCTGGCAGGGTGAGAAGAGTTGGCGTAAGGGATGAACAAACACCCACCCCACCACCTCCTCCAGGCTTTCTGCCCCTAGAGCTCTTACCATCTCAATCCTCATGGCAGCCCCATAGAGCCATAATTAGATCCCCACTTTACAGATGAAGGCACTGGGGTCCAGAGAGGCTGAGCTCGTGGACCAAGGTCACACAGCACACGGGCGACAGGACAGAGAGGGGCAGGGAGTGGTCACTGCAAGACATTGGACCGTAAGCTGGGTTCTGCACTCAGGCTGGACTAGGCAGCTGGGATCCCAGGTCGGGGAATCTGAGCATGAAAATGCCCATAGGTGGGCATCTGAACAGCTTACTTAAGACTGGGGGACTCCTGAGAGAACTGAAAACGTGTATGTGGATGTTTATAATAGCATTGTTCACAATAATCAAAAGGTAGAAACAACCCACATAGCCATCCACAAATGAGGGGAGAAACACTGTCTACTCACACAAATGGAATATTATTCAGCCCTAAAAGCAATGAAGGCTGCTTCATGCTACGACATGAATGAATCTTGAAAACATCACGGGCAGTGAAAATAGCCAAACTCGAAAGCTCACATAATGTACGATTCTGTTGACATGAAATGTCCAAAATCAGCAAAGCTGGAGACATAAAGTAGAGTTGTGGTTGCTGAGGGGTAGGGGGTAGGGGGTGGGGGAAGTGGGGGGTAATAGCTAAAGGGGGCAGGGTGTCCTCCGCAGATGATGAAAATGTTCTAAAACTGTGATGGTTGCACAACTCTCTGTGTACTAAAAGTCATTGAACTGTACGCTTTAAATGGGTGAATCGAGACTTCTCTGGTGGTCCAGTGGTTAAGAATCCACCTCCTAATGCAGGGGACACAGGTTTGATCCCTGGTCTGGGAAGATCCCACGTGCCACAGGGCAGCTAAGCCCGTGTGCCACACTATTGACCCTGCGCTCTAGAGTCCATGAGCCACAACTACTGAAGCCTGCATGCTTAGAGTCTGTGCTCTTCAATGAAGAGTAGCCCCCACTCACCACAACTAGAGAAAGCATGCACACAGCAGTGAAGATGCAGGGCAGCCAGATAAATAAATACATGGGGAATTGTTTGGTATGTGAATGATGTCTCAATAAAACTGTTGGAAAATAAAATAAAGACCGAGTCGAGGGATACTCCCAAGGCAGAGGATTCAGGCTTTAGTAGTGTGGGCTGTGCTACTGCTTGGCTGCATGACCATGGACAAATCACTTCACCTCCCAGAGCCTCAGTTTCCTTATCTGTTAAATGGGTACATCCACAGTCCTCGCCCATCTGCTAGGGTTCAGGGGAAGTTGAAGAAGCTAAAGCATGTAGCCCAGAGCCTGCCATTTGAGAGCACTATAAACGTTAGTCACTGGACATTAGACTCTGGGTGTGTCTCCCCCGCAAGCCATTTCTCATTCATTCCAGAAACCTCGAGAGCATCCATTCCAGGAATGGGACAATTCTTTGGAATCAAAATCACGTAGGCTTTCCTGCCCTGGGAAAAGCAAAAGCGCTCACTGTTGTCCTGGCCCCCAGTCCTAAAATTGGGCCAGCCTTCTTTCCCTAGACCCAGAGGGCCCAGTCTATCACTTATAGCTCCAGGAGACCAAATGACCCCAGTGGTCTGCAAAGAGGTCCTCATGGCCCCCATCACCTGGGACCCTTGAACCTGTGCTCCACTCCCTGTAGTCCCCACTGCTCCTGGTGGCTTTGAGGACCTCAGGAAAGTCAAAGAGAAGCTGGCACTGACCCTGCAAAGTAATCCAGCCTGGGTGGGATGGGGTAAGGGGACTCCCCAAAGAAGCAAGTGTGTGTGGGGGGGCTTATCCCTGTACAATGGCCCCTCAGAAACCTGTCCCTGGGGGAAAACAGAGGATCTCGATCAACATGGCCTGGGGAAAAAAGTCTGTACTCTTTTCAGACCTGCCCCCACAGGCTCCAGGCCAAGAATGTGCATAGCAGCATCTATTACATTTCTAAAATTACGCCTAGGTCCGGGGAGGGTGGGGCGGGGGCCAAGGCTAGGAGCGGGAAAGGATGTGGTAGGCAGGCAGGCAGGCAGGAAACCTCTAATCCAGTGCCTTGAGCCCCGGCTGGCACCCTGGGCAGCGGGAAGGGAGTGCCCCTTCAGCAGATGCTAGATCGGTCCCAAGAATCAAAAGCCCTTCTGTGCACAGCCTGGGCGCTCAACCGTTTTTCAGCATTGCTGCACTGCCTTCCCGGATGGTTTGAGTTTTCTTTGGATAGAGGCAGTTGGATAGAGGGGGGAACGGGATGATGTCTTTGGGCCACCCATTTCAGAAGTAAATGAGAAACAGAAAATTGCTGGTGGTGAAAATCTAGAAGTGGGAGCAGGGTTGCTGCAGACGGTTGTGCAGGCTGTGCACTGCACAACTGCTGAGGCGCCTCTCCTCAGAGTCATGCTGTGTGTATACCCATTTGGGGTCACCCATTATGTACCAGAAGGAGAACCACCTGGCTCAGGTGGCCAGGGCCTTATTCTTGAATGGAGCTGGGGGGATGGGAATCAGTGGCCAGTTTGTATGTGGGGGACACAGCAAGACCTCATTACAATGTCAGTCCTGATTGAAACACTTAGACACTCCCCATACAGATAACTAAATCTAACAGGGTCGGGAAGGAAGGAGAAGTCAAGAGAGTAAGAGCTCCCAAATTTGTGGACTCTCCTACCTCCCAGATATGATTGCCAGAAAAAAAATAGGGGATACCCAGTTAAATTTGAACATCAGATAAACAATGAATAAAAAATATCCCCAGGGCTAAGATCAAACAAAGAAACAAACAATGAAATCTTTTTAGCATAAGTATGCCCCCAAACATTGCATGGGATACACCTACACTAAAGAAATCACCTGTTAGTTCCCCGTCAGTCAAATTTAACTAGGCATCTCTTTTTCCTTGCTAACTCTAGCAATCCTGCCCTCAGAGGGCATGTCTGTAAAAGCTCTTTGCCACCCACCATTGCCTGGAAACAGCTATTAAACTAGCAACTAATCAGGACCAAACTTCCCCCAGGCCTTTTGTCTGCTGAGCAGGATGGGAAGTAAGAGAGCACTCCCCCTGCTCCTACACACACACACATGTTGGTATCATCGCAAAGGCCTCTTCGTCTCCTGGAAGCTCTGAAATCGCCCCCTGGCCTGGGTAAGAGATTTCTCTGCCGGTGGGTGCCCAGCACGGCCACATGGCTGTGGGGAGGACAGAAACCCAGCCTTGGAGCCTGAGGATCTCAGAGCACTGCCCACACAGCCGAAACTGGAAGAGTGTATCTTGCACAAGGCCAGCACGGTAAGTCAGACGCTGTGACTCTGGGAACTGGGTGGCCTTGGACTCTGGTGTCCTCTCATTCTTTGGAGCTGGGGTTGCCTAGCAGGGGGCGGTGCTCAGGTCGGTGGGGAGGCTCCTCCCTAGCCATCCCCTTGCGTTTTCCGCAAGGCAGGTAGAGAATGAGGGAGGTAGGGCCATAGGCAACCCCCAGGAAGTTTCTATGGGAAGAGCTGGCTAACATCTTGTGGGGCCACCTGTGGTCAGAACTGAATACACGTGCCCAGTGCGTGGTGGCACCAACCCAGCTGGCAGGACTCTCATGGACACAGGAAACCTGGACAGAAAGTTACCCAAGGCCCAGGCAGGACAGACCTGGATCGGGAACCCAGAAGAGCCCTAGCAAGTAACAGAAGGGTCTCCCCAGCTTCCCATTTCCCCCTCCAGCTCAGAACTGGCGACCAGCTTCTCCACCCATGCTCCCCACTCCTCTGTCTGTCTGAGCCCCTGGGAAGGGTGGGGAGGTGAGGAGGAGCTAAAATGCCCCAGGGATGAGTCAGCCCTGTTTGGGAGCAGTTCCACCCTCCCTGGTGGCTCAGACAGTAAAGAATCCACCTGCAATGGGGGAGATGTAGGTTTGATCCCTGGGTTGGGAAGATTCCCTGGAGGAGGACATGGCAACCCACTCCAGTATTCTTGCCTGGAGAATCCTCACGGACAGAGGAGCCTGTCAGGCTATAGTCCATGGGGTCACAAAGAACCAGACATGAATGAGCAACTAAGCACAGCACAGCAACGTGCCTACTCACAAAAAAGTAGTATTAAAAGAGAAACAGAAAAGCACCGATGTCTTTCCTATGAGAACCAGTGTCAATCAAGATCTCTCTTGAGAACTGTCTTCGGACCGCAGATCACCTGCGGATTCCCTGGTGGTTCAGCGGTAAAGAATTCACCTGCCAATGCAGTAGATGTAGGTTTGATCCCTAAGGATCATCCCCTAGAGAAGGAAATGGGAACCCACTCCAGTATTTTTGACTGGGAAATCCCATGAACAGAGGAGCCTGGTGGGCTACAGTCCAAGGGGCCACAAAGAGTCAGACATGACTGAGCGACTTTCACTTCCACCTTCCTAGCGCAGAAGTCTTCGGACACAATTTGGGAGCCTCCCTGTGGCTCCCAGAGACTTTTGAGAGTCCCTCTCCATTATCCTAGAATCCTGTTCCCTGGAGAGGCACAGAGGAACTTTGTCATTGCAAAAGCTGCCCTGTGTGGTGGCATAACTAGGGCAGAGATGCCGTCTTCCCATGAGAGGGCCAGCCAAACGAGTTCTCTTTTCTTATTTTTAACATTTTTATTTATTTATTTGGTTGTATCGGGTCTTAGTTGCAGCATGTGGGATCTAGTTCCCTGACCAGGCATCGAACCCAGGCCCTCCTCATTGGGAGTGCAGAGTCTTAGCCACTGGATCACCAGGGAAATCCCCAGCCGAATTCTTTTTTTTTTTTTTTCCCAGCCGAATTCTTGATTCTTGTTTTTGTTTCCGCTTCTGATCCTTGTGGGGTGGAAAGAGGAAAGGTGCTCACAAGGGCAGAGGCCAGAGCCGCTCTGTCACCAGGGAAACTCCCAATGCAGCCAGATGCAGGTCCCCAGGGCTGCATTCTTCTGGGTAATTTGGTCACAGTTGGGTTCGAGGGGTCAGACCCTATTGTCCTGCCTATTTAGATTTGCAGGGTCACAAAGAGTCAGACATGACTAACCACGCATGCACGCATTGCAAAGGTGGAGTAACATTCTCCCTTCCAACTACCAACCCCTGGAGGGCAGGGACCCTGCTGATTCAGCATGGATGGACTCCTTGGAGAGCCCCCAGAAGGAGCAGGCAGTCAGGGAAGGCTTCCTGGAGGAAGCAGCACTGGTTGAAGCCAGAGTTTGCTGCAGGGAGGAGCAGGAAGGACACTGTCTTACAGAAAAAGTGAGATGGAAGGTATGGTACACAGACAGACTGAGCAGACAGGTAACCCTGGGCAGCTTTGGCTGGTGGAACCAGAGCGTGGGGTGGGGAATGGGGAGCTAGAGGAACGGCTGAACAGAGAGAGCGTCCTAGAAAGCAGGATTCAGACTCAAGACAGCCAGCCTTTCCCTGACTCCTGGTGTCTGATGACTGGGCAAAGCCACTTCACTTGCTAAACCTCAGTTTCTTCATCTCTAAGACTCTAACGCTGGGAAAGATTGAGGACAGGAGGAGAAGGGGATGACAGATGAGATGGTTTGGTTTGGCATCATCAACTCAATGGACATGAGTCTGAGCAAACTGTGGGAGATGGTGAAGGACAGGGAAGCCTGGTGTGCTGCAGCCCAAGGGGTGGCAAAGAGTTGGACACGACTGAGCGACTGAACAAGATGGAGACAATGGCAGTGATGAACATCGCCGCTCTGGGGGGGTCCCTTCGCTCTCTGCCAGGCCCTGGGGTCAGCATTTACCTGCACATCTCACTCATTCCCATGACACCCCTAGAAAACAGGGGGCACTTTTATCTCCATTGTACAGACGAGGTGGTTGAGGCTTACAAACGTTCAGAAAGAGGTCCTAGGTTCCAAGGTTCAGGGTTTGAACCCAGATCCCAGGATTTGAAGCCCAGGCTTGCACTGACCCTAGGAAGGAGCAGGAGGGATGCTGCTTGGAACATGAACACAGCTGTCTCTCACTTTCTTTTTTCCTTCCTGGGATGGCCATAGCAGTTAGCACAAACTGAGTGGCTTTGAAAAAAAAAAAAATGGGGCTTCCCTGGTGGTCCAGTGGTTAAGAATCCACCTTGAGATGCAGGGGGCACAAGTTTGATCCCTGGCCCAGGAGGATCCAACATGCCTCAGGGCAACTAAGCCCACGTGCCACCAAGACTGAAGCCCACTCGCTCTAGAAACCATGCTCCCCAACAAGAGAAGCCGTCACAGTGAGAGGCCCACACACCACCTCTCCAGAGTAGCCCCCACTTGTTGCAATTAGGGAAACCCTACACTCAGCAACGAAGACCCAGCAAAGCTGAAAATAAATAAATATAATTTTAAAAATCGGACATTTATTTATTTTCTCTCAGTCTCGGAGCCTAGAAGTCTGAAATCAAAGTGCTGGCAGGGTTGGTCCCTTCTAGAGGCTCGGCAGTGGGGAGAACCTTCTCCCTGCCCCTCTCCCAGCTTCTGGGGTCTTCCAGTTGATGGAGCTCAGGCAGAAGCAGAAAGATCGCCCTGACCTTATCCTTCTTCTCCGCAACAGGAGAAAACAATTCCCATCGGAGAGATGGCCTCCCTGTACCAGGAGGAAGCGGGGGCTTTCTTATCACCACGGGCAGGGAACTGGGGGTCGCGAAATCTGAACAAGGTTTGTTCACCTCACCTTTTCCTAGTTATTTCTCCACTTCCCACCCCAAACCCAAACCCCTTCGTCTTCCCCGTTCTTCACAAATTCACTTGTTTCTTTGTCTCAAAGGTACAAAATCTTCCTGTTTTTGACCACTTCTGGTCTGTATTCTCTTGTAAAGACTCCTCTATACAAGCAAAAATTCAATCAAACGTGAGTCCTTCTCTCCTGTTCATCTTTGTCCGTTCAACTTCCACACCCAGCCAGGGACCCTAAGAGGGTGGAGAGAAACCTTTTCCCTCTTACCTGGCAGTCCTGGAGTGCTCTTGGCTTGTGGCTGCATCTCTCTAATCTCTGCCTCCATCATCTTTGTATCTGCATCCTCTCTTCATCTTATAAGGATGCTTGTCATTGGATTTGGGGCCCCCACCTGTATAATCCAGGATGCCCTTGAGAGTCCTTTTTTTTTTTTTACAATTTTTTTTTTCTTTTTCTGCAAGTACGCAGCTTGCAGGATCTCAGTTTCCTGATCAGAGATTGAACCCAGGCCACGACAGGGAAAGCACCAAGTCCTTTACCACTGGACCCCCAGGGAATTCCCTCAAGGGTCTTAATTACATCTGCAAAGATCCCATTCATAGGTTCTGGGCATGGATCTCTTTGGGAGAAGGGGTTCCATTCAGCCCCCTCCACTCTCCCCATCTCTGGTAGGGAGGACTGACCAGAGCAGACAAGACTCCAGAGGCTCCATGAGCAAATCACACACACAAAGGGAGGGGCTTTTCAGTGAGAAGTTTACTTTCTGGTGGCTCCTCTGAAGCCTTGCTTCCTTCTAGAGCCTCACTGTCTGACGAGGGAGTAGCCAACCCCACTTGGCTGCTAAAACTTGAAATGTGGCCAGTCCAAATGGAGCCGTTGTGCAGTGCCCAACACGTGCCAGAATCCAAAGACTTTACATGGAAAAAGGAATATAACATATCTCATTCATAACTTCTTATACTGATTACATGTTCCAACAATAACATTTTAGGGTCCAACAATAACATTTTAGGGGGCTTCCCTGGTGGTCTAGTGGTTAAGAATCCGTCTACCAATGCAGGGGACACGTGTTTGATTCCTGGTCCGGGAAGATTCCACATGCTATGGAAGCAACTAATCCTGAAGGCCACAAACACAGAGCCCACAAGCTGCAACAAGAGAAGCCACCGTAATGAGTAGCTCCTGCTCCCCATAACTAGAGAGTCTGTGCATAGCAACAAAATCCTAGTGCAGTCAAAATAAACATATAAAATAAATCTTTCTAATAAATAAATAAATAAAATAACATTTTGGATAGATTGGGTTAAAATATACATTATTCATATTAAGTTCATCATTTTATTGTTTTAAATTGCAGTAAAATTCATGCATCATAAAATCAACCATTTTAAATTAAACAATTCACTGGCTTTTAGTACAGTCACCGTATTATGCAACCATCACCACTACCTAGTTCTGGAACATTTCTATCACCCCAAGTACCCTGATGAATAGATGAAACCTCCTTTATGTTGGATTCAGGATGGCAAGAAGGGGGAGCTCTCACACCCTCTCACACGTTGCTATCTGCAGACTCCAAACAGGAAGAGATGTACCTTGCATCTCCAACAGAAAGAAAGTTGTTACCTTACTACGCCAGGAGGAAGAAGAAGGAAGATTTTCTCCTTGCCCGGCAACTGCCCAGCCAATGAGAAGCTGCAACAACTCAGCCAATGAAAAGCCACTACACTTAGAACTCCCAGCTTCCTCCAATGAGCTCTTTGTTTATAATAGCTCAGCTCAACTCTCCTTTCTCGCCTATAGATAAAGAATGGTCCTGTCTTTGTGTCTCTGGACTTGGTTATAGTTTTGGTTATAGGTTACAAGCTGTAACATGCTTGTCCTGAATTGCAATTCTTTGCTATTCCTGGATAAACCCATTTGCTGGTTAAAAACAAAACCCAGAAACCGGCTGTTTTAGTTAACAACCAATTAGCAGTCACTCCCCTCTCTCCCCAGCCCTTGGCCACCACTGACTTGGCCATTAGTCTCTATGGAGTTCCCTAGTCTAGACACAGCAGGGACTTCAGTGGCTACTTTATGCCAGTGGACGCTTGGCTTCCAGGACCTCATAGAGTGGTACCAGTTGGGGCCTGGCCCAACCCCCACCCCACCCCCACCCGGGCAGCTCAGCCCTGGCACAAAGTGGATGCTCAGTAAACCTACATGCTGGGAGAAGGAAGGAACAGGGATCCCAGAAAGAGAAGCAACTCTGGGATCCCCATTCTGCCCTGCCGTCTGAATGGCCTGGGCAGCAACTCAGTCGATAAGTAGAGATGTGTGTGTGTGTGTGGTATAATAAAATATATGTATGTATATCTATTTTTATAGATACCAAATATATCTATTTGGTCTTTGCCCCATTCCTGGCATAGAGCCCCTAAAATCCTTGGAATTTCCTGAGTGATAAGAGTGTCTTTTGTTTGTTAATGGGAACTCCAGGGACTGGGGCTAAAAAGCTTCAGGAGGGGAGCTGGTAGCCAGAAAAAACAGCCAAGTGCCTAGAGAATGGGAATTTTCAGTCCCATCTACTGGGGAAAAAGCTGAAGATTGAGTTAAGTCACCAGCAACTGACGATTTAATCACTTGTGCCTGTGTACTCAAACCTCAATTTTAAAAATACCCTAAATAATGGGGTTCTGGGGGCTTCTGGGCTGGCAAACACATCCATGTGCCGGGAGGGTGGCACACCCCCAGCTCCAAGGGGTTAGAGGTCCCTGTTCTCAGGACCCTTCAGACCCTGTGTCTCACATCATCTTCATCTGCCGGTTCACCTGTCTCCTTATGATAAACGGTAATAGGTAATAGTAAGGACAGCTCTTTCCTGCATTCTGCGAGCCCTTCTAGCAAGTGATCAAACTGAATGGGGGGCATTGTGAGACCCCTCAAATCTCTAGGAGGTGGGACAGAAGTGCAGGTAACCTGGGGACCCCATTTATGGCTGGGGTCTGAAGCAGGGACTGTCTTGTGGGCCTGAGCCCTTAACCTGTGGGGGTCTAATTCTAGTTGTGGAGTCTAATTAGTGGCACTAGTTAGTGTCAGAACTGAATTGCTGGGACTTCCTGGTGGTAAAGGATCCTCCTGCCAACACAGGGGACGGAGGTTGGATCCCTGGTCCAGGAAGATCTCAATAGGCTGCTGGAGCAACTAAGCCTGTACTCCACAACTACTGAGCCTGCACCCTGCAAGTACTGAAGCCCACGCACCTAGAGCCCATGCTCCACAACCAGAGAAGCCAGCACAAAGAGAAGCCTGTGCCCTGCAACTAGAGGGTGGCCCCGATCACTGAAACTAGAGAAAGCCTGCGTGCCCCAACGAAGACACTGTGCAGGCAAATAAATAAATATGAAAAAAAAAAAAGAATTGAATTGCAGGACATTCAGTTGAAATGGGAGAACCAGTGTGTTTGAGGGGTTCCTCTGGGCTTTGTTGCATGGATGGGCTCACAGCAAGATAACTTTGTTGCTGGTAGTAAACATGGGTAATGCCTGTGCTTCCCGAGAGATGGGGTATTTCTGGGGAGGCCCCAAGGCTCTTGTGAGGATGGGTGAGAGGATGTGGGCTGAGAGCCGGCCACCACCCTGGGCTCAGAGGAAGGAGTTCTAAGGTGTTAGCAGGTGAAAGCCAATGCTCCAAGGGGTCTGCTCACCACATGAATGACAGGGCTTTGCTCTGTGGGTGCGAGGCTGCCAACACAGCCTCCATCAGGCACCAGGCCAGTCACAGAAACAGGAGAGGTGAGCAGACTGTACCTATAAACATGGGGCATTCTTAGCTTTTTACTCTCCTATTTTTGAAGGTGATTTAGGCAGAGGGACAGGTCTCATCTATAAGAAAATCAAAACAAGGTGAAAAGACAACCCTCGGAATGGGAGAAAATAACAGCAAATGAAGCAACTGACAAAGGATTAATTTCCAAAACACACAAGCAGCTCATACAAGTCAATACCAGAAAAACAAACAACCCAATCAAAAAGTGGGGGAAAGACCTAAACAGACATTTCTCCAAAGAAGACATACAGATGGCTAACAAACACATGAAAAGATGCTCAACATCGCTCATTATTAGAAAAATGCGAATCAAAACCACAATGAAATATCACCTTACACCAGTCAGAATGGCCGTCATCAAAAAGTCTACAAACAGTAAATGTTGGAGAGGGTGTGGAGAAAACGGAACCCTCTTGCACTGTTGGTGGGAATGTAAATTGATACAGCCACTATGGAAGATGGTATGGAGATTCCTTAAAAATCTAAGAATAAAACCACCATACGACCCAACAACTCCACTACTAGGCATATAAGAGGAAACCAAAATTGAAAAAGATACATGTACCCCAGTGTTCATTGCAGCACTATTTACACTAACTAGAACATGGAAGCAGCCTAGATGTCCATCAACAGATGAATGGATAAAGAAGATGTGCCACATATATGAATGTGAAAGTGAAAGTTACTCAGTTGTGTCCAACTCTCTGAGACTCCATGGACTCCAGGCTCCTCCGTCCATGGAATTGTCCAGGCCAGAATAGTGGAGTGGGTAGCCATTCCCTTCTCCAGGGCATCTTCCCAACCTAGGTCTCCCGCATTGCAGGTGAATTCTTTACTGTCTGAGCCACCAGGGAAGCCCAAGAATACTGGAGTGGGAAGCCTATCCCTTCTCCAGGGGATCTTCCCAACTCAGGAATCAAACCAGGGTCTCCTGCATACAGGCAGATTTTTTACCAGCTGAGCTACCAGGAAAGCTATATATAAACAATAGAATACTATTCAGCCATAAAAAGGAACACATTTGAGTCAGTTCTAATGAGGTGGATGAACCTAGAGCTTATTATACAGAGTGAAGTAAGTCAGAAAGAGAAATCAAATAACGCATCAATTCAGTTCAGTTCAGTCGCTCAGTCATCTCCGACTCTTTGCAACCCCATGAATCGCAGCACGCCAGGCCTCCCTGTCCATCACCAACTCCCGGAGTCCACTCAGACTCAGGTCCGTAGAGTCGGTGATGCCATCCAGCCATCTCATCCTCTGTCGTCCCCTTCTCCTCCTGCCCCCAATCCCTCCCAGCATCTGAGTCTTTTCCAATGAGTCAACTCTTCGCATGAGGTGGCCAAAATACTGGGGTTTCAGCTTTAGCATCATTCCTTCCAAAGAACACCCAGGACCAATCTCCTTCAGAATGGACTGGTTGAATCTTCTTGCAGTCCAAGGGACTCTCAAGAGTCTTCTCCAACACCATGGTTCAAAAGCATCGATTCTTCGGCTCTCAGCTTTCTTCACAGTCCAACTCTCACATCCATACATGACCACTGGAAAACCATAGCCTTGACTAGATGCGCATACTAATGCATATATGTGGAATCTTGAAAGATGGTACTGATGAAATTATTAGGGCAGCAGTGGAGACGCAGACATAGAGAACAGACTTCTGGACACAGCGGGGTGGGACGGGAGATGGGAAGAGGACAGACAGGGCGGGATGTATGGAGAGAGTGACATCGAAATTTAAAATACCATATGTAATTTAGATAGCTAATGGGAATTCGCTGTATGACTCGAACCTCAAACTGGGGCTCTGTAACAACCTAGAGGGGTGGAATGGGGAGGGAGGTGGGAGGGAGGTTTAAGAGGGAAGGGACATATATATACCTTTGGCTGATTCCACAGGTAGTGGCTTCCCTCATAGCTCAGTCGGTAGAAGAATCTGTCTACAGTGCAGGAGACTGGGGTTCAATTCCTGGGTCAGGAAGATCCCTGGTGAAGGAAATGGCAACCCACTCCAGTATTCTTGCCTGGAGAATCCCATGGACAGAGGAACCTGGCGGGCTACAGCCCACAGGGTTGCAACTTAGTGACTAAACCACCACGGCCGATTCATGCTGATGTTTGGCAGAAACCAACACAATTCTGTAAAGCAGTTATCCTTCAATTAAAAAAAAATACATTAAAAAATAGAAAATAAATAAATACAAAAAAGTAAATACATTTTTAAAAATACAAAAATAGAAAGAGGGGAACGGAGTTGCGACGTGGTTCGAGGTTCTTCCTGGGATTGCCTTCATGGGCGTGGGCTTGTTCATCCCGGGGAATGGCCACCGCGGGCATCCACAGGTTCAGTAACGGGGGCGAGGAGAAAAGGGCTGCCCATTACTCATATCAGTGGTATTTGATGGAAAGAGACAGGCGGGTCTCTGGAGTAAACCATGACTATGTGTCAAAGAGTCTGGAGAACATTGATTAAGCAAATGTTTTCCTGATTGATGAAAAACAACTCAGTCATGTTCTTCTATCCCTGCTAGAAGATTATGCAGCGTCTTGTGTAGCATGCAGAGTATTTTGTAGTGTGTAGTAAAAAGAAAAAAGAAAAAAACATCAGCAGTACAAGTGTCAGCTACAAATTGGCACTTGCCATCTACATCTACAATGATTAAATCATGAGCTGCTGCAGCTACTGATTCTCAACACCCTCTGAAAGGAGTTCAAGGTGGAGAGCAGAAATGAGGCACTCTGGACTCAGGGAAAAACTTGGCAGGATAGGTCTTCAGACAGATATTTTCAGCAGCTGATTTTATGAGTCCAATTCTTATATCTCCTCCTACCTAGAAAAGCACTAAAATCCTTCTCGGTGATGACTGCTCCTTGTTCTGCAAAAATAAGTGCTTCATTGCGCGTCCTCCCCCTTCACTAGCATCGCGGCTATACGGTTTCTCCCCCCACCTCTTTGGAGCAGTTTCTCAGAGTTTATCTGAGGTGCTGTCTCCCTGGCTATAGTCCTCATTTTGTCCCCAAACAAAACTTAACTCGAAACTCTCACATTGTGTGTTCTTTTTTAAGTTGGCACAAGCATGATAGCCTCCTGTCAGGGAGATAGAGACAGAGAGCAGGGGGCCTATGGCAAGCAGGAGGGCAGGGCCATCTAAAGGGTGCTACACGGCATTGCCATTAGTGCACACGATGCTTCTCCATCCAGGACTTTCCTTTTTAAAATCTATTCATTTATTTTTGGCTGCTGAAACTAGAGAAAGCCTGCACGCACGAGTGAACATCCTGGGACCCAAATAAATATATATTTTTTTAAAAAATGGAATTACTGGACACCCAATTGAAGTGGGAGAATTAGTGTGTTTGAGTGGTGTTTTAAAATCTATTTATTTTTGCTTGCATGGGGAATCCATTGCTGCACGCAGGCTTTCTCTAGCTGTGGTGTGCTGGCTTCTCATTGTGGTGGCTGCCCTTGTTGCAGAGCACGGGTTCTAGGGTACGCGGGCTTCAGTAGTTGAGGCTCGAGGGCTTAGCTGTGCCACTGCATGCGGAATCTTCCCCGGACCAGGGATCAAACCATGTCCCCTGCATTGCCAGGCGGATTCTTAACCCCTGGATCAACAGGAAAGTCCCATTTGTGACTTTCTAAGCTTTTTTCTTGGTCCAACTGGCAGTGGCAGGGCGCTAATACCCCAGGCGCAGCCTTCTACCAAGGACAGGCGCTGGCAGGAGACACCGCAGTTCCCTGGCCCCTCGGGCGGCATGACTCCCACATGTGCCCAGAGGGTCTGAGCCCCAGCTGCCCACAGCCATCCTGAGCTACCTCCTTCCCACTCCTGCCCTGTTTCCCCCCAGCGCTTCCCGGGATCCCCTCCCTAATAAACTCTTTGCACTCAGAGCCTGCTTTGGGGGCAATCAAAATTAAGATAAGGGACCACGTAAGGGACTGGCTGTTCCTTCGCTGCAGCCAGTGTCTGCTGGATAGGAAGGCAAACCCTGTATCACTAGACATTGCCACTTTTTTCCCAAAGAGAAACCAGGATCCAGACTTTCCTGTGAAACCTTCCGAGTTTTCATAGCCAGCTCAAATTAAAACAATACAGAACAAAGTAAAACAGAACAAAACACAACGTGTCTGCGAGCCAGCCCTGACCCTCGACCGCCGGGTCAGAGCTGTTGGTGGCGGGTGGGGGGGCCCCCCCAAAGCTGTGAGCAGCAGGGAGCCTTGGTCAGAGGGGCTTCTTGGCAACCTGCTTTGGTGGCCTGTGGGGGTGGGGACCAGCGGAGGAGGGCTTCGGTGGGCCGGGCAGTATGGCCTATTTACAAGACCCCAGCTGGAAGCATCTGGAAGGCCCTGCGTGGCCGCCCGCGGGCCGGCAGTAGACCCAGAATAAACAATCAGCCCGAATGCTTTTCTAAACACGCAGACCCGGAGCCGCCGTAGGCCTCCCCAGGCTCGCCAGGGTGGGGTGCGGTCCCAGGATCACTCCGCCTGCCGGACATCTAAGCTCAGGCCCAGGAAAAACAAACTTGGGGAGCCGGGGTTGGGGGCGGGGGGGACGGGGAGCGCTGGAGTGTACCCAGGAGAAAGCAGTCGTGAGAGAGCCAAGTCTAGACCCTCACACTTGTGAACTTCTTTTTAATTCCGTGCAGACAGAGGAGGCCGTCTTTATAGCTTTCCATCTCCTTGCACTGCACCACCAACCACCCCACCCCCGCCGCCCCCGCCTCTTTCCTCTTGCAGAGAAAACAAAACGGGTGTCTCTCGAGATTGTTTTTGCCCCATTTCACATGGTTTATTTAAAGCAATCGCTTTTCGCCTGCCTTCTCAGAATTTAAATTAAGAATACAGGGTGTCAAGAGTACAGGCGGGTGATGTAAAATTTGGGTTCTGTGTGTTTATTGTTCTACAACCAGCGAAAGCCATCCACGCCTGTTCTAAATTGTTTAATACATTTAGCAGGTTTTAAGTTGGAACTATGTTCCGTCAAGGAGAGGGGAAGAAACATTCCTGAAAGCAGACCTCTAATGGGCCCCCTAGGAGGCCCATATTTCATATATCATAGCACATTTAATCCTCATCATGATCCAAATAAGCTGTATAGCATTCTCAGATTACAATATCTCTTGGTTACAAGGGATAGAAACTTATATCAAAGAGGCTTTACATGATTGGAATGACCGTGAGAAGGACTTCAGGTATGGCTGGACCCAGGAGTTCCGATGCTGTCATGAGACTCTCTCTCTCTCTCTATCTCTTGGCTCTACTGTCCACCGTCACTATTTCCTTCTCAGTCAGGCCTTTCTCTTAAGATTGCAAAGATAGTCTCCAGCAGTTCCAAGCTTCCCGTTGCCAAGCAACTCTGCTGGACAGAGTTTCCCAAGAATTTCAGCAAAAGTCCTATGACTGAATCTCATGGGTCTAGCTCATTGGGTCACATGCCAATCACTATGGCTAGGGTGACAGAGTTCATAAGCACAGGCCCACACTAGGAGTTTTAGAGGGTCATTCCACTAAAATACAGGTAGGAATAGGGGTAGTTACTGTGCCCGTTTTGAATGGGTAGACAGTAGGCATTCAAAAATAACAAGCCATGGGATTTCCCTCTTAGTCTAGTGGCTAAGACTCTGTCCTCTCAATGCAGAAGGCCCAGGTTCAATCCCTGGTCAGGGAACTAGATTCCACATGTCCCAACTAACAGTTTGCATGTTGCAACGGAAACATCCACATGCCACAAAGAAACTCGAAGACCCTTCCTGCGGCAACTCCCAGCACAGCTGAATAAATAAATATTAAAAAATAAAATAACAGGAGCCAACCACAGCAAGGGGAGAAAAGTAGGTGAATCCTGTGGCATCAGCAGGGCTGTCGGGACAGCTGCACAGGTTGTACCCAATGCATTTCTGGGGTGCTCCGTTTACACTCAGTGTTGTTGTGCATTTATGTTTTTATCAAAGTACGTTTTCAACTATGGCAGTTTAGTGTCTTACAATTGAAAACACAGGTTGAAAAGAAAAAAAAACCACAGCATGTTGCAAGTCTTACCATCAAGAAGTGAAGTGAAGTCACTCAGTCGTGTCCGAATCTTTGTGACCCCATGGACTGTAGCCTACCGGGCTCCTCCGTCCATGGGATTTTCCAGGCAAGAGGACTGGAGTGGGTCGCGATTTCCTTCTCCAGAGGATCTTCCTGACCCAGGGCTCAAACCCACGTCTCCCACACTGTAGGCAGACGCTTTACTGACTGAGCCACAAGGGAAGCTACCATCAAGAGGTGGAATCTATTTCCTCACCCCTCAAATGTGGGCTGGCCTTGTGACTTGCTTTGACCAGTAGAACACAGCAGAAGTGATGCTGTGAATTTTGAGGCTGACACTTACATTTTCTTTGAAAAGGAGGTCCTTTGGGAGGATAAGAAGTCATGTGAGGGAAACCAAGATGCCCTGGCTGCCCAGCTTTGGAGGACCTGGGGAGGTAGGACAGACGGATGGAGCAAACTGCTGTCAGCTCACTTAAGCTGCCTAGAGGGAAAAATGGCAACCCACTCTGGTATTCTTACCTGGAAAATTCCATGTACAGAGGAGCCTGGCAGGCTGCAGTCTGTGGGGTCACAAAGAATCAGACATGACTGAGCATGCTCACATGCAACCCCGCACACATGCAGGCATGCATTTAAGCTGGGAACTCAGTTTCCCAGAATCCCTGCTCTATATGAGTCCAGGTTTGTTATTCAGTTGCTCAGTCGTGTCTGACTCTTTGCAACCCCAGGGACTGCAGCATGCCAGGCTTCCCTCCATCTCCTGGAGTTTGCTCAAACTCATGTCCATCGAGTCAGTGATGCCATCTAACCATCTCATCTTCTGTTGCCCCCTTCTCCTCCTGCCCCAAATCTTTCCCAGCATCAAGGCCTTTTCCAGTGAGTCAGCTCTTTGCATCAGGTGGCCGAAGTATTGGAGCTTCAGCTTCAGCATCAGTCCTTCCAGTGAATATTCAGGGTTGATTTCCTTTAAGATTGACTGGTTTGATCGCCTTGCTGTCCAGGGGACTCTAAAAGAGTCTTCTCCAGCACCGCAGTTCAAAAGCATCAATTCTTTGTCTTTCAGCCTTCTTTCTGGTCCAACTTTCACATCTGTACATGACTACTGGAAAATGCCATAGCTTTGACTATACAGACCTTTGTTGACAAAATGATGTCTCTGTTTTTTAATACGCTGTCTAGATTGGGCATAGCTTTTCTTCCAAGGAGCAAGCATCTTTTAATTTCATGGCTGCAGTCACTGTCCACAGTGATTTTGGAGCCCAAGAAAATAAAGTCTGTCACTGTTTCCATTTTTTTTCCCACCTATTGGCCATGAAGTGATGAGTTCCAGGTTAGAATTAGCCTAAAGGCGAGTGTGAAACGGAGCTGCGGATGAGGCCCTCTGAAAGTTGGTGTGGTCATATACAATGACAGTGTCTCCTGGGATGACTTAAATAGAAGCACAGACACACTGGGGGCTTCCCTGGTGGCTCAGCAGTGAAGAATCCGCCTGCCAGCGCAGGAGATGTGGGTTCAATTCCTGGATTGAGAAGACCCCCTGGAGAAGGGAATGGCAACCCCCTCCAGTATCCTTGCCTGGGAAATCCCACAGACAGAGGAGCCTAGCAAGCTACAGTCTGTTGGGTCACAAAGAGTCAAGACATGATGTAGGGACTAACCAATACCACCACCTCAATTTACTGTGTTTTGCTTTCTTGTGATTCACAGATATTGTAAGATTTTGCTGTTTTAAACAAAGGTTTACATCAAGCAAATTTATTGGCACCATTTTACCGATGGGATTCACTCCCTCAGAGTCTCTGTGTCATGTTTTGGTACTTCTTGCCATATTTCACACTTTTTCATGATCATTTTATTTGTTATGGTGACCTGTGATCAGTGATCTTTGATGTTACTACTATGACCAACTGAAGACTCAGAAGATGGTTAGCATCTCTCAGCAATAAGTATTTTAAAACTAAGGTATCTATATTGTTTTATTTAGCATAGTGTTATTTTAATGCACACTTAATAGACTATAGTGTGATATAAACATAACTTTCATATACACTGGGAAATTTTAAAATTCAGAATTCAGTTCAGTCGCTCAGTCATGTCCAACTCTTTGTGGCCCCATGGACTGCAGCACGCCAGGCTTCCCTGTCCATCATCAACTTCTGGAGATTGCTCAAACTCATGTCCATCGAGTTGGTGATGCCATCCAACCATCTCATCCTCTGTCGTCCCCTTCTCCTCCTCCCTTCAATCTTTCCCAGCATCAGGGTCTTTTCCAATGAGTCAGTTCTTCACATCAGGTGGCCAAAGTATTGGAGTTTCAGCTTCAACATCAGTCCTTCCAATGAATATTCAGGACTGATTTCCTTCAGGATTGACTGATTTGATCTCCTTGTAGCCCAAGGGACCTCAAGAGTCCTTGCTTTATTGTGGTGTTTGCCTTATCGCCATTTGGTCTGAAACCAAACTCACAATATCGCTGAGGGATGCCTGTACTTTCATCCAAACCCTTGTTTCAGAGCCTGCTTTTGGAGGAACCAAGTCTTGGGAGGCCCACATGCCTCTGTGTTGTGGACTGAAGGAACCCAATGACAGAGCTCTGAGCAGAAAGAAGTAAACCTTTCCTTTCAACCTTTCATTCATTCATTCAACAAACAGTCAACAGGCTTCTGCTACGTTCAAGCACTGGAGACAGTAGAGGCCAGAACTTGGAGCCATTTGAGCTGGTGCAAACTGAAGCCACAAATATGGGCACATCACCCACTCTTTCAGAGCTTCATTTAATTGTCACTGTGTCCTATGAGGCAGGAAATGTTATGGTCCTTATTTTTCAGATGAGGAAACGGAGGCACAGAGAGACTGAGTAACTTGCCCAAGGTCACACAGCTAATCAGTAGCAGAGCCAGGGTTCAAGCCCAGGAGTCAACTCCATACCCATGGTCTTAGCCACTTCCTCAGAAGTTCTAGAGACTAGGCTGATTGAGGAAAGTCCCAGAATTTAGGACTTGAGGCTTCCCTGGTAGCTCAGCAGTAAAGAATCTACCTGCCAAGGTAGGAGATGCAGGTTGGATCCCTGAGTGGGGAAGATCCCCGGAGAAGGAAATGGCAATACACTCCAGTATTCTTGCTCGGAGAATTCATGGACAGACGAGCCTGGCTGTCTACAGTCCGTGGGGTCACAAAGAGTCAGACACAATTTAGTGACGAAACAAACAAGAATTTAGGATTTACTCCCCCAGATGGTATGAGTCAGTTCCATAATACTTGTGAGAAAAGTCTCATTAGTTTGCTTTTCTAAGTCTGATGCAATTTAGATCTGATTCTCCTTGCCAGGGGGCAGGCTTTTGCCATTCTGAAGCTTGTTTCCACAAACAGTTCCCACAAGCCTCTCCTGGATAGCCTGGTTCCATCCCCCTAAGGCCCCAGGTGTACACAATATCTCTTCCTTTTACTGCCAAATCTTCCCTTCCTAGCCACACCCCAGGTTCCTGAGTACTGAGCAAGGCTGGCCACAGTGCTTGCTTCAGTAATGAGCATGTGACTTAAGCCGAGCCAAAAAAACTCCAGCCTAAAAGGAAATCTTCACTAGGCTGGTGAGATGAAACCCTGGGGCTGTGATACACCATCTTTGCCAGCCAATGGAGAGAGCCCAGTGAACAATTAGGCAAGCATGGCCAAGAGACACAGACAGATCCCCAACCACCTGCCTGAGCCCCTGGATCGAGCCATGCCTAAAGCTGTTGCTCTCCTGAATTTCCAGGGGCACAAAATAATATGTTCTACTTCAGTGTAAGTTAATTTCAGTCAGAGACTGTAATTTGCAGCTAGATGAAGCCTGACTATGTACTAGACTTAAAAAAAAAAAAAAGTGCCTTTTTGATTCTCTAGTAGTCCAGGGCAAACACCACTCTTTAGAAAGCAAAGACCTTGAGGGTCCTTGAGGTGGTAGGTGAAGGGAGGGAAAATATTTCTCATTCTTCTGTGATGACTCAATAGCTAAAATAAGCTCTGGTTCATTTCTCAAACAAGTTATCCTGCCTGACAATCATTACTCATGCCAGCCCTAACCAGCCTTGAGGTTGGTGTGGCTGCAGAGACCTTTAAGGCTCCCTAGATTTTCCATTTTCCTCTGAAAAGACTGTGTCACTGCACCTTTCACCTCCAGCTCAGAGTCCTGGGAGTTGGATTTTTCTAACGCACCAAGAAAACATCTTACCAAATGCCCAGCCAAATCAACACTCAATGACTACTTGCAATGCACAAGAAGACCTTGGAAATCTCGCCTCTATAGAAAGTGTCCAAAGAAGCTGTTCTTGCCTCTTCTTACCAAGTGCTGGGCCAGCTTAGCTGGTCAAGAACGCACCTGCCAATGCAGGAGACACAAGAGATGCAGGTTCAATACTGGGTCGGGAAGATCCCCTGGAGGAGGGCATGGCAACCCACTCTAGTATTCTTGCCTGGAGAATTCCAAGGACAGAGGAGCCTGGCAGGCTACAGTCCATGGGGTCGCAAAGTGTGAGCGACTAACACTTTCACTTTTGAGAATCAAGGAGCGGGGTCAGCAGGGGGCAGAGGAGGACCCTCTGGCTGAGCCGAAGAGGCAAGACTCTGGAAGGACTGAGGGAGTATGGGAAGATTCTAAGTTGAGGAAATCAGACATAACCTCATTTTAGATTAGGTTCCCCAGAAACGGAGCCTGAGATGGGGATTTGGGTGCACGTGGCTCTTTGAGGCAGAGGTTCTCAGAAGTGGGGCGGTGTCAGTCCCTCCGGGCTGTGTGTGGAGCAGCGGGTAGCAGGGTGGGGGTGACAGCTGTGAGTCACTGGCCCCAATGCTCACAGCAGCTGGCACACAGAGGATCTGGGCAGCCCCTTCCTTCCTTCTTGGGACCACCCACCTGCTTTCGGGGAAGAGACCTGCCAACGGCTGCAGCTGGCGGGAATAGGGCTTCACCAGTGACGGCACAGCTCAGCGGTTGAGTGCCCAGGGCTTTGCGGGCTGGCAGAGCTGGGATGAATCCTGGTTCCCGGATGCCTCAGGCAGCCATCTGGAGCTGCAGAGGTTCCTGGCTCCCAGGCTGAGGGTGAATGAAACATGATCACGTGTTAGGGGCCCCTCGCTCCGGAGCCCAGCCTGTAGTGCCTGCACGTGCACGTTAAGTCCCTTCTGTTGCGTCCGGCTCTCTGTGACCCCATGGACTGTAGCCTGCCAGGCTCCTCTGTCCGTGGGATTCTTCAGGCAAGAATACTAGGAGTGGGTTCACTGGATTTAGTTCAGTTCAGCTGCTCAGTCGTGTCCAACTCTTTGCGACCCCATGGACTGCAGGACACCAGGCCTCCCTGTCCATCACCAACTCCCGGAGTTTACTCAAACTCATGTCCATTGAGCTGGTGATGCCATCCAACCATCTCATCCTCTGTCATCCCCTTCTCCTCCTGCCCTCAATCTTTCCCAGCATCAGGGTCTTCTCCAATGAGTCAGTTCTTCATATCAGGTGGCCAAAGTATTGGAGCTTCAGCTTTAGCATCAGTCCTTCCAATGAACACTAGGGACTGGTCTCCTTTAGGATGGACTGGTTTGATCTCCTTGCAGTCCAAGGGCCTCTCAAGAATCTTCTCCAACACCACAGTTCAAAAGCATCAATTCTTTGGTGTTCAGCTTTCTTTATAATCCAACTCTTACATCCATACATGACTACTGGAAAAACCATAGCATTAACTAGATGGACTTTTGTTGACAAACTAATATCTCTGCTTTTTAATATGCAGTCTAGGTTGGTCATAACTTTTCTTCCAAGGAGTAAGTGTCTTTTAATTTCATGGCTGCAATCACCATCTGCAGTGATTTTGGAGCCCAAAAAAAGTCTGACACTGTTTTCACTGTTTCCCCATCTATTTCCCATGAAGTGATGGGACCAGATGCCATGATCTTCGTTTTCTGAATGTTGAGCTTTAAGCCAACTTTTTCACTCTCCTCTTTAGGGCCCATCCTAAATCCAGGATGGTCTCATCTCAAGATCCCCAATTTGATGACACCTGCAAAGACCTTCTTTTCAAATAAGGTCACATTCACAGGTGCCACAGTTAGGACACATCTTTAGGGGAATTATTATCAACCTACTAGTGGTGCAGTGAGAGAGCAAGAATAAGCCATCAGCTGCCGCCACTCCACGGGGCTGAGAAAGATGAGGAGGATGGCCTGCCCAGGGAGAGGAGGAGGTGGGGAGGCTCAGAGATGAGCAGGGACAAAGGGGCCACCAGGTTTCACTCCCCACTGGAAACCCCATTTACAGAGGAGGAAGCAGCGAGGGAGGCTGCAGCGCCACGGAGGTCCCACTCAGGACAAGCAGCCACGTCTGACCCTGCAGCCCCTGGAGCCTCTCACATCCCCGCCCACCTCCCCAGACCTTCTCGGCCCAGCATCCAGGAGCGTGGGGTCCCTTGGGCCAGCCTGGGGGGTGAGGTAGGCTCGTTGAGCCGGACCAGGGAGGCTGGCCAGACTCCAGGTCCAAGGCAGACGCCGCCCAGGCCCTGCTTTCGGTTCTGCAAAAGCCACAGGCTCTGCTCCCTCGAGGTCACAGAGTCCGCCCCACCCTGCCCACCCAAGTGACCACGCTGGGGGTCAGAGTTTTCCATGCGTCTCCCCTGCCCTCCCCACAAAGCCTGAATGCCTAGAATTCTGCAGGAATTCCCATAGCAGCCCTCCCACCCTGAGTCCCCAGTGAAGGAAACAAAGGCCCTCTGGGATCTGGGGCTAGAGTACAGGGAGGCCCAGGGCAGTCTCTGGGAATCCCATTCCTGGAGATTCGCTCTTAGACAGGAAAGGACGGAGCCAGAATGAACCCTCATGGGGCGGCCACGGCAGGCTGTCAGCCCACATCACACGTGCACACGGAGTTGTGTATCCATCTCTGCACCCTGCTCCACACACACACACAGGAACCACAGACACCCACACACACGAGCCTGACCACACAGGCAAGGATGCAGGCACCCCCCTCCCTAGTGCTGAGATGGGACACAAGAGGATGCCACGTTCCCAGAGGGCATCCATCCTTATCGACAAGGGGAACCCGGGACTGAGTACACAGGAGCTGATGTAATCTGGGGGCTGACTTCAAGCACACCAAGCCTGGGTTCAAAGCCCACCACTGCGACCCACCGCTGCAAATCACTCAACCCCTCTATGTCTGTTTCCTCATCTGATTATTGAGATAGTATTCATTCCTACCTCAAAGGGCTGTTTATTTGGGGCAGGGGGTAGGCCATGCTGCTCCACTGTCCAACCAGGGATTAAACCCATGGTTCCTGCATTGGGAGCATGGAGTCTTAACCACTGGGCCACCAGGGAAGTCCTTCAAAGGGCTATTGGAAAGACTAACTCATGGAACATGTAAGCACTCAGAAACCTGTTCACAGGAAGGACCATACAGATGTCAGTTATGATTATGATATGCTGATTTTTTAAAAAATGCACAATGTAAGAGGTGACAGTTAAGTTTTATTTGGGGCAAAATGAGGACTACAGCCTGGCAGACAGCAGTTCAGATAGCTCTAGAGACTGCTCCAAGGAGGCGAAGGGTTGTTGTTCAGTTGCTGAGTCATGTCTGACTCTTTGCAACCCCATGAATTGCAGCACGCCAGGTCTCCCTGTCCATCACTGACTCCCAGAGCTTGCTCAAACTCATGTCCATCAAGTCAGTGATGCCATCCAACCATCTCATCCTCTGCCACCCCCTTCTCCTCCCACCTTCAATCTTTCCCAGCATCAGAGCATTTTCCAGTGAGTCGGCTCTTCACATCAGGTGGCCAAAGTATTGGAGCTTCAGCTTCAGCATCAGTCCTCCCAGTGAATATTCAGGGTTGATCTCCTTTAGGATTGACTGCTTTCATCTCCTTGCAGTCCAAGGGACTCTCAAGAGTCTTCTCCAGCACCACAGTTCGAAAGCATCAATTCTTTGACACTGAGCCTTCTTTAGAGAGACATACAACCCCAAACAAAAACTCACATGCAAAGAGACAGACACACAGACTGGTTTCTGTCTGTCTGACCTACCACCTTGCCCTGCCCAAGGTATGGGATCAGGACTCCCAGCAGTCTGTGGGACTGAGCCCTAAACCTGTGGGATTCGATATCCAACTCCAGGTAAGTAGTGTCAGAATCGAATTAAATTATAGGATACCCAATCAGTGTCCAGAGAGTTGGAGAATTGGCTGGTATGGAGGAAAAAATATTCACATATTTGGTATTGGAAGTGTTATGAGTAGGTAATTTTATCTTTATGAGGGTATTGTGAGGATGAAATGAGACGATGCATATAACAAGAGCTCAGGAAGAATTTGCCATGGGTAGCATTTGCCTTAACATGGTAATAGCATGATTTATTTGGGTTTTATGAAATAAGAACTGAGTGCTGCTGCTGCTGCTGCTAAGTTGCTTCCGTCGTGTCCAACTCTGTGTGACCCCATAGACGGCAGCCCACCAGGCTCCCCCATCCCTGGGATTCTCCAGGCAAGAACACTGGAGTGGGTTGCCATTTCCTTCTCCAATGCATGAAAGTAAAAAGTAAAAGTGAAGACGCTCAGTCATGTCTGACTCTTAGCGACCCCATGGACTGCAGCCCACCAGGCTCCTCCGTCCATCCTCAAATTGAGTACCCATAGACTGAGATAGGAGAAAAATTACAGTTTTGTTTTCACTAGCCTATAACTGAAATTTAGTGTCTGTCTTCAATTCCTGATGTAGCAACATCCATGGACCTATGACTTCATCACCAAGAAGAGCCACAAATATTTTCATATCCCAAGATTGTCATATGTATCTATGACACAGCTGGCTTCTTTTGTAACCTGTGGGGGGTGGGTTGCATTGGAAAAGACTCTTCTGAATGTTTGTGGATGTGATCAGGCATGTCTGACTTTCTGCGGCCCCATGGGCCATAGGCCAACAGTCTCCTCTGTCCATGGAATTTCCCAGGCAAGAATACTGGGGCAAGTTGCCATTTCCTGCTCCAGGGAATCTTCCTGACTCAGAGATCGAACCCACATCTCTTGCGTCTCCTGCATGGGCAGGTGGATTCTTTACCATTACAGCACCTGGGAAGACCGATGTTCAGATGTTTGCAAGTTATTTTGAAATTTATCCCCAAGAAATGGTTATATAGAGTTATAAATGGATGGAGAGATAGAGAGATGAAGAGATGAATAGATGGAGAAAGGGATGAAGGAATGGATGGATGGATATAACAAAACGTTATCTGGGTGATCAGTATGGGGTATTCTCTGCACAAATCTTTCAACTTTTCTATATGTTTGAACATTTTCACAATAAAATGTTGGGGGAAAATTTTCTAAAAGAGAGAAAAGGATGAACCTGAGAAAGATAAAGACATTCAAAGTCTGAGCAAAGAAAGATACATCTTAAATAAAGCTCATGTTTATCATTGAGTCCTTTTATCAAAGACAAATTATACAGGGAAGAAAATGCACAAAAGAAATGTAAGGACTTTCCTGGTGCTGGTAGTACAGTGGATAAGAATCCACCTGGCAAAACAGGGGACACGGGCTCGATCATGGGTCTGGAAGACTCTACGTGCTACGGAGCAACTATGGAGCCAAAGCTACTGAGCCCACACCGTAGAGCCTGCGCTCTGCAGCAAGAGAACCCACTGCAAAGAGAAGCCTGAGCACAGCAACTAAGAATAACCCCGCCCCCGCCCCCGCCCCCCCCCCGCCCCCCCCTCCCCCAGGCAACTAGAGGAAGACTGCACCTAGCAACGAAGACCTGGCGCAGCCATACAGAAAGAAAGAAGTATAAAATACAGACACACACTGCAAGTCTTCAGTAACTGCACATTAAGGCAGGAAAAAAATCACATTTTCCCTAGAAGGAAAGTTCAGTGTCTAGGCTGTATTGCCAACATGATGCCCACAAGCCGCCTGGGGCACTGAGCAGTTGAATATGGCTGGTCAGATCCGAGATGAGCTGTAAAATATATACCTGATTTTGAAGACTTTGTATCAGATAAAAAGGGGGCGCAGAGAGAGAGAGGATGGAAAATAGCTCTGGAATATTTAAAAATACTGATTACATGTTGAAATGTTAATACTTTGGATATATTGAATTAAATAAAATATAGCTAAAACTAATTTCCTCTGCTTCTTTTTACTTTTCTAAAAGTGCAGCTACAAGAAAATTAAGATGACATATGCGGCTACATTAGTTATGTTTCTGCTTTAAGTTGGGTCTACAGAAGTGCCCACTGAGAAAATTCTGACTTTACCAAGACACATGCATTTCTCTTATGCTTCTAGAATTATTTTTTTCTTTCACTGGCCAACTAGACATGGATATATACCAGAAAAAAAAAAAATTCACTGGCTGACTAGACATGGATATGCCGCGAAGAGCGTAATTGTTTCCCTTTGCTTATCTTTGGCAGAGTACCTGCTTTTTCCATTTTTCTTGTGGTTCATACCTCTGGGAAATAATGATGTCAAATTAGTGTGTAAGACATTTGGAAGTAAAATAAAATCTTTATATAATAAAAATATTTTTAGAAGAAATATCCAGTCTTAAGTCAACAGAAATAAACCCAGAAATAAATTCAATATAAAACATAATTTTGGATGGGGTGCCTGGACCCCACAACAGTCCCCAGGAACTGGGGTGTCCCAGCTGGGTCCCCTGCCCTCCCCTCCTTTGAGAATCACGTGGTTTCTGACCAGGATTTTCCTGTTTCCAGATGACTCTGCCCCAAGAAGACAGTCATCAAAAAAGCATGAGGCCCCATGTGACAGTCACCTGACCCTTCTGTGTAGGCCGTGGCACCAGCCTGACTGGGGCAGGCATGAGGTTTGGTCACTCTGGGTTCTGCTCCACAGTAAAGAGACCTGGAGAGGAGTCTGCCAGAGTAGACAGCAGCTCCGTCCTCCAGCCAGAGCGTGGCATCTAGCTACGGCATGCCCACTGGACACCTACCCCAAAGGCAGCCCGGGCAGGGGGATACCTGGGAGGTGGGGCCAGGCTGGCCCACCTGTCAGCATCATCCGCAACTTACTGCGAGGTCCTTGCTGAACTGGCTCTCTGGTGCTGCTCACCTCTCCAGGCCTGAGCCCTTCTCTTCCTTGTTAACATTTTTTGAGCATGTTCCAGGTGCTGGCGCCAGACAAAGCTCATCTCATTTCATTCCTAGGCGCCCTTCAGGGAGGAGCTGTCATTAGTTTCCTAATTCGCTGATAAGAAGACGAAAGCACAGAGAGGCTGAGTGAGTGGTCCAAAGTCACACAGCTCGGGACCCATATGCTTGGCAACCACTCTGTGCTGCCTCTTTGAAGAAGAGCCAGAAACCCAAGTGCTCCATTTCAATAAAGCAGTTCCTACCAGGGAGGTGTCACACTGCTCCCCAGCGCCTCTGCCCAGGAGAGCTGCTCCTCCCTCAGGTGCCCCACATCCTCAGGGCGTCACCACCCACCAGTCACCCAGCCAGCCACTCCAGTCTAGCAGCCAGTGCTTCCTCCGCAGTCCTAGGTGTCTCTGACATCCGCTGCCTTCTCTCCAACCCCTCCCCTCACTACCAACTTGCGTCACCTGGTGCAAGTCACTTGGCCTCTCTATGCTTCAGTTTCCCCATCTATAAAATGAGGATATTGATAGGCCTATCTCATAGAATCATTTGAGATCAAAGTGAGTTTTTTTTGTGGCTGCACCAAGGCTTAGTTGTGGCATGCGGGATCTAGTCCTCTGACCAGGGATGGAACTGGGGCCCCCTGCTTTGGGAGTGAAGCGTCTTAGCCACTGGATCACTGGGGAAGTCCCCAATGTGATTTTTTTTTAGCTTTAATTTTTATTTATTTTGGCCACATCAAATGGCTTGTGGGATCTCAGTTCCTGGACCAGGGACTGAACTTGGGCCATGGCAGTGAAAGCCCAAATCTTAACCACTAGGCCACCAGGGAGCTCCCAAAGTGATTTTTTTTTTCCTCATTAAAACACACACATATATACATTTGAACATATATATATATATCAGGGTGTACCATGGCCCTGGCATACAGTAAGAGCTCAACGCCATTTAACTATCATAAGGAGCATCTGCATCCAGAGCCCAGCACAGTGACGGGACTGCAGATGTCTGGGAGGTCAGAGATGGTTTCCTGGGCAGATTCGATCATGCCCCTCCCTAGCTGGAGATCCTGTGGTGCGATCCCCAGCAGCCTGAGCATGAAGCACAAACTCCTTGGGCTGTCTCAGGGGCCCCAGCTTTGGTCACCTACCCGCTCCTGCCCACACCCATCCATCTCCTTCCCCCGTGCCCAGTCCCAGCATGGAGTGCCCCCGCAGTTTGTCAGTTTATACCTGCTTGTTTGTTGACTGTCCCCCACTGGAATGCCCCAGCTGTGAGGGCCAGGACCTCACCAGGTGCCCACAGCTGGGTCTTCTGGCAGGTACGCCTGGCAGGTGCTTCAACACGCGTTTGTGGAATGACCGAATGCGGGAATCAGTGAAGGAAAAAATGGATCTCTTCTGGCACTTGTTCTGCAGCCTGGGAATCTGATGCAGTGACGTCACAGGTCAGATACATGGTGGGTGGCAGAGCCAGATTGGGGTTATTACTATGAAATATTTCATGAGGACAAATGGGCCACATGCCTGCAGACAGAGCTCTGGATGACTTCCTCTCTGATGTGCCACCAGCCCTGGTGACACAAGCGACTGGAGGTTCCACAAATCACTGCCCTTCATCACGACTACAGTCCCCCCTGAGCACTGGGGTTGGGGCCAGCTGAAAGGTCTTTTCATCCAATGCTGGGATGGGGGTTGGTCAGGATGGTCCCTCTGGTAGGACCCTCCACGGGATGGGAAATCATATCCTAATGGCTGAGTCATAGCCAGGGGGTGGAATGGCACCACTGGCAAGCATGATCCAGGACGTCCATCCCAAACTCATCCCGGCCCTTTGCTCCAGTCCACAGAGCTTGGCTGTATTCACATCGGCTCACTGGGAAGATACTGCCGAGGGGGACGGAAAAAGCAAACCCAGAGAGGAGAGAGCTAGCTTGGGGTGGGCAGCCTGACCAGTGTCCCATGTGCAGGGAGAGAACCAGGTCTTGATACCCAGGCCCACGAGGCACCTGTTGTCCTGAGTCCTCACTTGCACCCTCATGAAATGGGCAGAACTCTTATCTCCATCTCACCCTCATGAAACAGGCAGAACTGTTATCTCTGAGCAGGGCTCAGAGAGGTTGAGGGTTTTGCCCAGGGTCACACAGCCAGCCAGAATTACCCTGGGGCTGGAACTCCTGGGCCTCCCCTGCAGCATTCCAGATGATCCCAATCCACACTCCAGTCCATGCCAAGTGTTTAACATGTTGCTGCCTTTAGTTATTTTTTACAAGAAACTCACAAGCTATGTGCTGTTAGCCCCATTTTACAGAGGAGGAAACTGAGGCTTATATAAGGGAAACCATTTACCCAGAGTCCACAGCCGGCAGGAGTGGGATTTGAACCCAGTGTACCTTCAGGGCCCACGGGCTTCCCTCTGCACCTGCTGCCTCCTGCATCATCACCTCTTAGCTTCTGCACAGTTGGGCAGGAGCAAGCAGGTTGACCCACACTCAGTCAAGGACATGGAGCTGCAGCCACCCCCCCCTACCTTCCCAGGCCTCTGGCTCCCCCACCACCTGTGTACCTGTTCTCATGCACGGCCTCCAGCCTTGGCCCTGCCTGACCCCCCATCCCCAGAAGCCCCTTCGAAAGAGTAATCAGAGCTGGAATGAGGGACTGAAGCTGAGGGATGGGCAGACAGACAGCCAGCCTGGAGGCAGGCGGGGACACAGCCAAGGGACCCAGACAATCATGGCAAGCATGAGAAAGCAGGCGATGTACACGCGAAACGCTGACGTCTGATGTGAGCAAGGCAGACAGAGAAATCTGAGTTAACTGTGGCCCAGAAAAGAAAGAGACGCCGCTTCTCACCAGCCTAACACGGCCCCCTGGAGGCCAAGTGTGTGACCTTTAAAGAAATACTCTGAAAACTGGATTTGGCTCAGCTGAAAGCTTTGGAATCCTCCCCCAACCCCCCACCATAGCTTTATCAAGATGTAATTCACACACCAGGGAATTCCCCAGTGGTCCAGTGGTTAACACTCCAGGCTTCCACTGCAGGGGGCAGGGGTTTGATCCCTGGTTAGGGAACTAAGATCCCATGGTGTGGCCAATTTTTTTTTTTAACTCACGTACCATACAGTTCACCCATTTAAAGTGAAAGTGAAAGTGAAGTCACTCAGTCATGTCCAACTCTTCGCCACCCTGTGGACTGTAGCCTACCAGGCTTCTCTGTCCGTGGGATTCTCCAGGCAAGAATACTAGAGTGGGTTACCATTTCATTTCAATAATTTTTAGTATATTCAAAGTTGTGCAACCATCACCCAGTCAATTTTAGAACATTTTCATCAGCTCAAAAAGAAACTCTGTACCTTTTATTATCACTTTCCTGTTCCTCATTCTGCTCCCCACAGCCTCAGTTCAGTTCAGTTCAGTTCAGTTCAGTCACTCAGTTGTGTCCAACTCTGCAACCCCCTGGACTGCAGCACACCAGACCTCCCTGTCCATCACCAACTCCCAGAGTTTACTCAAACTCATGTTCATCCAGTCGGTGATGCCATCCAACCATCTCAACTTCTGTTGTCCCCTTCTCCTCCTGCCCTCAATCTTTCCCAGCATCAGGGTCTCTTCCAACGAGTCAGTTCTTCGCATCAGGTGGCCAAAGGATTGGAGTTCCAGCTTCAGCATCAGTACTTCCAAAGAATACTCAGAACTGATTTCCTTTAAAATTGACTGGTTTGATCTCCTTGCAGTCCAAGGGGTCCTGTGAGTGGTATCTTGTATATTAGAGCCTCTCGTCTCTTTAGGATCAGGGTGTCAAGGTTCACCCATGTTGTAGCACATATCAGTACTTCAGTTCTTGGGGAGGGGGTAAATTAGGAGTTTAGGATTAACATATACACACCACTATATATAAAGTAGATAACCAGCAAGGACCTGAAGGGACAAAATAGGTGATTAATTAGTTAATCCCACTAGGTGAGTGTAAGTAGAAAAATACAAAAAAAAAAAAAAAAAAAGGAAAATACGGGAGACCCCTGTAGAGTTAATGATTACTTAAGAAAGCAGGTTTGCTTAACCACAAAACCAAGCAGGCTTGCTTAGCAGAAAAACCATGCAACAGAAGCACAAGCTGTGTCCAACTCTGTGCGACCCCAGAGATGGCAGCCCACCAGGCTCCTCCATCCCTGGGATTCTCCAGGCAAGAACACTGGAGTGGGTTGCCATTTCCCTCAGCACCCAAAACAATAAAACAATGGTGGCATGAGAGCCACATCCTGGGCAGTGAGCTCAATAATTTAATGATCCCTGGACATGCTCTCTGCACACACAGAAGAAAACAATAATTTGTGGACCCAGCCATGTAGGGACAAGAAAACTCCTTTGTCCAACGTGGAGGAAGAGTTGATGATGGAAGCATGATGTTTACTCGAGAAAGACAGAGAGGGTCTTCTCCCCCTCCCCACTTTTCCTTTGATTATGAAACTGTAGCCCAGTAAGTTCTCAGGGCGTGGTACTTCTCGCCCACGCGCTTGGAAGCCTCGCAAGCTATTCTAATAAATCACTTCTTATCTACCACTTTGCTCTTGCTGAGCTCTTCTCTGCACTGAGACATAAAGGACTGTGGTACCACAGAGCTCTTCAGAGCCCCCCTGGAATGACACCGATCGGTTCCAATATGAGCACCTCATTCCTTGGGGAGGGGGATAAATTGGGAGTTGGGGATTAACACATACATACCACTCCAGCGCTGGGAACTGTACTCAACATTTTGTAACAACCTATAATGCAAAAGAAATTGAAAAAGAACAGACACGTATATGTGTCACTGACTCACCTTGCTGTTCACCTGAAGCTAACACAGCACTGTAAATCAGCTACGCTTCAGTTAAACAAATACTTTATTTCTTTTTATTGACCAGTAACATTTCATGGCACAGATACTCCACATTTTGCCAACTCATCCAGCTGGCAAGACAACTGGGTTGGTCCCTCCATTTGGTATGATGAATAATCATACTATGAACATCCCTGTACAAATTTCTGTGTGTTTCTGCTTCTCCTGGGTCCACGCCTAGGAGCAGAACTGCTGGGTCATATGCGAAAGAACCTTGGGGTCTTCAGCCACATTTGGAGATCCTTGATAAACACATGGGCAAGAAACTCTTAAGAATAATCCCAGGACATCTCACACAGGCTTCTCACATGCCAGTCACTCACCGCAGCTCCACAACAACCGACTCATGAGGCACTAGTATTATCTCAATGGTACAAAGAAACTGAGGCACAACTCTGGCTGGCTCCCAAGACCCTGCTCTTAACACTAGACCAGAACAAGACTTCTGATGGATGATAAAATGGTGGACAGAACAGAGCAAGGCCACCTGGGAGTCACACCCCGAGGATTTGGGGCTGTGGCTTCCTCTCCCTTGCTGAGTTGACCCCAAGGGACGAGCGCCTCACCAGGGAGGAGCCCACTGAGCACCCTCAGGCCTGGTTGCACCCCTCCAGGGTGACATTTTTTTTTTTTAATATTTATTTACTTGGCTGCACCGGGTCTTAGTTGCAGCACACAGGATTTTTTGTTTGTTTGTTTGTTTGTTTTTAGCTGAGGTACACAGGATCATTAGTTGCAGCATGTGGGGTCTGGTTCCCTGACCAGGGATTGAACCAAGGCCCCCTACATTGGGAGCATGGAGTCTTAGCCACTTGACCATCAGGGATGTTCCCTGGATGAGACCTTTTTATTTTTTTTGACTGTCCTGGGTCTTCATGACAGAACTTACACAGGACTGGGGAAATAGACTCTTGGAGGGGCAGAAACAAAACCTGGTGTGCACCAGAACTCCGGAGGAAGGAGAACTGATCCCACAAGAGACTGACCCAGACTTGCCTGTGGGTTTCCTGGAGTCTCCAGTGGAGGCCTGGGTCAACAGTGGCCTGCTGCAGGGTCGGGGCATTGAATACAACAGCGGATGCACAAGACCTTTTGAAGAAGGTGGCCATTATCTTCGTTACCCCTACCATAGCTTGGTCTCAGGTCAAACAACAGGGAGGGAACACAGCCCTGTCCATCAACTGAAAAGTGGATTAAAGACTTACTGAGAATGAAAATATCAATAACCTCAGATATGCAGATGACACCACCTTTATGGCAGAAAGTGAAGAGGAACTGAAGAGCCGCTTGATGAAAGTGAAAGAGGAGAGTGAAAAAGTTGGCTTGAAGCTCAACATTCAAAAAACAAAGATCATGGCATAAGGTCCCATCACTTCATGGCAAATAGATGGGGAAACAATGGAAACAGTGAGACTTTATTTTCTTGGGCTCCAAAATCACTGCAAATGGTGACTGCAAAGTGAAAGTGAAAATGAAAGTGAAGTTGCTCAGTCATGTCCCACTCTTTATGACCCCATAGACTGTAGCCCACCAGGTTCCTCCATTCATGGAATTTTCCAGGCAAGAATACTGGAGCAGGTTGCCATTCCCTTCTCCAGGGGATCTTCCTGACCCAGGGATCAAACCCGGATCTCCCTCATTGCAGGCAGACGCTTTACTGTCTGAGCCACCAAGGAACTGCAGCCATGAAATTAAAAGATGCTTGCTCCTTGGAAGAAAACCTGTGACAAAACTAGACGCATATTAAAAAACAGAGACTTTACTTTGCCAGCAAAGGTCCATCTAGTCAAAGCTATGGTTTTTCCAGCAGTCATGTACGCATGTGAGAGTTGAATCATAAAGAAAGCTGAGGGCTGATGAATTGATGCTTTAGAACTGTGGTGCTGGAGAAGACTCTTGAGAGTCCCTTGGACTGCAAGATCAAACCAGTCAATCCTAAAGGAAATCAGTCCTGAATATTCACTGGAAAGACTGAAGCTGAAGCTAATGCTCCAATACTTTGGCCGCCTGATGTGAAGAACTGACTCACTGGAAAAGACCCTGGTGCTGGGAAAGATTGAAGGCAGGAGGAGAAGGGGACGACACAGGATGAGATGGTTGGATGGCATGACCAACTCGATGGACATGAATTTGAGTAAGCTCCAGGAGCTGGTGATGGATAGGGAAGCCTGGCATGCTGCAATCCATGGGGTTGCAAAGAGTCAGACATGACTGAGCGACTGAACTGGACTGAACTGAACCGAGCATGGCTGTGCCCATCAGAACAAGACCCAGTTTCCCCCACAGTCAGTCTCCCATCAGGAAGCTTCCGTAAGCCTCTTACCCTTATTCATCAGAGGCAGACATAATGAAAACCACAATCACAGAAAACTAACCAACTGATCACATGGACCACAGCCTTGTCTAACTCAATGAAACTATGAGCCAAGCCATGTAGGGCCACTCAAGACAGACGGGTCACAGTGGAGGGTTCTGACAAAACATGGTCCACTGGAGAAGGGAATGACAAACCACTTCAGTATTCTTGCCTTGAGAACCCCATGAACAGCATGAAAAGGCAAAAAAATAGGACACTGAAAGACGAATTCCTCAGATCGGTAGGTGCCCAATATGCTACTGGAGAAGAGGGAGAAATAACTCCAGAAAGAATGAAGAAACAGAGCCAAAGTGAAAATAATGCCCAGTTGTGGATGTGACTGGTGAGGGAAGAAAAGTCCGATGCTGTAAAGAACAATACTGCATAGGAACCTGGAATGTTAGGTCCACGAATCAAGGCAAATTGGAAGTGATCAAACAGGAGATGGCAAGAGTGAACATTGATATTCTAGGAATTAGCAAACTAAGATGGACTGGAATGGGTGAATTTAACTCAGATGACCATTATATCTACTACTGCGGGCAGGAATCCCTTAGAAGAAATGGAGTAGCCCTCATAGTCAACAAAAGAGTCCAAAATGCACTGCTTGGGTGCAATCAAAAACAACAGAATGATCTCTGCTCATTTCTGAGGCAAACCATTCAATATCACAGTAATCCAAGTCTATGCCCCAACCACTAATGCCGAAGAAACTGAAGCTGAACGGTTCTATGAAGGCCTACAAGACCTTCTAGAACTAACACCAAAAAAATATGTCCTTTTCATCATAGGGGACTGGAATGCAAAAGTAGGAAGTCAAGATATACCTGGAGTAACAGGCAAGTTTGGCCTTGGAGTACAAAATGAAGCAGGCAAAGGCTAACAGAGTTTTGCCAAGAGAACACACCGATCGTAGCAAACACCCTCTTCCAACAACACGAGAGAAGACTCTACACATGGACATTGCCAGATGGTCAATACTGAAATCAGATTCCAAAGGTGGAGAACTGCTATACAGATAGCAAAAACAAGACTGGGAGCTGACTATGGCTCAGAGCATGAACTCCTTATTGCAAAATTCAGACTTAAATTGAAGAAAGTAGGGAAAACCACTAGGCCATTCAGGTACAACCTAAATCAAATCCCTTACAATTATACAGTGGAAATGACAAATAGATTCAAGGGATTAGATCTGATAGACAGAGTGCCTGAAGAACTATAGACGGAGGTTCATGACACTGTACAGGAGGCGGTGATCAAGGCCACCCCCAAGAAAGAAATGCAAAAAGGCAAAATGGTTTTCTGAGGAGGCCTTACAAATAGCTATGAAAAGAAGAGAAGCGAAAGACAAAGGAGAGAAGGAAAGATATACCCATCTGAATGCAGAGTTCCAAAGAATAGCAAGGAAATATAAGAAAGCTTTCCTCAGTGATCGGTGCAAAGAAATAGAGGAAAACAACAGAATGGGAAAGACTAGAGATCTCTTCAATAAAATGAGAGATAACAAGGGAACATTTCATGCTAAGATGAGCACAATAAAGGACATAAATGGTATGGACCTAACAGCAGCAGAAGATAGTAAGAAGAGGGGGCAGGAATACACAGAACTATGCAAAAAAGCTCTTAATGACCCGGACATCCATGATGGTGTGATCACTTACCTAGAGCCAGACATCCTGGAATGCGAAGTCAAGTGGGAAGCATAACTATGAACAAAGCTAGTGGATGTAATGGAATTCCAGCTGAGCTATTTCAAATCCTAAAAGATGATACTGTGAAAGTGCTGCACTCAATAAGCCAGCAAATTTGGGAAACTCAGCAGTGGTCACAGAACCGGAAAAGGTCAATTTTCATACCAATCCCAAAGAAAGGCAATGCCGAAGAATGTTCAAACTACTGTACAACTGCACTCATCTCACACACCAGCAAAGTAGTGCTCAAAATTCTCCAAGCCAGGCTTCAACATACGTGAACCGAGAACTACCAAATGTTCAAGCTGGGTTTAGAAAAGGCAGAGGAACCAGAGATCAAATTGTCAACATCCGTTGGACCATAGAAAAAGCAAGAGAGCTCCAGAAAAACATCTACTTCTGCTTTATTAACCCACAAGGTGAAACAAACAGCACTGTAAAAAGGCTGAAGTAAAACCAGAGCTGCATTTTTGCTCACAAACTGATAATGATATCAGTTTGCAGCCTGGAATTATAAGTGGAAGCCCCTGGAAATTTGAAGTCTTATGCAAGGAGTGAAGGCACTGTCCAGGACCCTTTCCCAGTTGGTACTGCAGATTACTGTTACCAAGGGACAGCACTATTTCATCCTGGATGCTGCTGGGCCCAATTTGATGATGTATGTGCAGTTACTTCTATTGTTTTTATTTCTTTTCTTTTAATGAGTGTGTATTGAAATCAAGTCAAATAATCTTCTATAAAGAATTGAAATTGTGTGTCATGAATGGAGTGGTTTCTCTGGCTAACAAATCCTTCAAAACTAAAACTTTTTAACCACCAGGACCAGGTGGCACTAGTGGTAAAGAATCTGCCTGCCAGTGCAGGAGATGCAAGAGATGTGGGTTCAATTCCTGGGTTGGGAAGATCCACTGGAGTGGTAACCCACTCCAGTATTCTTGCCTGGAGAATCCCATGGACAGGAGTCTGGTGGGCTATAGTCCAGGGGATGCAAAAGAGTTAGACACAACTAAGACACGGAGCACACACAGTCTCAGTTTTAAAGCTGAAGGTGCAGGGCCTGGGAAACCCCTTGGTCCCAGGTGGGCGGGACAGCTGGTCACCCTACTGACCCACCAACTGTCAGCCCTGCCACCCATCACTGCCACCCCCCAGCACCTTATATTCCAAGTCACATTCCGGCTTTTGTCCAGCATCTCATATTCTCAGCTGTGGTTTTCTTTTACCGTTTCTCACTTTACCCTCATTCCCCAGGCCCAACTTCTCATGTGTCTTTGGCAAAACAAGAAATATACAGAGTCTGAATTCCTTCTTAATCTGGACTTACTCCGTTTCAACTCTTGTCCATTCCGAGATGAAGACCTTCCTTCTGTTATGGATCCCCTTTCTTTTAGGAAACAATGGGGGAGTGGAAGTGGTTGTGAGATTTTCAATGTCTTCAGTAACCAAAATTAAAAACTAGCCATCCTGGCTCCCCTGGTGGCCTAGTGGTTAAGGTCTTGCACTTCTGTGGCAGGGGACATGGTCTGACCCTGGATTGGGGAACTTCCCCAGGCCACCAGGCCCACGTGGCAAAAGAAAGAAAAAATAAAAAACAGCCAACTCATGTCCCTCCTCAAATGTTAAAAAGCAACTTTAAACTTTAGTTTCAGACTCGGAGAAAAATTGTGAAAGCAACACAGAGAACTCATATCCAGCTTCCCCTGTTATTAACATTAATAGATTTTTACTTACCAAAGTCTGTGCTTTATTCTAATTTACTTAAAGTCTTGATCTGTTCCAGAAGCCTGTCCGGGACACCACATTACATGTAGGTTGCTCTGGGCTGTGACAATTCCTGACCTTCCTGAGTTTTTGATCACCTTGATCCTCTCCAGGAATAACTGTCAAGTCCCTCAACCGCGGTTTGTCTGATTGTCTCATGACTTCTCTGTCCACTCAGTAGTTAAGACTCCCCGCTTCCACTGCAGGGGGCACGGCTTAGATCCCTGGCTGGGGAACTAAGATCCTGCAAGTCCCATGCCTCACCTCCAAAAAAGAGAAGAATGTAGTCTGTGTTTTGGGAGGAAGACCATAGAGGTGAAAGGGCATTGTTAACACAATCACGTCAAGGGTACATGCCCTCAAGATGACGTATCACTGTTGGTGGTGACCTTGAACACCTGGCTGATTGAGGTGAATTATCTGGAATTCTTTTGTGTGTGAAATTCATCTCTCTGATATTTTGTTTTTGTTCAGTCGCTCGGTTGTGTCTGACTCTTTGCAACCCCATGAACTGCAGCACGCCAGGCTTCCCTGTCCTTCACTATCTCCTAGAGTCTACTCAAACTCATGTTCACTGAGTCAGTGATGCCATCCAACCATCTCATCCTGTCATCCCCTTCTCCTCCTGCCTTCAGTCTTTCCCAGCATCAGAGTCTTTTCCAGTGAGTCAGCTCTCTGCATCAGGTGACCAAAGTATTGAAGCTTCAGCTTCACCATCAGTCCTGTCAACGAACATTCAGGGTTGATTTCCTTTAGGACTGATTGGTTTGATCTCCCTGCTGTCCAAGGAACTCTCAAGAGTCTTCTCCAACACCACAGTTCAAAAGTATCAGTTCTTCAGCACTCAATCCTCTTTATGGTCCAACTCTCACACCCATACATAACTACTGGAAAAACCATAACTTTGACTAGACAGACCTTTGCTCTAAAGTGATATCTCTGCTTTTTAATACGCTGTCTAGGTTTGTCATAGCTTTTCTTCCAAGGAGCAAGCATCTTTTAATTTCATGGATGCAGTCACTGTCCACAGTGATTTTGGAGGCTGAGAAAATAAAGTCTGTCAGTGTTTCCCTTTTACCCATTTGCCAGGAAGTGATGAGACCAAATGCCATGATCTTCATTTTCTGACTGTTGAGTTTTAAGCCAACTTTTTCACTCTCCTCTTTCACCTCCACCAAGAGGCTCTTTAGTTCCTCTTTGCTTTCTGCCATAAGGGTGGTGTCATCTGCATATCTGAGGTTATTGATATTTCTCCCAGAAATCTTGATTCCAGCTTGAGCTTCAACCAGCCTGGCATTTCAAATGATGCACTCTGCATATAAGTTAAATAAGCAGGGTGACAATATACAGCCTTGACATACTCTTTTCCCAATTTTGAACCGGTCCCTTGTTCCATGTCCCATTCTAACTGTTGCTTCTTGACCTGCATACAGATTTCCCAAGAGGCAGGTAAGGTGGTCTGGTGTTCCCATCTCTTTAAGAATTTTTCAGTTTGTTATGATCTACAGTCAAAGGCGTAGTCAATGAAGCAGATGTTTTTTTTGGAATTCTCTTGCTTTTTCTATGGTCCAACGGATGCTGGCAATTTGATCTCTGGTTCCTCTGCCTTTTCTAAATCCAACTTGTACATCTGGAAGTTCTCGGTTTATGTACTGTTGAAGGCCAGCTTGAAGGATTTTGAGCATTACTTTACTAGCATGTGAGATGAGTACAATTGTGTGGTAGTTTGAACATTCTTTGACACTGCCCTTCTTTGGGATTGGAATGATAACTGACCTTTTTCAGTCCTGTGGCCACTGTTGAGTTTTCCAAATTTGCTGGCAGACTAAGTACAGCACTTTAACAACATCATCTTTATGGATTTGAAATAGTTCAGCTGGAATTCCATCACATCCACTAGCTTTGTTCGTAGTGATGCTTCCTAAGGCCCACCTGACTTCACATTCCAGGATGTCTGGCTCTAGGTGAGTGATCACACCATCGTGGTTGTCCGGGTCATTGGGAGCTTTTTTGTATAGTTCTGTGTATTCTTGCCACCTCTTCTTACTATCTTCTGCTGCTGTTAGGGCCATACCATTTCTGTCCTTTATCGTGTCCATCTTTGCATGAAATGTTCCCTTGGTATCTCTAATTTTCTCGAAGAGATCTCTAGTCTTTCCCATTCTATTGTTTTCCTCTATCCAAAGCCCTAATTCTGGCTTCACCACTGCATACTATAACTGGCCCAAAGGGATCTGCCAGAGAGAGACAGAGCCCCCTCTGTGTACCAGGCCTGTGTGGGTAATTTTTATTCTACACAAAAGGCAGCTTTTTCACAAAATGGGGTTCAGTCTCCCCAATTTACAGACGAGGCTGAGAGAGGGGCGTGGAGCCCTGGGTCACACACTGCTGAGTGGTAGCTTCAGGGTTTGAACCCACTGGCTTCTCACCACCCTTCCCACCCTTGCGTTGGGCTCACTAAACCTAATTGCTGAGGAGCAGGAAGAAACCCAGGCCACAGAGCAGAGCACTTATACCAGTCTTGATCCCTTTCCTCTACCCTGGGCCCCCACACACCAACGAGAGACATGCCAGGCAAGAAACTTCAGCGGCTGCCGCTCTGGAAATCCTGAGTTAGAAAACGGAAAAGAGGGGAGATGAACCACAGGATGCCCGGGCTTGAAGGGTGCCTGCCACCTGGTGTCGCCCCTCCCTCACCGCCCTTTCTATACAAGGCCTCGTGGGCGCCCACCCACTGGAAGAAGCCTGGACATTTCTTTCCGGGAGTTTTGGCTCACTCCGTGGACCACATCCCGAGGCTCCTCTCCATCACTCTCTGGCCTGCTGCTGCTGCTGCTGCTGCTAAGTCGCGTCAGTCGTGTTCAACTCTGTGCAACCCCATAGACAGCAGCCTACCAGGCTCCGCCATCCCTAGGCTAGCGGGACTGGACTGGGTGTCGGTGAAACCAGGGGTTCCTACTCCTAAGGGAAAGTCTGGGAGTCCTGGACCCCATTCTTGACCTCCAAGCTCCCTCTGTTGCTCTCAGATCTGGGAAACGCAGTTCAGGTTTCCAAGCGGGAGCAGTGGACTAGGCAGTATTCTGATACGCTGATTCACCCCTTGGGAGACCCTTTCCTGCTCTCTGGTTGTGGGGTCCCTCCTCTGTAGACCGCGGGTAAGAGCTGACTCCCCCGCCCAGGCTGCCCAGTCCTCCACCGGCAACCCGGAAGCCGCTGGCCCGGTCGCCCGTGACCACAGCGCCCCCTTCTGGCTGGGTGCCTCTCGGCCTCGGGGCACGTCCCCTGCTCTCTGTCTCCCCCTGCAGATCATTCCTGGAAGGGCAACACGGTTGAAAGCCACCTAGAAGGAGACCAGAATTAGGTTTCTAAAGGGGCACTCCGGGGTTTCCATTCCGGCTCTACCACCTGCTAATGGAGCCTCAATATGCCACTGAACCCCTCAAAACTTAATCCAATGCCTTGTCATTTATAAAAGACATACAAACAGGTAAAGAGGACATCCATGCCTCTCTGTGGCAACATTTGCCCAGGAAATTATTTGCTCTAGCCTTGTCCACTCGGCGTCCTCAATGCCGAACGTCCACCACCCATTCCTGCCCCGGCTGGACCCTCAGCCTCGCTCCTGCATCACTGCTGAGGCCTCCCAGTGGCCTCCAGGCTCCACTTTAATCCACCCTCCCAATGGCAGCCAGGGTTCTTTCTAAAAATACAGATCTCATGAGTCACTCTCCTGCTTGCCATAGTCAGTGGTCCTCTGTCAGCCTCAGGATAAAGTCACACCCTCCACGGTATTCAAAACCTCTTCCCTCATACCTGTCAGAATGGCTATTAACAAAAAGACAAGAGATAACAAGTGCTGGTGAAGGACAGGGAAGCCTGGCGTGCTGCAGTCCATGGGGTCGCAAAGAGTTGGACACGACTGAGCGACTGAACAGCACTGAGTGCTGCGAGGGTGTGGAGGAAAGGGAACTCTGGTGTGTAGAGTGGGAATGCAACTTGGTGCAGCCACTATGGAAAACAGTATGGAGGTGCCTCAAAACATTAGAAATACCCTATGATCCATCAGTTCCACTCCTGGGTATATATCCTACGGAAATTAAACCGCTATCTTAAAAAGATATCTGCATGTTCATTGCAGAGTTACTTACAATAGTGATACAGAAACAAGCTAAGTGTCCACTGATGGATGAATGGATAGAGAAAATGTGGTATCTATATACAATGGAATATTATTCAGCCATTAAAAAAAGAATGAAACCTTGCCATTTATTACAACATGGATGGACCTTGAGGACATTATGCTAAGCAAAATAAGTCAGACAAAGAACGAAAAAATGGTATGACCTCACTTTATATGCAGAATCTAAAAAAGCCAAACGATACAGAAAACAGATTGGTGATTGCCAGAGGCCAGGGGGTAGGGATGGGGAGGCATGAAATGGGGGAAGGGGGTCAAAAGCCACAAAGTTCCAGTCATGAGATAAATAAGTCCTGTGAATATAATGCACAGCATTGGTGATTGCAGTTAACAATCATGTACTATTATGTGTTTGAAAGTTGCTAAGAGGTGAGATCTTTAAGGTTCTCATCACAAGACAAAAAACTGCAAGGTAATGAATGTTAACTAAACTTGTTGTGATGTCATTTTACAGTATATACACATATTAAATCATTGTTGCATACCTGAAACTATACATTTTATGTCAACTGTATCACACACACACACACAAAGACTTTTAGACCTGGACCCTGTCTTGTCTCATGTGCCATTTCTTTTTCCATCCCAGGCTCTTGCATACCATCCACTGGGACCTTCTGCACCCCCTCACCTTATGGCAATTCCTGCAACTGGGCCTTTGTGTGTATTCTTCTTGCTGCTGGAAAACCTTGCCTGTATCTCTGTTTACTATTTGTCATTCAGGATACAGCTCAACTGTCTCCACCACTGAAGTCTTCCTTCCTTCCTTCCCGCTCACTGCCCTGCCCAGAGAATGGGTTCTTCCTTCCCCTTGTCCTTCAGGTGTCTGCTCAGGGTCCACCTCCTCCAGGAAGCCATCCCTGACCACTCCATACCCCCAAGGTCCAGAGTTGGGATAGTGTGCCTTTGGTCTATTTCTTCCTGGGGACTGAGCTCTGTGAGGTCGGAGGCTGTGTCTGAGTACTGGGGTATCTCTGGCACCCAGCCAGAGGCCAGCATGGAGGAAGTCAGCTGGGGTTTGGCGGACAGATGAATGAATACATGAATGAATGCATGAAAGGTCTGAACAAGCGACTTCGAGCTGGTGATCACAAGGAAGAGTTCCTCAGTGCTACTCAGAGGACCCCTTGGCTTCCTGGGAGGAGACAGATCTTGGCTCCTTTGACCCCATCTAAGCTTCAGTGTCTCCACAGGCAAACTTGGGAAAATAGTAAATCATTACCCGAGTGGTTATAAGGATTGACTGGGATCACATTGCTACTGATGCTACTAGTTTCAACCACGAGAGTCTGATGTTGAAGTTCATGGGCCCTTTAGGTGCTGGCCTCACAACAGCGCTTCTAGGAGGAAGTATCCAGGACGCAGTGCTCAAGGTCTCCAATGCCCGCCCCTCACCACCGGCTGTAACTCTTCTAGCTGAGCCCCAGACAGGCTTTTCCAGAGGCTGGGCTTTAGCCTCCCTCAGCCTCTGCAATCCTCCTGCCATCCCTCCTCCCCTGTGACATTCATCAGCGCCTGGCCAGCTGTCGTCCAGAGTGCCCACTTCCTCCACCAACCAGCCCCCCATCCATCACCACAGCCTGGGGGACTTCAGCCCAGCTGCAGCCATCAGTCCCTGCACCCCTCCTGGGGCTGGGGTTCCTGGCAGCCTCTCTGCTTAATCCCATCTGTGGGGATCCAAAGCAGCTGGGTAGGGGCAGGTCTGGGGGGCAGGTCCAGGGTGGGGGGCCAAGGAGACCTTCCATTTCAGCTGTTGGAAGGTGACCCCTCCTGTTGAGTGAGCCCTTTAGCAGGCTACCCATTGAAAGGGGATTAGGAGCCCCATTTTCACAGCAGCTGACCTGTACTGAGCACTTCCTGTGTGTCACCTGTTAAGCCGCCAAGTTGTGTCCAAGTCTTTGTGACCCCATGGACTGCAGCGTGCCAGGCCTCCCTGTCCCTCACCATCTCTCGGAGTTTGCCCTAGTTCATGTCCATTGAATGAGCGATGATATCCAACCACCTTATCCTCTGTCAGCCTCTTCTGTGTGTCAGACCCTCTGCCAAAGGAGCATTCTTTGCCTCTGCTAATTTAATCTTCAAAGCAAAACAGAAACAACCCATGAGGTTGGTTCTGTTATCATCCCACTTGATGAAGTGGGGAGACTGAGGTTCAGAGCTGTGACTTGCCCATGGTCACATGATGGCCAAGTGCCACATCTGGGACTCAGATTGAACAATTCTGGAGTCCAGGCTCCTTCTACCCTATATAGGTGCCCACGTGGAAGCTCATGGAAGACAGACAGAAGTAAGGACAGGGTAGGGTGCAGGGGAAAGAGAGATTCCTGCTCAGAGAGGCATTGCATGGAAGCTCTGATGAGCAAGATGTGGGTGGTCAGAGAGCTGATGGAGATGTGTGCTGAGGAGGGGGAGCAAAGGCTGGAGGTGGGAGCTTGAATCACTCTCACCGCAAAAGGACAGTCAGAGAGACATCCAGACACACACAGAGGGAGACCCATGTGTGTGCTGTGGCTGTGTGCACATGACTGCCTTTGTTAGTGATTGTGACTCTGTGTGTGCATGTGTGTGTAAAATTATGCAAGGTTTTGAACTGGGAAAAAAGATGGCCGGTGTCTTGCCTAGTGCGCCCTCCGGGGTCATCCTGGCCTTGCAGAGTCTTCAAGGTATTTCCCACGAGGTAGAAAACGGATAGTGATGCAAATGAGTCTCTTCCGTAGACATGCAAATGACCTGCATCCGGTAGAGACACAATTGATGTCTGCCCTGTGCACACTGACCAGTTTCGCACCTGTTTGCAAATTCATTTCAGCACTCCCCATTGCCTGCCTGTGTCTGGGCTTTTAAAATCCTCCTTTGAATTGGCTGTAACATCTTACTAGCTCCCTCCTAAACTCCTGAGTCAAAAATCTTTGACATATGTTCAAAGATTTTATGTTTGTCAGAGAGTTCTGCGTTCCCCTGCCTTTGACATGTGACTTGGCTTGTCTGTTCGGGGCTGTGCTGGGCCTTGCTGCTGCACTAGGGCTTTCCTCCAGCTGCGGTGAGCGGGGCCCGCTCGTGGCTGCGGTGCACGAGCTTCGCTGCAGTGATGTCTCTCGTGCAGCACGGGCTCTAGGGTACCCAGGCTTCAGCAGTTGCGGCACCTGGGCTTAGCAGTCGTGGCTCCCAGGTGTGGACCGGCCAGTTCCAGAGATTTCTCTCCTGTGACCTTAGTATAGGGCTCCACCCCGGGCTGCAGAGCTCAGGCTCAACAGCTGTGGCACACGAGCTCAGATGCTCTGCTGCGTGTGGGATCTTCCTGGACCAGGGATCAAACAGCATTGGCCAGCAGACTCTACCACTGAGCCACCAGGGAAGCCCCTTGACTTTCCCTTCTTAAAGAGATGATCTTTTCAGCGGTGCCCACGTGCCTGCCTGCTCAGGGGCTACAATGCCTGCACACCCCCTGCCCCCTGTCCTGGTGCCCCTAAGGCTCCAGCCTGAGCAGCTGAGCACAGACAACAGTCCCCTGTCATGGTTCTTGGTGACATTAGTCAGAACTTACTGTATGCCCAGCTCTGGACTGAGCGCTTAAAACATTTGAGCTCAATTCTTCTTCCCAACACTGCTGTGAAGTGGGTGGTCTCATCATCCCCATCTGACAGATGGGGAAACTGAGGAAGAGAGAGTGGAAAAAGTCAGCTAGAGAGGAAGTGGCAAGGCCAGGATTTGAACCTCAGCTGTCTGACTCTCAGCTTCCCTTGTGGCTCAGATGGTAAAGAATGTGCCCACAGCGTGGGAGACCCAGGTTCCATCCCTGGGTCAGGAAGATCCCTTGGAGAAGGGAATGGCAACCCGCTCCAGTATTCCTGCCTGGGAAATCCCATGGATGGAGGAGCCTGGCGGGCTACAGTCCATGGGGGTGGGGTGGGGGGGGTCACAAAAAGTCAGACACAACTGAGCGACTTTCACTCACGGTCTGACTCTCACACCCATGGGTTCCATCACCACCACAGTGAGTGGGTCTCTCTAGCTGCTCCAGCTCAGCAAAGGTAGGAACCAGGACTCCCAGTGATTGAGCCCCAGCCCCTTCACAGGGCAGTAGGGATGGCTGGTCCTCAGCGGGAGCACCTCCTGTGTGCCAGGCACTTCCCATCCACACGCCTACAGTATCCTCAGCATAGTGGGGCAGGTCCCACCCCATTATCTTTGGACAAAAGAGTCTGAGGCTCAGAGAGCTTCAGCAGCTTGCCCAAGGTCACAGAGCCGAGCCGGGGTCTGGACCCAGGGCAGTCTGTCTCCCAGGTCTGGGCCAGGTTCAGGCTGCCTTCCCCTGGCCTGCGGGGAGAGTGGGGGTCACTTATCCCAGACGGGGTTCAGAGGAGCCTGCAGTCAGCAGCGGTGGACATCAGTCCCCTCCCCTGCCTGCTTCCTGCCTGGGAGATGAGGGCGGCCCCTGCAGAAGGAGCTGGGGTTGGGGTACCAAGTGTGCCAGACGCTCTCTCCCTCTCCAAGAACTGCCTGCAGCCTCCCAATCAGCTAAAATTGGACGTCGCTGCTGCCTGCATGTTCCCGCATACCTAGCCTCGCTTCCCACACCTTGGCTCCCGCGCCCTCCACCACCAGCTCACTTGCTAACCACAGGGTACACAGTTAGACAGAGCCTCTCCGTGCTTCCTGCCTCAGCAAGTGGCACCTCCACCCACACGAGCACAGCTGCTACACACACCCATTGCACTGTCAACTCCTGGGTAACGTGCATCACAGCTATGACTAAAATTCCCACGAGGCCCTCTCAGTGTTACTGTGAACCTAAAACTGTTCTAAAATGTTAAAAATCTTAAAAGTTTTTTTTTTTAACCAATCTGGTTAGAGTATGTAAGAATCATGCCCCCAGAGTACAAATTCACATATGCACAAAGCTCTTTGTTGTTGTTGTTGCCGTGCTAATAGAACCAGCCAAGACTGGACACAGTACAAACATCCGCCAAGGGGAAACTGGTTGAATAAACTGGACGTCCACATCGGAGAGTGCACAACGGTTGTGAAAAGAAATGAAGATGCTCTCCTAATACCGCCCAGGGGTGGTCTCCAGGATATAGGTTTACGAGAAAACAGCAAAACCAAATTCTAAGGGGCAGAATTGTGTGTACACGATATATATTCTAGCTTCTGAATGTGTGGGACATGTGTATACATTTGCTTATATTTTCAGAAAGAGACAATGGAGGGGACTTCCCTGGTGGTGCAGTGGCTAAGACTTTGCACTCCCAATGCATGGGGCCTGGGTTCGATCCCTGGTATGGGAACTAGATCCCGTAAGCCACAACTAAGACCCAGCACAGCCCAATAAATAAATATTAAATATACATACATACATATACAAGAGGCACAAATGGTAAAGACTCTGTCCACAATGTGGGAAACCCCGTTTCCATCCCTGGGTCAGGAAGATCCCCAGAGAACGGAATGGCAACCCACTCCAGTACTCTTGCCTGGAGAATCCCATGGACAGATGGGCTATAGTTCATGGGGTCGCAAAGAGTTGGAGACGACGCAGGGATTAACATTTCAACATCTCCATATATTTATATATTACTGCTCCTTTCTGGGACAGAATTGTTAAAAAAAAAAAAGGCAGAAAGAGGCAATGGAAAGATAAATCAGAAGCTAACAAAACTGTAACCTATGGGGAGAGAGGTAATTAGTGAAAGGAACAGATGTGGAAGCTAGAGCTAGATTTCTTTGAGTGTATCTGGTTTCACTTTTTATTTTGTAAATGCAAACAGTCTACACACTTATAAAGCAAAGACAAAAAAAAAAAAAAAACCCTTAAAATAAAAATACCCAGCAGAAATGAATAAACCTGACTGAATGTCAACTTGGCAACCGCACTGAGAAGGAACACTGGAAGTGACTTTAACACAGCAGTTTGATTATACATCCCTAATGGGGTTTATCCAAAGAACCACAGAATCAAAGAAACAGAAGCACAGTGAAATCCTCAACAGCACTCGGTCATCTTATAGGTAGTGATTATATTGGTATTATTAGGTTGAAACTGTTAGCTTTATAATATAGGATAAAGATGATAAGAAATGTGTGCTAATGTTGTTAGGAACCAAGATTTTCTGTGTAAAAAATTTTAAAAAGAGAGATACCTAAAATCAAGGAAGGTGAATGAAAACCTTGTGATCTTAAATGTGAATGAAAAGGACTGGTATCTCCTGTTTCACACCCAGATGCAATGATACCCAATGGGAATACGCACCTTCGTGTCTAGATTGTTATCCCTCACTCCCATTTACCACCAAAAGGAACAAGGGCCCCTCTAAGAAACGGCTGATTCCAAGTAGAAAGGGTATAAGAGGATCTGGGACATGTCTTCCAGAAATCAGGAAAACTCTCAAAGACTATGGAGTTAGTGTCAGAAACAGAGCGATGATGTAACAAATTCAATAAGCATCATGAGCTTGAACAGCTCAGTACCTCTCTGAAACTCAGTTTCCCCATGTGGGCAATGGGAATGCCATTTCCACCTGGCTGGGTGTTGTGAGGAATTAAACACACCAAGAACTTCCCTGGTGGTTCAGTGGTAAATAGTCTGCCTGCAGTGCGGGAGACCTGGGCTTGATCCCTGGGTCAGAAAGATTCCCCAGGATAAGGAAATGGCAACCCACTCCAGGATTCTTGCCTGGAAACTTCCACTGACAGAGGAGCCTGGCGGGCTACAGTCCATGGGGTCACAGAGTCGGACACAGCTTAGCAACTAAACAACAACAAAAGGACTTTTAAAAAATGGTCATTAACAAATATATGTATAAATATATTTTTTTAAAAGGAAATGGCCCAAGGCTTGGCAGAACCACAAATGGCACCCCAATCACTGCCCCCTCATTAGTTCTGCTTTGTCTATAACCAGGGTGCTCAGAGGCTGACCCTGGTCAAGCACCAGTTGGGAGGTGCCTGGCCTCATACCCTCATCAGCTGCAGACCGTGCTCCCAACATACTCAGCCTCCCTACCCAGTCAGTCCTCACATCTTCCTGTCTCTCCTGGGGCCACCTGGGCTCTCTTCCTCAAGACCACCACTTAAGAGCTGCTCACATGTATACTACCATGTAAGAACTGAATCGCCAGTCTATGTCTGACGCAGGATGCAGCATGCTTGGGGCTGGTGCATGGGGATGACCCAGAGAGATGTTATGGGGAGGGAGGTGGGAGGGGGGTTCATGTTTGGGCACGCATTTAAGAATTAAATATTTTAAAATTTAAAAAATAAAAAACTAAAAAAAAAAAAAAAGTAAAAGCAAAAAAAAAAAAAAAAAGAGCTGCTCACCATTAAATTTCTCCCAACACTCAGGCAAAAACAGGCATCCCATTGCCCAGATGGGGAAACTGAGACTCAGAGAGGTATTGAGCTGTCCAAGCTCACAGCGCTGGGAAGCAGCCGATTCTGGCATCCATGCCCTTGTCCCACCCCCTCTCTTTCCTCTGTTGGCTGCTTCTCTTCGGAAGCCTGAGTGTGGGGTGCGGGTGGTCCATGCTGAGGAGTGAGTCACCCTCATTTTGGTGTGTTTCATCTCCCCAGCTGCAGCTGGGAGCTGGGAGGAGGGGCTGTGCACAGGAGCCCAAGGCAGGAAGGTTGCTTTCCCCCAGAGAGGAAGGAGTCTGCTGTCCAAAGCACTCCAGGGACTTTCCTTGTGGTCCAGCGGTTGAGACTTTGCCTTCCAGTTCACAGGGTGCAGGTTTGATCCTGGTTGGAGAACTAAAATGCCACATACCTCAGGGCGTGGCCAAAAATTTTAAAGATAAACAAAGCACCCTGGACACCTCCTTCCCTCTGTGGTCACTGCGCCAGATCAACTCGACCTCCAGAACAGTCCTGGAATCTGTCCCCTCTTCACCTAAGCCACGACCCTGGCCCAGGATATCATCAGCTCTCGTCTGGACTGTGGGAGCCTCCCAGCACCCCAGCCCTGCTTACCCCCTCACCTCCTCCAATCCACTGCAAGAAAGGGCAGGTTCCATATACGCTTTGAAGGGGGGATGGACACCACTTGTGACAAATGAATATATTTAGTTGCTGCCAGGGCTTCCCAGGTGGCACTAGTGGTAGAGAACCCGCTTGCTAATGCACAAGACATAAGAGATGCAGGTTCAGTCCCTGGGTCGGGATCCCCTGAAGGAAGCAACCCACCCCAGTATTCTTGCCTAGAGAATCCCATGGACAGAGGAGCCTGGTGGGCTACAGTCTATAGGGTCACAAAGAATTAGACACGACTGAAGCGATTTAGCACAGTTGCTGCCAACATCAATAAGCCTCCGTTTTCTACCCAGGCCTGATTTTATTTCATTTCAGATAACCTGTAAGGTGGAAATACAGGCTCGGCACAAGGTCTGGAGGCTGCGCCAAGCCCCCACCATCTCCTCCCTCCCCCCCCTCCACCTCCCAGTCTTCACATTTCTGCTGGAGGCCATTTAAGAGGCAGCAAATCAACGCTTAAGAGGAAGGATCTCACACTTTCGGCAACAACTAAAAGGCAAGGAAATACAAAAGAGAGAATTGTTATAGCTTACAAAGGATTTAAGAGAAACACCAGCCAAATGCAATGCACAGATTTTTGTCTCTTGATTTGAACCAACCAGCCCTTAAACACATTTAGGAAACAACAGGGGGCGGCCGGTGGGGATGGGATTTGAGAGGATATTACAGAATCGTGAACTTCTTATAGGTGTGAAAGCGGCAGTTAAATGAAAATGTGGTTATTTGAGACAGTTCCTATCACAGAGGCACATTCCAAAGAACTTATAAATGAAATGACGATATGATTCATGAGAAAAGAACCCAGCAGGGGGCAGGCAGAGAAGTGAGTCGGGGACCGGATAGGGCTGAAACAAGATGATTTAGAGGACACTGCACTTTTCTCAAATGATATGAAGGTTCCTTTAAAACACTAAAAATCAGTATTAGTATCAGTTCAGTCGTTCAGTCATGTCCGACTCTTTGCGACCCCATGAACTGCAGCACACCAGGCCTCCCTGTCCATCACCAACTCCTGGAGCCTGCCCAAACTCGTGTCCATCGAGTCAGTGATGCCATCCAACCATCTCATTCTCAGATAGAGCTAACTTATGATCCTGCAATCCCACTCCTGGGCATGCATACAGAGAACTAATATGATGACAGGGACTTCCCAAGTGTAATTCAAAAAGACACATGCACCCCAGTGTTCACTGCAGACAACAGCCAAGACACGGAAGCAATCTAAGTGTCCACTGACAGGCGAATGGATAAAGATGCAGTACATATACAGGATGGAATACTACTCGGCCATAAAAAAGAATGAAATATACCATCTGCGGCAGCACGGATGGACAGAGAGATTATTATACTAAGTCAAAGACAAATATATGATGTTGCTTATATGTGAAATCTAAAAAAATCTGATGCAGATGAACTTAAATACAGAAACAGAAATAGACCCACACACATAGAAAACAAACTTACTGTTACCAAAGGAGACAAAGAGAGAGAGAAATTAAAAGTTTGGCATTAACATATACAGGCTTCCCTGGTGGCTCAGATGGTAAAGAATCTGCCTGCGATGCAGGAGCCCCTGGTTTGATCCTTGGGATGGGAAGATCCCTCGGAGAAGGAAATGGCAACCCGATCCAGTATTTTTGCTGGGAGAATTCCATGGACAGAGGAGCCTAGCAGGTTACAGTCCATGGAGTCACAAAGAGTCAGACACGACTGAGGGACTAACACATTCACTTTCATGAACATATATACACTAATAGATAGGGTGGCATTAGTGGTAAGGAACCTTCCTGCCAATGCAGGAGATATAAGAGATGTGGGTTTGATCCCTGGGTCAGGAAGAGCCCCTGGAGGAGGGCACAGCAACCCACTCCAGTATTCTTGCCTGGAGAATCCCATGGACAGAGGAGCCTGGTGTGCTAGTTAACAGGGTCGCAAAGAGTAGGACACGACTGAAGCAACTTAGCTCCCATGCATGCAGATAAACAAGGACCTAATGTATAGCACAGGGAACTATACTCAGTATTTTATAATAATCTATATGGGAAAAGAATCTTTTAAAAATAGATATGTATGTATAACTAAATCTCTTTGCTGTACACCTGAAACTAACAACATTGTAAATCAACTACACTTCAATTAGTCATTTAAAAAAAAAGATATTCTTCACGTCATTGCAGGGTGTCTGGAACTAGACCAGCCTGTGGTTTAACTGGTGCTGATAAAAACTCAGGAGGCCACTCCTGAGCTGGGGAACACTCGATAGCTATACTATTGTCTTCTTTACTCTTGTCTGTATCAGAGGCAGATGTGAAAGTACTGGGGCTAGACCATGGGGTTCAAACTTTGCTCGGACACTTCTTTGTGTGTGAGCTTGGCCAGTCACAGTCCCTCTGTATGCCTCAGTTCCCCCATCTGTCAAGGGTGGGGGTGTAATAATTCTTCCTGATAGAACTGTGGTGACAGAGGAGGTAACTAGCATATCACCAGCACTAAAATGATAGCTCTGGGGACTCCCCTGGTCGTCCAGTGGGTAAGACTCAGAGCTCCCAATGCAGGAGGCCTGGGTTTGATCCCTGGCCTGGGAACTAGATCCCACATGCCGAAATCAAGAGTTCAAATGCTGAAACTACAGATCCCAAGTGCTGCAACAAAGATGGAAGATCCCACATGCCGCAAGTACGACCCAGTGCAGCAAAGTAATAAATAAATAAACATTTTTTTTTTTTTTAAAGAAAGCTTAGCTCTGACTGTTGCTATCAGATAAAACTTGAGTGGTCTCATGATTTTTTTTTTCACATTTCATTTGTCTGAGCAGACCTGGACCCCGCCCTGGGCAGACACAGAACACTTGTGTTTGTTGTTGTTTTTTCTTAATTAGATAAACTGAGTTTTAATTCACATACCACGTGATGCCCCATTAAAGAGTACAATTCAGCGGTTTTGTGTCTTCATGGAGTTACGCATCCATCACCACAATCAGATTGCGGTCCCCAAAGAGGACACGGCTTCAGTGAAGGGCATCCGTGACTCTGAGCCCTCTATGACTTCTCCTCCGGCAGAAGGGGTGGGCTGTGGGGGCCCCCACCTCCCCAGAGCCCCTCTGGGGTGGGCGCCGTCAGCCGCCGGGTCCTGAGGCATTCTTCAGGGACACCAGAGATCAGCCGGCTGGCCTGGCCGCCTACCCACTGCACTTACCGCAATCGTGTGAAGTGTATCGTTAGAGAAAGGTGACCACAGACCTTGTGCGGCTTTCTCTAGATCAATGATAACCTGCCACAATTTAATTTCCTCTTTTTGTTTGGTCTCAAGAGGGAGAGCGAACCACTAGTCAGATATGCTGGGTGTTAAAGCTATAACAGAGCCCAGCAGGGGCGTTTCGTGACCAGCCCCTGGTAGAGGCGGGCAGCCAACGGCTCAGAATGACTCTGGGGTGTCTGCTTCAGCAACTGGGAAACTGGCGGCAACACTTACCCACATGGCGGCAGTGAAGCGAGGCAGGTGGGAAAGGGGCGGAGAAATCTGGATCTCCCGGGATCCTGAAACTCTCGCGAGACTTGAGTAGGCTCTGCCCAACCTTCAGGATGAGACTAGGACTTCCCTGGTGGCTCAGATGATAAAGAATCTGCCCTCCATGTGGGAGAACCGGGTTCGATCCCTGCGTCGAGAAGATCCCCTGGAGAAAGGAACGGCAACCCACTCCAGTATTCTGCCCCGGAGAATCCGCATGGACAGGGGAGCCTGGTGGGCTGCAGTCCACCCGGGTCACAAAGAGCTGGACGCGACTGAGCAACTAACACTTTCACTTTCAGGATGAGACTGAGCTGAATTCAAATCTTGGCTCCTGCCTTCGGGCCACATGGCCTTGAGCGAGTCACACTGCGTCTGGGTCTCCTGGTCTGTAGAATGGGGCCCGTAAAACCTGAAGGGTCCCCTTCTGAGGAGCCAAGGGCCCAAGTCACAGCGCGCCCAGCAGGGGCCAGGGCACTGGGTTAGGAGATCCCAGCACTGATGGCCTTGACAATGATGGGTGTTATTTCCCCTCCCTGACTGCACATCTTGGGGAAATTCCAGCCCAGGGAGTACCTGTTACGGGGGTGAAGGAGGCAGACAGGCTAGAAAGGGCTAAAATAGGGAACTCTGGGGGAGGGGGTTTCCAGCTGAGCAAGAAGGGAGATTCTGGTAGGTCTGGGGAATGAAGCCCATTGCCCGGTCTCACCCCTGCCAGGCCTCCCCGCGTAAATTGCTCACCAGGGTTGTCCACCCCAGGTCCACCCCTTGGGCCCCTCCTTTACCACATCTTCCCCTCCCCGCCTCCCTGGTGTCTTCCATCCCACCTCAAGCCTTTGTCTTGACTGTTCCCTCACCCACAATGCTTTTCCTTGACGGGCTTCTCTGCATCCTCAGAGCATGTGCTGCCCTGACTTCCTCTCACACAAACCCCAGCCCACCCTTCCATCCGTCTCCATCACATCACTCGCTAGAGCATTTATCTGGCTCTGAAATTATATCTCATAACGTATTTATCAATGTGTCTTCGTGTTTCCCTCCTCCCCCTCTAGGCTGTCAGCCCGCTGCGGGCAGGCGTCTCGTCCCCTTGTTCACATGCTGTCCCCAGGCCTTGGCGTGTGCATCCTCAGTGGTCTAATGCAGGGGTCCCCAACCTCTGGGATCCAGTGCCTGATGATCTGAGGTGGAGCTGCTGTACTAATAAAGGAAATAAAGTGCACAATAAATGTCATGCTCTTGAATCATCAAGAAACCACACACACACACACACACACACACACACACACACACACACCCCACTATGGAAAAACTGTCTTCCACAAAGCTGGTTCCTGGTGCCAAATAGGCTGGGGACCACTTCTCTAATGAACATTCCCAGGGGTGGGGTTTGGCTGAACCTGGGTGGGGGCTTCCTTGGAGACCACTAGGAGTCTTTGATCCCCAAGGAAGTGGATGAGCTGCTGGCTCTCAGCAGGAGGGAGGGCAGGCAAGGCCCAGAGATGTTCACTCAGCAACTCCCAGGCAGGGCAGGGCCCAAAGGATGTAGAAGACTTGTCTGCTGGAATGTATCATCTCTGGAGACAGGATTAGCATCCCTCGTGTCCCCAGGACCATGTCTCTGGCCAGGGGATTCTTGGCTGGTTGGTGGCCAGGGCCCCAGAGGCTCATCAGACCCTCCTCCTGAGAACAGGCTGCTCCCAGCTGGCCGGGTCCTGCTTAGGGCAAGACACCACGCCTCCCTCTGAATCCTGACTTTGCTCTCTCTGCAGACCACCCCGATGGCTGGGCCTGTAGGCTGGCTCTTTGCTAAAATCCTCCATGCCTGTCCACATCTATCTATCCTCGCCTTAGTCCAAGTCCTTCAAGAACTGCAGGGGCCTCCTTCCTGCCCTCTTGGCCCCTCTGATTTTTCATGCGGCAGACACAGCTAGCTCTTTCCAATTTAATTTGGGTTCCATCTTCCCAGGGATGATGAAATCCTTTCATGTCCTCACACTACTCTGTGGATAAAGTTCAGCCACCCTCCATATGACCTGATCTTCCCACCCCAACATCTCAGCCCACGGCACCTCTCACATACTCTCCTCTGGGTGTTTCTTGACCACTGGGCCTTTGCACTTTGGTCCCCTCTCCCTGGAAAGATCTTTCTGCCTCTCTGTTGAATTAATTATTCTTGCTCAGCTTTCAGATCAAGCCTCAAACATCATGTCTTCCAGGAAACCTCAGGTCCCTGTCAAGGTGGCATCTCCCTCTACACACTCTCATTGGCTCTATATTTGCCTCCCGGGACTGTTCAGAGTGATTGTATAATTATCTGTTTCATGTCTGCCTCCCCTTAGACTGAGCAGCGCTGGGGGCGGGAACCTTCTTTTACCTACCCCTCCTAGCACCGCATATGGAGCATCAAAGTCTGGATGGAGCAGAGACATGCTCGTGCCTTCGTGCGCTTGTCCTCAACAACCATTTGCTGAGAATCCACTGTCGCTGGGCTACCAAGTTGGCACAGATCTGATCCTAGACCTCAGGGGGCTTAGTCTGTTGGGGACCACACACTACAGTGAGACCCAGGCTGGGCAGCGGCCACAGAACAGGACCTCAGGAAAAGCTTCTCAGGATTTAAACAGTGAGTAAAAGTCTGAAAAGAGGTGTGTGGAAACCCGAGTAGTGGGAACAGCCTGTGCAAAGGCCCTGAGACAGGGAGGGTCAGGGAACGGTGGTGGCTGAGCATGGCTGCAGTGTAGAAAGGGAGGCAGGGGCAGAGGATACAAGGGCAGATGGAGGTGCTCAGGACCCAGAGCTGCCTTCCTGCCTCACTCCCGTCCGGTCTCCCTGCCAGGACAGGTCAGGACCTACCAGAGACCCACTCACAGGCTCCAACCCCTTTTCCCTGGGGCCAGAGCAGTAAGATCAGGGCTTGACGGGAGCCCAGGGCAGTGTGGGAGGATTTTCTTCAGATCATTGGGAACTAGGGAGCCCCGGGAGGCATCAGCTCTGCTCAGAAACAATCTTGTTTTCTTCCACCTGCCTCCATCTCAATCAGATCTCACCAAGCCCATGCTACAGATGAAGAAACTGAGGCTCACAGGTGGCTATCCACAAGCCAAGGAGAGAAGCCTCAGGAGAAGCCAACCTTGCCAGCACCTTGATCTTGGACTTCCAGCCTCCAGAACTATGAGAAAATAAATTTAAGCCACCCCATTTGTGGTATTTTGTTACTGCAGCCTGAGCTAATACACTTTGAAAAGATCATTAAAATTTCATTAATAATTTTTGCATTGATTCCATATAATGGGTTTGGATATACTGGGTTAAAAAACGTATTATTAAAATTAATTTCACCTGTTTCTTTTTCCTTTTTAAATGGGACTCTTGGAAAATTTTAAATTCCACATGCAGCTCTCATTAGTGCCTCCTGACACAGTGCCTTTCTGGCATATAGTAGGTGCTCCATAAATACATATCGGTTGAATAGGAGACTTCCCTGGTGGTCCAGTGGTTAAGACTCTGTGCTTCCAACGCAGCAGTGTGGGTTCAATCCCTGATTGGGGCACTAAGATCCCACATGCTGTGAGTGTGACCAAAAGTCAATTTTTAAAATATGTATCTGTTGAAAAATTAAATGGTTGTCTTTGGGAGGTAACTGGAAGACAAGAGGAAGGGTACTGTCTTTGCATTGTACTCCCTTTGAGTTTACAATGAACAAGTATCTTCTTTTTAAAAAAGAGAGATATCTAAAATAAAATACAAAAATAAATGAATAAAACACAATCACACACTCCCTTTGCGACGACTTAATATATTAAGAGAAAAGATCGTCACCATTATACACTTGAAAGATGCCTCTCAGGAACTTGGTGGTGGGCCAGTGGTTAGGACTCCGCTCTTTCACTGCAGTGGCCCCAGTTCAATCCTTGGTTGGAGAACTAAGATTCCATAAGCTGCAGAGGGCGGCCAAACAAACAAAAGATGCCTCTCACAGGCATAGACTCAGATGGCTTAGTGTGTCAGCTACGAACTGCCAGAAAGCTGAGTCTCGGATGATGGGGGAGACTCTTCTCCACGCCTCAGGCTCAGGGAAGCCCCAGAGTCTCCTACACAAGTGCCAGGCGGGGAGGCCAAGCCCAGGGATAGACCCCCCATTGTCAAAAACCTAAGATTCCCCACTCCCCAGTTCCCTCCAATCTTCCTGCCTGCTTCTGGGGTTTTTTCTGTCCATCGGTACAGTGGGCACATTGGACTCATTTCATTTTTTTAAAAACTTTTTATTGTGAAAAATTTCAAACATATACAAAAACACAGAGACGAGTAAAGGGAACCGCCACGCGCTGCCCCTCTCAACAACCATCGGTTTCTTTTCTTTCACATCTACCCCCTCCCCACCCTGATTATTTTAAAGCAATTCCTCATATCACTTCATCTGTAACTAGTTCAACATGTTTCTCTCAGAGACATAGCCTCATTTTCGAAACTAAGCACAGAACCACTATCACACTCAATAAAATGAACAATAACAGCTTAATATCATCCAGGATTCCCTTGGTGTTTGCATTCCCCAAATATCAACGTAAAACAAGACAGTTAATATGTTCAGGATCCAAACAAGGTCTGCATGTTGAAATCAGCTTACATGTCCCTTAAATCCTTAAAAAAATGTTTTTAGTTTTATATTGTAGTATAGTTGAGGAACAACGTTGCATTGGTTTCAGGTGTACAGCAAAGTGATTCAGTTGTACATATATATGTATCTATTCTTTTTGAAGTTATTTTTGTATTGAGGTTATTACAGAATATTGAGCAGAGTTCCCTGTGATACACAGTAGGTCCTTAACCCTTTAAAAAAAAAATTTTTTTTTTGGCTGCGCCACTGGGTCTTCATTGTGGCATGCGAATTCAAAAGCTGTGGCCTTTCAGCTTAGTCGGTGTGTGGGATCGTAGTTCCCCAACCAGGGATCAAACCCACGTCCCCTGCATTGGAAGGTGGATTCTTAACCACTAAGCCACCAGAGAAGTCCCATAAACCCCTTTCACGTAGGCTTTAGCTTAGTATATCCTTCTATTCCCCCCACCCAGCCACTCTCTCCTGCTTGCCAATATTCACCACATTAGTTACCTATTTGCTGCAAAATGAATTTCCACAAAACGGAGCAGCTTAACACAACAAATATTTACTATCCCATAGTTTTTGTTGGGCAGGAATCTGAATGAGAATTCTTCCAGCTCAGCCTTTCTCATTGCAATCTAAGCGTCGGTGGGACTGTGATCTCATCTGCAGGCATGACTGGGGAAGGACCAGCTCCCAAGCTCCCTGAGTACACACTGGAAGCACTCACTTCCCTGTTACAGCGGCCCTCCAACGTGGGAGCTCACGACATGGCAACTTGTGTCAACAACATGCACCCAACCTGCCTGGAGGAGCTGTTGAAAGACAACTCACTAGGCTCCACCCCCAGAGTTCCTGACCCAGCAGGCTTGGGCAGGGAAGGACATGCATTTCGAACAAGCTCCCAGGTGATGCTGAGGAGCCACGGGTTGAGAATTACAGAATTATAGGCACCCCCTCCCAAATTTTTAAATTTCTTCATTGAACTTTATCTGCTGAGGGATCACTCTTAAGAATTCCAAGGTGAAGACAATGGCTTCAACCCTGGCTGCAAATAAGAATTAGTTGGTGAAAAACTAAAAATAGAGTTGTCATATGATCCAGCAATCCCACTCCTGTGTACATATCCGGACAAAACTCTAGTTTGGAAAGACATGCGTACCCCTACATTTACAGCAGCACTATTCACAATAGCCAGGACCTGGAAGCAACCTAAGCAACTACCAACAGATGAACAGATAAAGAAGATGGGGTATGTGTATATATATACTGAACTATTACTCAGCCATAAAAAAGAATGAAATAATGTCATTTGCAGCAACATGGACACCCCTAGAGATTATTGTACTAAGTGAAGGAAGTCAGAAAGAGAATGACAGACATCATATTATACCACTTATATGCAGAATCTAAAATACAACACAAATGGACATCTCTACAAAACAGGCACAGACTCACAGATGTGAGGCCCAGACGTGTGGTTGCCAAGGTGGAAGTGGGTTCGGGAGGGAAGGATTGGGAGTTTGGGATTAGCAGGTGCGAACTATTATATATAGAATGGATAAGCAACAAGGGCCTGCTGTAGAGTGCATGGAACTATGTTCAGTATCCTAGGATGAACCGGAATGGAAAAGAATATGAAAAAGAATACATATGTATACACATATATATCTTCGCTGAATCACTTTGATATCAGTGATACCATTGAATCACTTTGCTGTACAGCAGGAATTTACACATTATAAATCAACTAATATTTAAATAAAAATTTTTAAAAATTACTAGGTGAACTTTAAAGGGTCACACCATCTCTGCATCCCCAGAAAGGCCTGAGAGACAATCATTGAAAGAGTAAATGTCACAACAGCAACTCTGGTGGTCAACTCTGGTACCCATGTCTCTGCTGCTACTGCTGCTAAGTCGCTTCAGTCGTGTCTAACTCTGTGCGACCCCATAGACGGAAGACCACCAGGCTCCCCCGTCCCTGGGATTCTCCAGGCAGGAACACTGGAGTGGGTTGCCATTTCCTTTTCCAATGCATGAAAGTGAAAAGTGAAAGGAAAGTCGCTTAGTCGTGTCTGACTCTTAGCGACCCCATGGACTACAGCCTACCAGGCTCCTCTGTCCGTGGGATTTTCCACGCAAGAGTACTGGAGTGGGGTGCCATTGCCTTCTCCAGCCTCTAGCTGTAGATAATTTCTAAATCTATTAACCAAGTGGGGCTAGTTATTCCCACTTTACACTTAAGGAAACTGAGGCTCCAAGAAGGTAACTGGAAAGCGGCAGAGCTGGGCTAAAACAGCCCCAAGTGTCCTGTCAGCCAGCGGGTCGCAGGCCTTTTAGCTTGTGCTGGAGTCTCCGGCCCCACTGGGTTGAAAGTCCCTAGCCCTCAGATCGAGAGAATGAGGTTGCTTGTGGTCAGGCTCAGCTGTGGATAAAAGCCCCTAAGAGCTGGGCCTCGGGAATAATTCCTGCCTGACCCCAAAGCCACCCCGTGCCTGGGATGGCGGCTATGAATAATGGATGACACTGGGGAGAACTCTGTGGCTGGTGATTCATCTACACTGTGATGGTCAACTGCCTCTGGTGCGGGGAAGGGAAGATGGATGGACTTCCCCACAAGAGGCTCAGGCTCCCCCCTCCTTCCCCAGCCTCTCTCCAGCCTCAGAGTCAAAGGCAGGGGCCATAGGAGAATCAGGGGTGAACCCCACTGCCTATTACTCCCCCATCTCCACCTCTAGACCCTTCTGCCTAGAGAAGCAAGGCCCAGGGACTTGATTCTGGAGGGTGATGAGGAAGGGAAGGAGTGGCTTTGAAATGTGATGCAGCTGGATGGTCTTCCCTGGTGGCTCAGTGGTAAAGAATCCGCCTGCCAGTGCAGAAGTCCTGGGTTTGATCCCTGGGTTGGGAAGATCCCCTAGGAAGGACATGGCAACCCACTCCAGTATCCTTACCTGGAAAATCCCATGGGCAAGGAGGCTGGTGGGCTCCAGTTCATGGGGTCGCAAAGAGCTGGACATAACTGAGCACAGTGGCACAATGGCTGATGGATGAGGGCTCTGTAGCTCACCTGCCAGGGTTCAAGTCCTCTGAGTCACGCTAGCCCTGTGCCTTTGGGGGCTCACTCATCCTACCTGAGACTCGGTTTCCTCATCTGTAACGTGTGGAAGATACCATCAGCTTCACGGAGCTGTCAGGGGTTAAATGAATAAATAACACATGGAAAGTGCTTGGCCTCATCTGGCACACAGTAGGTACTCAACAAATGCTAGTTAGGTTGTGTGCCCACAATGTGGGAAGCTTTTCTGCATACTCTATCTCAAGTACTCCTTGTGGCACCCAAGGACAGTATTTGCTATAATTCTCATTTTACAGATGAGGAAACCAAGGATCACAGAGATTAAGTAGAAGATCGCAAAGCAGTCCATGAGAGGAGCAGAATTTGAACTCAATATCCAGTGAACAACTTCCAGTACACTCAACAATCCCAGTGGAACATCCTGCTCCACTGTCCTACACTTATTACCCTACAAAAGCTCCTCAGTTTACACAATCCATCCTTCCTTACACAAAAATCGACTCCAGATTAAGGACTTAAATACCAAAAACAAACAAAAAACCTACCTTAAAAAATGTTTAGCAGGAATGAGAGGAATAATCCTTTCGAACTTAATGATGCAGAGATGATAGATTATAGACGTACATGTCAAAAACAAAGCTTCAGAAACCTTAGCAGGAAATATAGGTGAATATATTTTAGACTTTAGCATTAACAAAGGTGTTCAGCATCATCAGCGATCAAGAAATGCAAATCAAGATCTCTACTGGGAACAATTTCACAGTCAACTGGAAAACATTTTTAAATCAAATCATACCAAGTGCTGGAGAGGATGTAGATCATACACGTTGCTGGCGGAAGTGTAATTAGGGCAACCACTTCATAAAGTACCTTGCTGTCATCTCTCCCAATTAAATATTCATATATTCAGAATCCCAGTGATTCCATTTCCGGGTAAACACTCCAGAGAAACTCTTGCATGCACAATCAAGAGCCACTTATAAGAATGCCCAAGGATTTCCCTGGTGGTCCGGTGATTAAGAATCTGCCTCCCAATGCAGGAGACGAAGGTTCGATCCTTGATCAGGGAACTAAGATCCCACATGCTGCAGGGCAACCAAGCTCAAGCACCTCAACTACTGAGCCTGTGCACTCTGGAGCCCACAGGCCACAATTAGAGAGAAGTTTGTGCGCTGTAACAAACAGCCCGTGTGCTACAACTAAGCCCAACAAAGCCAAAAAAATATTAAAAAAAAGAAAAAAAAAGAATGCTCACACAGCACTGTGAATTAGCAGATACCCGTACACCATTCAAGAGGCTGTCCACAGGAAACCAGCCATGATGCACTGACCTAGGAGAATATGACACAAACAGTTAAAATAAGCAAATCCCAGTACGGGCCAATCTTAGCTATATGTAGACTATTAAACGAGAAATGAAGTCTCATAAGATTCATATATCTTGATACACTTTTTTTGGTTATCTGGCTTCCCTTTGTTGATGGATTGAATTGTGTCCCTGAAGAGATACACTGAAGTCTTAATCCCTGATACCGGTACATGTAACCTTATTTGAACCTGTATAGGCAATGGCACCCCACTCCAGTACTCTTGCCTGGAAAATCCCATGGATGGAGGAGCCTGGTAGGCTGCAGTCCATGGGGTCGCCAAGAGTTGGACACAACTGAGTGAATTCACTTTCACTTTCACTTTTCACTTCATGCATTGGAGAAAGAAATGGCAACCCACTCCAGTGTTCTTGCCTGGAGAATCCCAGGGACTGGGGGAGCCTGGTGGGCTGCTGTCTATGGGGCCGCACAAAGTCGGACATGACTGAAGTGACTTAGCAGCAGCATAGGGTCTTTACTGGTGTGATTAAAGTTTATTTTTAAGTTTTTTGAAATTTATTTATGGCTATGCTGGGTCTTCGTTGCTGCACATGGGTTTTCTCTACTTACAGTGCACAGGCTTCTCATTTCAGTGGCTTCTCTTGTTGCAGAGCACGGGCTCCAGGCACAAGGCCTCAGTAGATAAGGCGTGCAGGCTTAGCTGCCCCATGGCATATGGGATCTCCCCAACCAGGAATTGAACCGGTGTCCCCTGCAATGGAAGGTGGATTCTTAACCACTGGACCACCAGGGAAGCGGTATTATTTAAGTTTAGTTGAGGTCATATGAGTTAGAGTAGGTTCTAAATCCAGTGACTGGTATCCTTCTAAGAAGGGGAAGAACTCCCAGTAACAATGAGACAAACAAAAGAAATAAAAAGCATCCAAGTTGGAAAGGAAAAAGTAAAATTATCTGTTTGCAGATGACATGATCTTATGTACAGAAAATCCTAGACTCCATCAAAAAGCTATTAAAGGACTTCCCTGGGGTTCCAGTGGTTCAGACTCTGCGCTTCCACTGCAGAGGAAGCAGATTCCATCCCTGGGCAGGGAACTAAGATCCCACGTGCCATGCAATGTGACCGAAAAAAAAATTTTTTTTAAGCTATTAGAACTAATAAATGAATTCAGTAACATTGCAGGATATATAAATCAGCAAACAAAAATCACTTGTGTTTCTATCCATTAACAGTGAACTATCTGAAAGTGAAATTAAGAAAGTAATCCTGTTCACAATAGCATTAAAAACAATAAAATCCTTAGGAATAAATTTAACCAAGGAGGTGAAAGACCTGTACACTGACAACTGTAAGACAAAAAATAAAACAAAACCAAAAAAAAAAAAACACCCATAAGATACTGATGAAAGAAACTGAAGACACAAATAAATGGAAAGCTCTCTTGTGTTCTCGGATTGGAAGAATTAATATTGTGAAAATGTGCATACTATACAAAGTGATCTATAGAATCAATGTAGTTCCTATCAAAATTCCAATGGTATTTTTCACAGAAATAAAAAAGTACCCTAAAATCTGTATGGGACCACAAAAGACTTCAAATAGTGAAAGCAATCTTGGGAAAGAACAAAGCTGGAGGAATCACACTTCCTGATTTCAAGCTATGTTACAGAGCTTTAATAAAACATACTGGCACAGGGACTTCCCTGGTGGTCCAATGGCTTAAACTCCACACTCCCAATGCAGGGGGCCCGGGTTCTATCCCTGGTCAGGGAACTAGATCCCACACGCCCCAACAAAGACTGAACATTCTGATTCTGCAACTAAGAGCCTGCGCAGTCAAATTAATAAATTCGATAAAAAGATACTAGCATAAAAAAGGCACCGAGACCAGTGAAAAATAACAGAGAGCCCAGACGTTCAACCTGCACAAATACAGTCAACTGATTTTTGATAAGGCGACAAGAACACGCAATGGAGAAAGGACAGTCTCTTCAATAAATGATGCTGGGGAAACTGGATATTCACATGGCAAACAATGAAACTGAATCCCTGTCTTAGACCACTCACAAACTCAAAATGGATCAAAGACTTAAATGTAAGACCTGAAACCATAAAACTACTAGAAGAAAATATCAGGAAAAAGCCCTTTGATATTGGACGTGGCAATGATTTCTTAGATAAGACACCAAAAGCACGGGCAGTAAAAACGAAAATAATCAAGTGGGATTCCATCAAAGTAAAGAGCTTGTGTAAAGCAAAGGAAACAATCAACAAAATGAAAAGGCAACCTACAGAATGGGAGAAAATGTTTGCAAACCATACGTCTGACAAGAAGTTAATGTCCAAAATATACAAAGAACTCAACTCAATAGCAAAAAAGAATTTGCTATTTTAAAAAACAGGCAAAGGACCCAAATAAACATTTTTCCAAAGAAAACATTCAGATGTCCAATAAGCACATGAAAAGGTGCTCAACATCACTAATTATTGGGGAAAAGCAAATTGAAATCACACTACCACTTCACACAAAAGGGAACTTTTGTGCACACTGGTGGGAATGCAAATTGGGCAGCTACTATGGCAAGCAGTATGGAGATTCCTCAAAAAATGAAAAACAGAACTGTCATGTGATCCAGCAATCACTCCTGGGTATATATCCAAATGAAATGAAATCGGTGTCTTGAAGAGATATCTGAACTCCCGTGTTTATTGCAGCATTCTTCATGATAGCCAAGACATAGAAAAAAAAAAAACACCTAAATGTCCTTCAACGAATGAATGGATAAAGAAAATGTGGCATATATACACACACACATGTATGTAATATATCATATATGTAACATAATACACACACACACACACACACACACACACACACACATTGGAGGAGGAAATGGCAACCCACTCCAGTATTCTTGCCTGGAAAATCCTGTGGACAGAGGAGCCTGGCGGACTAGTTGCAAAGAATCGGACATGACTGAGTGACTGAGCACACATGCATATACATATACACTCACAATATGTTATTCCACCATATGTTAAGTGAAATAAGCCAGACAAAAACAAATACCATATGGTTATCACTTACATGTGGGGAAGAAAGGAAGTGGGAAAGAGACCGAGAAACAAAGAAAAGGAAGGAAAGCAAGCCAATTTCACAGAAACGGAAAATAGAACAGTGGTTGCCAGGGGCTGTGGGGGAGGAAGAAACAAGGAGATAAAAAGGTCAAAGGGTAGAAACTTTCAGTTACAAGAATAAGTTCTGAGGGTCTAATGTACAGCGTGCTGACTATTCGTTACCGTATACTTGAAAGTTGCAGCTGCTGCTGCTAAGTCACTTCAGTCGTGTCTGACTCTGTGCAACCCCATAGACAGCAACCCACAAGGCTCCCCCATCCCTGGGATTCTCTAGGCAAGAATACTGGAGTGGGTTGCCATTTCCTTCTCCAATGCATGAAAGTGAAAAGCCAAAGTGAAGTCGCTCACTCAGTTGTGTCCGACTCTTGGCGACGCCATGGACTGCAGCCTACAAGGCTCGTCCGTCCATGGGATTTTCCAGGCAAGAGTACTGGAGTGGGGTGCCAGTGCCTTCTCTGTGAAAGTTTCAGAGTAGGTATTAAACATTCTCACCCTGTGTATGTAGGTGCATACATATACATAGAGTTAACCATGTGAGGTGATGAACATGTTCATTATCTTGATCTCGGTGATCATTCCACCATGTGTGTGCATTAATATCTGAAGTTTCACACTGTGCACTTTAAATTATACGATTATATTTGCCAATTATTCTTCAATAAAGTTGAGGGAGAAATGGGAGAGGTGATGACACACAGAGGAGCAGGCATGTGAAGACAGAGGCAGGGATTAGGGTGATGTAGCTACAAGCCTCGGATTGCTGAGGATTGCTGGCAACCACCAGAAGCCGGGAGAGAAGCACGGAACACGTCCTCCCCTAGCGCCTTCAAAGGGGACGTGGCTCTGACAGCACCTTGATCTAGAACTTCTAGCTTCCAGAGCTGTGAGAGAATAAACTTCTACTGTATTAAGCCATCCAGTTTGTGGGAATTTCTTCCAGCAGCCCTGGGAAGGTAATACACCCTTTCAATAAAGTTAGTAAAAAGAAGCTAACATTAAAAAAACAACATAAAAGGAGAAGGGGGGCGGCAGAGGATGAGATGGTGAGATAGCATCACTGACTCAATGGACGTGAATCTGAGCGAACTCCAGGAGATAGGAGCCTGGCATGCTACAGTCCATGGGGGTCCCAAAGAGTCAGAGGTGACTTAGCAACTGAACAACAACAACAACATAAAAATAGACTTGGAGATAAAACCACACAAGAGAGAAACCAGGGAGCAATGAAGATGGGACCCAGGGCGATGGGGATGACAAGGGGGACAGGATGGGGAAACCTCCAGGCTGGACATTGGCCACTGTTAGGGTCCTAGCTTTTGATTAATGGGTTACATGGTGTGAATCATGTGACTAAAATAACTGCGGGAATTTTTAAGAAAATCAGGTCATGCAAGGACCAAAGAGAATACACCATGATCTGGGTTATGATTAGTCCATCATTCTCTGCACCTGAAGTTTGCTAATAAAATTACTTAAAATCAACAATAACAAAAAATTACTTAAAATAAAAGGGATTCCTGCACCACTGCCTTCTTCCACGTCTGGGACGTGGCCCGGCTCCCTCCCAGTCCCCACACTTCTCCCTTTACTGTCTTTCCCTTCTTCCCCAGCGCATACACGGTCTGACAAGCCCTGCAGAGTACTCATTTCTGCGTTTATCATGTGTCTTCCCGTGAGGAATGAGGTTCCCATCTGATTCATGCCTGTCTCCCCAGGAGGGAGCACAGTGCTTGGCACAGAGGAGGTGCTCCATAAAGATCGGCTAAATCAATGAAAAAAACTGAGTAAATAAACGAAGGATTTGGTGAATGGGCAGTTAAAGGGCTCTGGTACTCAGGTGCATGTGTGTGTTTGGAGGGGTGGGTACCACACGTGGAAATACAGGACAGGCTTCAGGCGGGGAGCAACCTGGGGGCAGTCATGCCCTCCCCAGTCCCCAAGACTGCCCCTCATCACGCTGATAACAGACCCCAGAAATGAAGACCAGAACCAACCCAGGTTCCTCTCAGCCAATGACAACCCAGCTGGACACAGGAGCCCATGGGATGCCTCTGCCCCAGCCGGGGGCTCTTGTTTGGCACTGAAATAAGAGCACCGGGCTCCGAGCCACTGTGGGGTTTGCCTCTGGTGCATGCTCCACTTCAGCCTTCCACCTGCCCCCATCTTCACCGCTGCTAGCCCCCTAGCCATCTCTAGTTATTTCTATTACACTTTGCTTTAAATTCACCCACTTCTTTTTTTTTTTCCTCCCTGAAAAGACTGATTTAAAAAGGAACGGAGGGGGCTGAGGAAGGAATTCACTGGTGGTCCAGTGGTTGGATGTCCACCTGCCAATGCAGGGGATGTGGGTTCGGTCCCTGGTCTGGGAAGATCCCACACACCATGGGGCAGCTGGGCCCGTGCACTGCAGCTACTGAAGCCTGCGTGCCCTAGAGCTTGTGCTCGGCAGCAGGGGAGGCTGTCATAGTGAGAGGCCCGTGCACCACAATTAGGCAGTGCCCCTCGCTCCATGCTGCAACTGGAGGGAGCCCATACACCTCAGCGAAGACCCAGCACAGCCAAAAATAAAAATAAAGAGCAAATTTCAAAAAAATAGTTAAAAAAAGAAAAAGGAATGGGGGAAGTTCCCTGGTGGGTCCAGTGGTTAGGACGTGGCGCTTTCACTGTTATGGTGTGGGTTTTAGTCCCTGGCTGGGAACCTAAGATCCCATCAGCTTCACAGCACAGCCAACATAAATAAATACATAAAAAGAAATGGGTATGTCACTATCATAAACGGAAAAGCAATATCTGGGCCAAAAATAGACAGTAACATAAACTGCAAAAAAACAACACGTTGTTCAATTCGAGATGGGAGTGTGGGTTGCCCAAGACTGTCAGCCTGAGGTTATAAGGTTATAAGGGGGCCGAGCCAGAGCTAGAGAGAGGCCAGAGAGATGTTATACCCACCGACCAGCAAGGGCTGATTTCTCTCCTTGACCCAGATTGCTGGGTGACTCAGAGTTAGGTGACACCGTGTCTGTGTCCCACCTAACCTCGCCCTGCAGAACTCACCTCTCACCCTTTGTGGAATTGCCCTCTGGCCCAGCAGTTCTCTTCATGTTTAGGCCTGGAACCCTAACAGGCCCCACTGGAGTCTCCCTGGAGGCTGGCTGAGGCCTCTCTATTCCCTGGCAAGCCCCTCCCTTGTCCCAGCCCCTCCTGCGCCCCAAGGGAAGCGGGCACAGGGCCAGGCTGGCACAGGGCAGGCCCAGCTGGGCCCCAGCAAGCCCCAGGGAGCCAAGGCGAGCTCAGCCCTCGCCCTTAATTATCTTCCTGGCTAATGAGCATCTAAAAACCTCCCTGTCATCGTCAGGAGGACCCCTGGGATGCTGGGAGCAGGGCAGTTCTACAGACCAGATGTCCCCAACTGAGGGAGGTATTAGAACCCACCCCTTCCTGGAGAGAGGAAATGGGCTTGGGGAGGGGAGCTATACTTCCTGTCTCTTTGTAGGGGAGAAAGCTAGGGTTGGGGCAGACAGTTAGGGTGGTGGTTAAGTTCAGGACTTGGCAGTCTACTGGGAGGGCTTGAATCAAGGCTTGGTGCATACCACCTGTGACCTTTAGCAAATGCACTAGCCCCTTGTGGCTCAAAGTGTGGTAACCAAACCATCACTACCACCCGGGGGCTTGTGAGAAATGCAGAACCTTGGGCCCCAACCTACTGAGTCAGAATCTACGACTTAACAAGACCCCCTTCCCAGATCATTTCTGTGCACATATGCTGCTCTGTGCCTCAGTTGTCCCATCTGTAAAATGGGGATTAAAATGGGTTCATGTATATGTAGTAGTGCTTAGAACACAGTTTGCTGCTCTTATTTATTCGTTGTTATTGTTATTGTTGAAGCAACTCACTCTGGGCAAGACAGATAGCTGGGCTATTCCCAGCCCCCAACCTTTCAGCACCCCAGAGGTGGGTTGTCCCTGTGAAGAACAAGAGCCCGAGGCTCACAGAAGTGCAGTGATTTGCCCAAGATCCAAATGAGGAAGCCCAGGTTCTCTCCCATACCGATCCAACCCCACTACTCATGTTAAGAGTGAATGAAGGACTTCCCTGGCAGTTCAGTGGCTAAGACTCCATGCTTCCCAAACATGGGGCACAAGTTTGATCCCTGGTCGGGGAACTAAGACCCCACATGCTGTGTGGCATGGCCAAAAAAATAAGTATTAAAAAAAAAAAGTGAATGGAATTGTTTCCTCTGTACTAAACCCCTGTGGTGCTCACAACTGCCCTGTCAACTCCCTCACAATTGTCTTTGCTGTCACCCCCATTTTTCAGGCAATGAAACTGAGGGTCAGAGAGGTCAGGCTGCTTTTCTAAAGCTACCCGGTAGGAAAGGCTGCACTGTACCCAGACAGTTGATGTTCATCATCCATGCTATGCTATATCCCCCCATCACTTTTTTTTCCTCCCAGAATCTTTCCCCCCAAAGTGTTCCTGAGTCCCTTGTCACCTTTTGGCCAACCCTGGCTCTGGGGCTCTGGGGCTCTGGGCCTGCCCCTCCCGCCTGCTCACCACTAATGAGGTCTTTGGCTACTTGAGGCTGGGACCACAGAGGCCGCTGAAACTGACTCTGTGGGAAGAACTTGCTTCCTTTCACCCGGGGCTCCCAGGTGTGGCTGACCAGGCAGGAGCCTTTGAGGGTGGTGCCGGGCCAACTCAGGAGTAGGAGCTGTGTTGAGCTGTCTGGCTCTGGCCTCTGGGGAACCAGCCTGGAGCTGAATGCCCCTCTGCCTCTTTGTCTACTCTCACTTAACCTCCAGCTCACCTCCTGGGCCTAGCCTCTTGGCTAGGGTGCAACGGGGTCAGACCCGGAGGTCTGCAGTCTGCCCATTCATTCCTTCAGACAAGCATGTATCATATACTCTTGTAAATGTACAATTTTGCAGTGCACAGGCTAGAACATAACATACAGCACCGGGTGGAAATCAGGGAGGGCCCTCTGAAAGATGGAGTGGAAGAACGTTTCAGCTGAAGGAAACAGCACAGGCAAAGGCCCAGAGGTGGGAAACAACATGGTGCATTTGAAGCAGGAAGACACCAACCCGGAGTGGATGGAGCAGAAAGAGCGTGGTGACTATGGCCTTGAGAGTGGGGGCCCTCCATCTTCTCCCAGAGGGCTCTGCTTTTTTTTTTTTTTAATTTATTTTTGTCTATGCTAGGTCATTGTTCCTGCCCAAGGGTTTTCTCTAGTTGCAAGGAGTGGGGGTGATTCTCTAGTTGTGCTTGGGCTTCTCAAGCGGTGGCTTCTCTTGCTGCGGAACATGGGCTCAAGGGCGCACAGGCTCAGCAATTGCAACCCATGGGCTCAGTACTTGGGGTGAGGGGGCTTAATTGCCCCACAGCATGTGGAATCTTCCGGGACCAGGATTGAACTGTCCCCTGCGTTGGCAGGTGGATTCTTAACCTCTGGACCACCAGGGAAGTTCCAAGGACTCTGCTTGAGACTGGAAAAGACATTTCCAGACAAGACGACCAGTTCTCAGGATGAGGTGCTCCACCTGCCCCCTCCTACCTTGCAAGCGAGAGGCAATAGTCCAGGGAACTTTGGCCACAGAGGCCATGAAGGACCCACTCTTGCCCCTCTAACAGCCAGCTGGCCACAAGGGGAAGGAGTGTCCTCTTCCTTGACCGCCTTCTGGGTGGACAAGTGGACTGACTGGCACTCATTCCCAGGGCAAACAGACCTGGCCTCCAATCCTGTCTTTATTATATGTGGGCTGTGGTACTTCAGTTCTCTGAAATATCAACTGCAAAATGAGCAGCTCTTCCTTTCCCAGTTGTCTCCGTGAAGTGTGTTGAGAGGAGAGCACAGGGCCTAGCGCTGGGTGAGGCCTAATCGCGGGGGCTATTACGTTCAATAACCATGATTAAAAGAGGCCAAAAAGGCTGCAAATCCTGTTTCAGCCCGCAGCAGAATGAGAGCTCTGTTGAGGTCAGGGTCCTTGCTTGTGTTCGTGGTTATTCCGGCCACCACTGGTACACCCAGCGTACATGGTTGGCGTTCCACAAACGTCGAATGAATGGATGGATGATGCAGTAATGAACTAATTAATAAACGAGTGAATGACCAGCTCCTGCCCCGAGGGAGGACTTGTAACTCAGGGGTCCTGCCTGTCTTTTGTCTTTCCAGGGCACCTTGCCACACTCTTACCTGCTCTGAGAATCAGTTCTCCCCTCTGTTTGCTGGCGGGAGTAAGGGAAACCTCTGGGGGCTGGGGGCTGGGGGCGGGGGTTCCGGGCACGGGGGCCCCCGCACCGACCCGCGCCCAATCGCCGTGCGCCGAGGCCGAGCCCGCCTCCCGCCCCCAGTCCTGCCAGCTGCGCGCAGCCCCCGCCCCGCCTGGGCGGCCCGCCTCGCGCCACGTGACCCCGCCCGGCCCGCCCCGCCCAGTCGTCCAGGCGCGGGCCCCCATTGGCTACTCAGGGAGGACCCCGCCCCCTCCGGGGGCGGAGCCGGAGACGCCCCGCCCGCCGCAGAGCGGGGCTCCTGCGTCCGGACGGTGCGCGGCGGCCGGACCGGGCTGGCGGGCGGGCGGAGCCGGGCCCCCGGGGCTGCTGCGGGGCGATCGGGCCAGGCTGCGGACGGCGCCATGGTGAGCGGAGCCGGGAAGGGCCGGGGAGGGAGCGGGTGCCGGGTGCTCGGGCCCGGCGGGGCCCTGCAGAAGGAGAAGGGGCGGCCCCGCCTGGGGTTGGGGCGCGCGCTGGAAGGCTCGGTCGCGGGCTGGGGGTCGCTGCGGCGGGGGAGGGGCAACCTGGGCGAGGGGCGCGGCTTCGGGGGGAGGGTCTGTTCCAGGGGGCCGCGCCCGCGGGCGGGGGTTCTTTGTCCGCTGCGCTGCGGAGAGATCAGGACAAAGGAGGCGGCGGGGGGCGGCGGAGTCGGCTTTGCAGGGAGCGAGTGTACCCCCCCAACGCAGTGGTTGCCCCTCACCGCGGCCCGCAGTTCGGCGCCCCAGGCTGGCCGCGGGGCTCCTCGGGACACTTAGAGATTTTCAAAAATTAACAGGAGGCGGGGATCCTGGCAGCCTTCGGGGTGGTCAGGAGGATAGGAGCGGGGTAGAGAGGGGGTCCTGGCGACGTCTGGCGCCCACTTCGCAGGTGGGGAAACTGAGGACGGGCTGCGACGTTTGGTGCCCGGTTTCGTCGGCGGTGACTGCGCGGCGTGGGCATGACTGGGTCTCGTGGTCCCGCGTCCCCCAAGCTCCCTCCCCCAGTCCAGCCGACTGGAATTGCTTCTCCAGCTGTCGTTCCCCCTCCAGTTGTCCCCCCACCCCGGGCCTCGTCCCTTCCTCTCTCCAGCCTGTTCTCAGCTCTTTGGTAGAGGCGGGGAGACGACGGAGTCGCCTGGCAGGGTTAAATGAGAGGGTGCGTGGAGCGCGCCTGGCATCGCCTGGCATCGCGCCTGCACGTCGCCGGCGCTTGGCACGCGGGAGCTGCCCGGGTGCTTGTCATCCCTGTGTCCCCAGCATAGAGCCCTTGGCCCCAGTCACCCAGACTGCTCTGATGGGGGCGGACTGGGCTTCACCTGTCCCCCTTGGCCCCTCAGGCATGGGAGCAGGGGAGGTGGGGGTCAAATAATATGTCATTTGAGTGTCAGAGTTGAAATCCCAGATTCTGGATCCGGGGCTGCCTGGGTTTGAATCCCTGCGCAGTTACTTTCGAGCTGTGTGACCTTGGGCAATTGACTTAACTTCTCTGAGCCATGGACTCTTGAGGCTGAGAGATGATCTGTGTGAAGTGTTTAGCCCAGTGTCAGGCACAGAATAATCACTGCCAACTTCTGTCAGGCATCTACTGTTATTACCAAAGTTGTCCAGCAAGTGGGCCTACCCCGGGGCAGCCTGTGAGAATGACCAGTGGCTGATTCACAGGGCGCGGGCATAGGAGACCGAGACTGACCTTGGGGCAGTCCCTGGGACTCTAACTGCTCCAGCTTCCTCTTCTGCACAGGGGAACCTAGATGATCTGGTGCGAATTTCCCCTTCGGGAGGACCGTGGTCTAATGGGTGGGTGGTGGGAGGTGAAGTGACAGTGGACACAGAGCTGGGCACAGCACAGTTAATCTCTCATCCGCATCGCCACTGTTCTCGCCCTGGCTCATCGAGGGCAGTGGCCTGTGTGGTGCTCCCTTGGGTCCGAACCCTGGCTCAGGCCTGGCACAGAGCAGATATTCCACTTGCCCCCTTGACGTGCCCCACCCTCCCCACCTGTCCTGTGTTCCTCATCAGAAACTGGGCAGGAAATGTTTCCAGTTTGTGAACTGGGGTCCCCCGAAGAGACAGAGCAGGGTTTGTTGGGACACCTAACAGATGGCTCTGTCGGGGGAAGGGGCATGGCTTAACTATGTGGAGGTGGTTGGTCCCCTGTAAGCAGGACAGTCCCAGAAGGTAGCAGCTGCAGGGCGGAGCTAGCTAACCTGTCTAGCTGGGCCGGGTAACACTTGTGATGTGCCCAGTTAAGCGAGAAGAAGGTGGCAGCATGTCCCCTGAGGAAGCTGCTATTTGTGGCACTGGGCCTGGACCAGGTTTTGTACCCTTCTGGGAGCAGGTCCTTTGGAAAGGGGGTGCTGTGAGGGGCCACCCTGAGGTTTCACTGTCCTCCCTGTGACATCCAGGAAGGTGTGGGGCCTGGCGACACACAAACCTGGTGGTTCCAGAGTCCTGTTGTCACATTTCTGATCACTTCTCAGCCTCCCCGCAGCCTGGCTGGTGAGGTCAGGTCTCGTTCCCATTTTGCAGGCTGAGAAACTGAGGCCGTTACTGGGTAACTAGCTTGGCTGAGTCATAGTAGCTCCTGATATTGAGTGGAGGGATGGGGTGAAGAAGGGGACTTGCATTGAATCTGTTCTGTTGGAGGCTGAGGCTCCACTAGGCCTGGGGTGGGTGCAGGGACCTGCAGAGTGGGGAGAAGGCTTCATTTTGGGGTTCCCTGAAGAGGCAGGGGTGACACACGCAACCTTACACTGAGGAAGACCTAAGTGATGGGCCTCTTGAGGCCAGCAGGACAGTGGGAGATGCCTGGCTTGCTGGTGGCCGAGGCAGGGACAGTCCTTAAAACCCACTGGTGGATGGTGGGGAGCCGGGGTGGCACACTCAAAGAGGTGGCGTCTGCAGGCACTGGGCTTTTACATCTTGTTTTTCCAGGAGCAGTGAGTGAGATCCCAGGGAGGTGGAGCGGGAGGGCGGAGGGAGGGCGGAGGATTGGCACTGTGTGTTTGGGGATCCAAATGGCCTCGGGCTTCCAGCGCCAGCCTCCCTCCTGACTAAGGGAGCTGGCAAGGAGCTACTGCCGAGGTTGGGGGGAGCATGGCCGGTCGCCCACCCCTAGAGTGCCTCGGCTGTGCGCTGGCTCCCAGGCTGGCCTGCCCCTCTCCCCCTGCACTTGGAAGCCCCTGCCCTTTGTTCTGCTGGGCCCCGCTTTTGGGTCCCGTCCTCCATGTTTCTACCCGGGATCGCTCTTGGATAATCCGCTCAAGCTCCCCACGCTTTAGTTTCCCCACCTGTGAAACTCAGATGGGAACCCTGAGCAGCGCTAGTTGCCAGCTTGTTAGGAGGATCAGATGATGGTGTAGAATAAAGTGTTAACCACTTGGATGAGTGTTCTGAAGGGGTCCAGATTTCCCACGCACCATTCTGGGCATTTACCCAGCCTGTGAGCCTCTCTGTCCTGCCCTGTGCCCTTTCCTAGCTCAGGGTGAGGGGTCAACTGACTTACAGGAGACAGCTTAGCTTAGCAGGAGGGAAGCCCAGAGGAGATGGAGCCATCGGTAGGGTCCAGCCCAGGCCGTGAGGGTTGCGGGGGGGAACCGGCCGGCTTCAGGTTGCTCTGGGATCTGCATCTCGGTGACATTTTCCCTTCCCCACAGCCTGTGTGGGGACAGCTGCCCCTCCAGGGGCTCAGGTCAGGCCTGCCTGGGACCCATCCCCACGCTCAGGCTGCAGCCTGTCCTTCCTCCTTGGTAGCTTTGAGACTTGGGGGCATTCAGGGGTAGGAGCTACTGAGGCCAGCTGCCTAGGACTGCTGCTTCCCCTGAGCTTGAAGTGGTGGTCAGCAGACAAGTATTGAGCACCTGCTGTGTGCTGGTGACAGGGCTGGGGCTCCAGCAATGGGCAGGATGGATGCACCCTCCTCCGGGCTCAGAGCCCACTGCAGGAAGGAGTTGGCGGCTAGGGAAGCACCTTTCCTGACCCAAGAGAATGTCAGGTAGGGGGGCGGTGGGGGGCATCTGGAGCCTGGGGGGGTCTGGGGAGACCACCCCCGCAAGAGGCATCTTCTGAGAAAGTTCTCTCTGAGGGGAAACAGCCAGTCATGGGACGTGCAGGGAAGAACACCGCAGGCAGAAGGAACGGAAAGTGCAGAGGCCTTGGGGAGACAGGCGGAGGCAGGAGGGTGTGAAGAAGCTGGGGAGGCAGGGGAATTCGGATTCTCTGCCGGTACCGGGGAGGGCTCTGAGCAGGAGATGATGCGACCAGATTTTGTAAAGGATGGGTTCTCAGGAAGTACTTGCGGAGGGAATGAAGTAATAAACACACGTTTGGGGGTGGGGGAGGGAACTCCGGCCAGGTGTGACTGTGGCCTGGTCACCTGGCTTTGTGCTCCCTGGAGGGAGATACCCAGACCTGGCTCCGCCCCCTCTTCCTGGCCTGGGGTGCCAGGGGCGTGGGGAGGGGCAGCAGACAGGGTTTAAAGGTCACCGCCCCTCTCGGAGGGTCCCTTGGAGCTGGGGCTGCCTCTCTGGTTCTCCCCCAGGACTCTGGGGGCACTTCCTGGGCTCCCCAGCTGGTTTGGCCCCTGGGGTCCCCATCCTCAGGTTTTTGCTGCCATTGTTTGATTTCTGACTTCCTGTCCCCGAACCCACTCCCTACCCCCCAGTCCCCAAACACACACACACTTCCTCTTCCGAACTGATACTGACTTCCCTTCCTGTTCAAGAACCCAGGGTGGGGGCAGGCACCCCAGCAGGCGCTGGACACCCAGGAGGGCGAGTGGAGAGGGCAAGGTGGAGAGGGCCTGGCAGCTCGGTGTGCTCCCAAGTGGGAGGAGAGCATGGGGGTTGGGACGGGTTTACCCGGTGCTACCAGCAGGCTCTAGTGGGGGTGGGGTGGGAGGAGGGCTCACCTGTCCTACCTGGAGGCCTGAGCAGGGTTGTGGAAGCGGATGGCAGCCCTGATGGTGGCACGGGAGAAGCCGGGAGGACATGCCCTGGGCAGCACAGAAGTGTGCGGGGCCACCCCTGGAGCACGTGTGCCAGCCTGGTGCTGACACTGAAGCCAGGGTGGCAGACTGAGATGGGTGCCCTGAAGGGAGGGAGGGAGTGCAAGGCGCAGGACCAAGGGGGCTTCCTGGCCTGAGGGGTCGGGAAGCCTCCCTGCCTGGGCTGGAACTAACCAGGGCAGGGTTCTCAGCCTCCGCATGATGTTTGTCTGGGGAGCCGTCCCCAGCAGTGGGGGAGGTTTAGCAGCACACCTGGTCTCTATCTAGTTGGCACCAGTAGCAACCCCGACTATCCCCACTTAACCACTGAGCCAGGGTTAGGGGAGCAGAGCGTTTGGGCAAAGGCCTGGAGTGAAGGGAGGTGGGGTCAGTGGGAGATGAGCAGGGGCTGGGGCTGCTTCGTGTCGGATTCCAAAGGTCACTGTAAGGACCTGGGGCCTTTCTGCTGCGTGGCGGGGCACTGGCTGCAGTGGTCCAGGTGGACCAGGGAGCCCGTTGAGAGTGATGGCAGCAGCCTGGCCCTGGAGGTGGTAAGAAGGGCACAGACTCCAGGTGTGTCGCCCCCTCCAGCCCCAGACCCCTCTGCCATTGTGGTGGTGGGAGCAGGGCAGGAATTTTCTCAAGGACTGGTCCCTGGACAGACTCAGGGACATTGACTTTGCTGCCCAGAACATGGTCCTGGGGTGGGGGTGGGGGGAACTCCTTAGTGTGGAGGAGAATCATTGCTAATTAAGGCTGTCATTGCTCAAGGACGGCACTCCATCCTGTTTGGAGGGGACACCTTCCCCTTCCAGTGCGTCCACCTGCACTGATGTCAGTCTTCTCCAAAAATAGCAGCTTCAGACAGCTGAGCACTGGCCCTGTGCCCAAGGCTCCCCGGGCTCTCCTGCACCCTCACGACCACCTGGCTGTAACTATTATTTGCTCCATGTGTGGTCATGCAGGAGACGTTAAAAAGGGCTCGGTCTGGGGCCCAGGGGAGCCACCACCTCCAACCTCAGGGGGCTGTCCCTGCCTGCCCCTCCTCTACCCGACCCAAACCAGCTGATCTCCACTGGCTGCATGTGGAATCTTCCCAGACCAGGGATCAAACCCCCTCAGCTCCTCACGCTTGCTAGCGGACCCTCCTGCCTTCAGAACCTTAGCAGATGGTGTTCCACTGCCAGGAATGCTTTTCTCCAAGGGCTGACCTTCCCGCATGTCCCAGCATCACCTCCCAGGTGTCTGTCACCTGCCTCACCCAGTTTAACCTGGTGGCACCTGGTCCCCTGTGTTCCCAGTGTGACTTTCCTGCATTTGTAGCAATAGGTGTGTGGCATATTGACCTGTCTGTAGTCTGGCTCCTGCACTAGACGCTGAGCCCAGTGAGGGCAGAGGCCGGTCTGTTCCGCTTCCCGTGCCCCCCTCAAAGTTCCCAAGCCAGGGCAGCTACAGCTCCTTTGGGAGCAAAGGCTGTCACTGACTGCACCCTCTCACAGGTGTACCGGAAGGCTCGCTGAGCTGTATACTTCCCCCGTCGGGGCTGATGTCATTTCCCTGCTTTCGAATCCCTCGTCTCTGTCTGTCTCGAAGCAGTGGCTCCTTTCATCTGTGAGCACCTACTAAAACACCCAGTGGTGCTAGGTTTCTAGAACATCCATTCACCTGGAACAGACGCTCTTTCAGCCTCCACCATGGTGGGGTCACAGGTCTCGGGTGTTGCCTCTCCTGCCTCTGCCTCTCAGGTTCCCTGCCTGAGCGCGGGTGACTGGCTGGCTGGTAGCAGAGGCACTGAAGGTATTAAATGGAAGTAGCTGGGGTGAGCAAAGAACACTGGTGGCATCATGAGCCAAAAAAACCAGCAAACGCCACCCGGCCTGTTTTTCACTAGGATGAGGGCGGGCCGGCCAGGCTTACGAACTGATTAAAAATAGACCCAGTGGAAGACCCAGCGAGAGCGTGTGAGCCGCCAGGGTCCCCAGCAGTGTCCCATCGTCTTGCTTTGTCTTTCAGGGCTTTCGGGTCCAGCCTTGCTGAGCTGTCCCCACACGAGACCTTCCTGCGGAGCAAGCCCCTGCCCCTACAAGCGCTGACCATGTCTATTATGGACCATAGCCCCACCACGGGAGTGGTCACAGTCATCGTCATCCTCATTGCCATCGCTGCCCTGGGGGCCTTGATCTTGGGCTGCTGGTGCTACCTGCGACTCCAGCGCATCAGCCAGTCAGAGGATGAGGAGAGCATCGTAGGGGATGGCGAGACCAAGGAGCCCTTCCTGCTGGTGCAGTACTCAGCCAAGGGACCGTGCGTGGAGAGGAAGGCCAAGCTGACCCCCAACGGCCCTGAAGTCCACGGCTGAGCCGGGATGCGGAGGCTCCTGGGCCCGTTTGTAGCCAGCCGGGAGAGGCGCAGGAGAGGCGCAACCACAGACATGCCTCCGCCTAAGAGGAAGGGTTGACACTTGCTGGCATGGCCTCGCCAGGCTTCATCATCGCATGCACTGACTCCCAGGGTCCCAGTGGTCCCAATCTGGGGTTCGCTGGCCCTGGGCAACCCCTCGGCGTCCTGGTGGGACTGCCCATTGCAGGCAGTGGGCAGACCTGACCTAGCTGGGGCTCTCGGCCCCGCAGCGCTTTTGTTACTTGAATGTTTAGCTGAGCCTGTTTTTGATGGAGCTACTACTACTGTAACGCGTGAACTCACAAGCCTGTGAACTGTAAATAGGCCCTGGAAGCACGTGCTTAAGCCTCTTTTGCTGATTTTTTAAAATATCGCGTGTAGAGCACATGGGACTGTCCGAACTAGGGCTGAGCTGAGTCAAGGCAGTGGGGAAGGGTGGTTTTAGACGTGTAAGGGCCACATGGCACTTGGCAGGGGCCTCTGATACACGTGTGTGTTCGTAGAGGACGTGACATGTCTGTTTTAAGCCTCGCAGCGGACCCTTCGGGGTGCCTTGGTGGTTTGCTTTGTGAGCGATGAATGAGAGCGGGGCGCGATCCGCCCCCGTGCCCCGCCCCGCTAGCTCCTGGTAGATGAGGTCGTTAAAATGGCTGTTCCCTGTTGCTGGTGGAGCGATTGCAAGGAAGCTGCTGCGGCTGCTTGGGAGTCAGTGAAGGACGAGTCAGGGCACGAGTCCCGAGGCTGCCAGGCGTCCCAGTGGCAGAGCAGTTTCTGGCCCCCGTGGTCTTGAGCATGCTGGGCGCCCCGCCCCCACCCGGCTTTACAGAGTGCTGGCTTCGCTAGAAAACACCAGAGCTGCCGCCTTCACCCGCATCCAAAACCCAGCTGGCCCAGGAAGGGGGGACAATGGCGGTTTTAGTTTGTTGTATTTAATATTTTCTGCACTGGAGGGGGGCGGGGCTTAGTTTCCCCTGTTTCTCCCTCCTGCCCTTTTCACAGATCTGCTTCCTTTCCGCTCAGATTCCCACCCACCTGCTCGATTTCACTGTCCTCAGCGGGCCACCGACAAGGAGGGTCCCCTGACGTTGCTCTGAGAGTGCGCAGTGTCGTTTCTTGGGTGCCTGAGGAAGCAGGAGCCCCGAGCAGCCTGTACTTCAGTGGGCAGGTAGGGGGAGAAGGGGCTTAAGGTTCAGGACTTGGTTTTTGCAAAGATGAGGAGCTGGATGGCTATCGACAGCCCCCCACCCCTCGCCCCTCCATGGTGTCCCTTGTGTAGACTTCAGTGAACTCGGGTTTTTAATGACACCACTGTAAACAGTCTTAAATGATGATTAGATGGTGATTCGTGTGTGCACCCTTGGGAATAAACTGGAGGCCAGCCCTGGCAGAGCTTTGGAGCACTGGCCCCCAGTACTTGAGCCTCCTGCCACAGCAGAGGCGGGGAGCGCCTGGCTAACCTCAGGCTGCCCCCACCCCAGCAGAGCTCCCCCCTCCCCGAGCTCTCGCCTCCTGGGCACGCTGAAGGCGGCTCCTCTGGCCTCATCCAGATCTCCCCTAAAAAAGTGTGTTGAACTAATCCAACTTTCTAGAACCCCTAGGAGGGAGCTTAGGGAACACCTCTCTTAGCAGTGTACCCCTCAATTAAGGGTCCAGCCTTAAATGATAGCTAGCGGGGAGGGGAGGGGTAGCTAGTTAAAAGACAATTTGAGCCAAAAGCAGGATTGAGACAGCACAGGAGGCCACTGAGGGATCCTTAGAAGGTGGCTGGGCTTTAGAGCAGGGGAGAGGCTGCCTTTGGTCCCCACCCAGGGATGGCCAAGTGTGAGACTGGACACCAGCAGAGGCAGGACACAGTGTGGGCTGGAGGGGGCTGTCAGAGGTTCTAAAGGGGTCAACTGGAAGGTCAAGGAGGTGTGCTTTCTAACAGAGGATGTAAAACTGGGGCAGGTGTGGGGGTGTCTGATCCATTCCCCTCGCATTTCAGAGCTTCGGGCTTTCTACCTCTACTTTCTGCAGCCGGCGGTCAGCAGCTGAGGCTGTCTGTCCTTCCCCCAAGTAACCGAAGCACTTGCATTTTCAAGTCCCTGAGCCTGACCCCGAAAACGACCACCGCTTGACTGTCAGGCTTCCCCTGAGCTTCTTACCATGTCCGTGCAGTTTCAGTTTTGAGAACATGAAGTGTCATTTTCTCCTTAGTTTCACTCTTGGGGGGGGTCCTTATCCGTTGACATCTATGCCTCTTGCACCAGGCGTATCAGCATGGTGTCAGTGCCGGGTCAGAGGCACAGTGGGGCACTAGTGGGGTGTCTAGGGTAAGTGGAAGGGCCCACAGGACTGGTGACCAACCACACAATAGCTCTCACTGTTCTTTGTCAATAGCTACTTTTTTTAGCAGAGACACCAGAGCCACACACTCCAATGGCTCAGTTAAGTTATGACCTCTCATTAAATTCTTTCTGAATAGCCCAACTGTTGCGTCCAAGTTTCCTGACTTGTCAGTCAGGACGTTAGCCTTTCATCCTACGTGTCATGGCAGAGGCAACAGGAGGGGGATGGGGAGGGAACTCCAACACTGAGCCACTGAAACAGGGACTAACTTTTCTGACGAATCTTCACATGGACTGTGCTACTGTTTTTGTCTCAAAGCTACCAAGTTTGTGCAATAAGTGGAGGGGATGTCACCCCTGTTCAATAAAAGCTGAATGACATTCAAGTTGATTTTCTAGACCACTGAGAAAATCTTTATTTACAATAAATTTCAATAAAATTTGCATAAATATATTCCCAATGTACAGTTTTCTCCTTTGATTTCTTCATGTCATTTTCCAAAGTCAGTCTGTCCGATTCTCGGGGCTCCCCTCGGAGGCCAGCGTGGAGCTGACGTTGGCAGGCAGGGGTGTGCTGGCGGGCAGCCGGGGGGCACCTGGGGGCTCAGGGGGCTCTGAGTGTGCCTTGCTCGGGGGCATGCGGTCATCCGCCCCGTCCCTGCCCTCCAGCTTCCGCTCCATGGTGGCCACCAGGATCTTGAGCCACGTGTTCTCAGTGAGGAGGGTTTCTGAGGCGTCAGCCAGCTCCTGGAGCTTGCGGGCCACCTCGTCAAGCTCCCGGGTCTTATGCTCGTACAGGGCCCGCAGCTGCTCGCTGTGCAGCCGCAGCAAATCATGCTGCCGCTCCAGTGTGTGCTGCTGCCGGAGCAGCCGGTGCTCGTCTCTGCGTGCGCTGGCGAGCCGGGCCTCCACCTGCACCTGCGCCCGCTGCAGGGTGCCAATCTCCGCCCGCAGCTTCCGGATCTCTCTCTCCAGGTGGGCGATGTGCCCCTGCTGCAGGACTGCCTCGCTCTGAAGACACTCTGCAGCGGGAGGGCCAGCCAGGTTCCGAGGCGCGGAGGCCGGGTCTGAGTGATGCAAGATGAACCGCAGCAGGTTGGGAAGGGTGATGGGAAGGTCTTCAGGGTATTTCACACTTAGGTCCTTTCTGGGGAGAAAGGGGGAAGGAGTCAAAGATCAGAGAGCCAGGCCTATGTTCTTAGTTCAAAACCAGGCTGCCAGCGAAGGTCAAGCTGCTGTTTCCTACCAAAAGGAAGTCTGCACGGAAAATGTCATCCGGAAAAAAATGTTCTACGCATGAGGATGTGCTGGTTCTGTAATTAAAGTGGTTTATCTCAAAGGTGTGTCTGCTCCTGAGGACAAAGAGCTCGGACTCTGTGTTCCAGGAAAGATAAGAGCTCCCAGGCCTAAAGCCAGTGGTGTGTCAGGACGAGTGTCCTGGGGCCAGACTGCCACCATATCATTCTTGTGGCCATCAGCAATGCTTGGTGAGATGGGGAAAACCTCCAACACAGCCTGGCTCTTCAGCAACCATTTATTACACATTATCTGAGCAAGAGTTCTCAACTGGAGTGACTATCCCCAACCCTCTGGACAGTGGGCAACACGTAGAGATACATTTTATTGTCACAATGGGGAAGGTGTTACTGGAGCCCCACCCTTGACAGATTGAGGGGCTCTGAAGAATGAAGGTCGCCCAGCCCTAAGAAAAGACAAAAGGTGTTCTATCGAAGGGTAGCCTTTTCCCTATGAAAGAAAGATCACAGGGAAATTAAAAGCAGATATGTCCCATTTTATATGTTTATGGAAAATTTCAGGTAAATGGAATAATTTTTTTAAAACTTTGGGGGTAAGCACATAACCACATCTTCCTTTAAAGCATAGTTTCCTTAACGTATAAGCTTTCTCCACTGGGGCCTCCCAGCCATTCAATCGACAACTGAGAACATCCTGGCCCCTGTGAAGAGCGGGCGAGGATGGGCAAGCAGAGATTGGATCTGCCCCCAAGCTCCGCAACACAACCTCATCTTCCAGGACACAGCAAATGTGAACCATCCCCAGCAAAAAGCTTAGTGTGTGTATCTGGGGACACAGCACAGAAAATGACACTGGTAAGCAAGCTGTTTTTCAGTATCTGGAGCAATCTCCATGAACCTACCTGAAGGCTGTGCTAACTCCTTAAGCATCAAGGACACAGAGCGTCAATAAGTTGCTTCCCAAATGGTAATCGTTTTGCAGGAGTGGTAGTAAAGGTCCCACTGTTTATCTGACTCTCCTGGAAGTTCACCAAGAGCACGCGTATACACCTCTAGCACGTAATAAAAGGCCAAATGCAAATTGGCCAATGGGCTATAATACAGAAGGAGGGTGGGCTGCTCCTCTAAAGAAGCGAGGTCCTTCCCCAGGGGCCATGCTAGAGTAGACCCCCTCCTACTTCTAATGTGCTGGCCCAGGGCCGGGCCAGAGCACCTGCCTTGTGAAAGGTCACACAGAAGACATGGTGGAACAAGAGTGGCTTTGAGATGCCCCTGAGTGGGAAGGTGTCCCTGCAGGAGAAGGAGGAGGCCCAGGCTGCACACTGCGGCAGAGGACAAGCTCTCTCCTACAATTTCACTTTAATAATTATTAAATTCAACGTGCTCATTGAGGGCAATTTGCAGAGGGTGTAAAAAGCACACACGAGGCATTCACCCCTTGTAAGCCTCACTCCTGCAAAACCATCACCATCAACCCCTTGATACCTTCCCTTCTGCACATATTTTAACCCAGTGCATGTGCAAATTTATATTTTACCAAAACGCATATGCACTTTGACATTCTCTTCACGGAAGATAAGCATGTGACTGTGAGGAAGGTCTTACTGCATGCTGTCAGCCTTTTCATGTCCTCTTTTGCAAGCTGTCAGCTCTCTGCCCATCTACCTTCTGAGTAAACTGAATACTCACCTTGGACCAGCTAGTAAGGAACTTATTCACTTCTGATTACCTTTTCTTTTTAGGAAATAAGAAAAAAATTCTTTTCTGGGCTGCCCTGGTGGCTCAGTAGTAAAGAACCTGCCTGCCAATGCAGGGCACACGGGTTCGATCCCTGATCCAGAAAGATGCCACATGCTGTGGAACAGCCGGGCCAGAGCACCACAACTACTGAGCCTGTGCTCTAGAGCCAGGGAGTGCCAACTACCGAGCCCACGTGCCCTAGAGCCCAGGCTCTGCCACAGAAGCAGCCACCGCAACGAGAAGCCCACACACTTCACCCGGAGAGTAGCCCCTGCTTGCCGCAACTAGAGAAAACCCGCATGTCTCAGCGCACAGCCAAAAATAAATAAATAAATATTTTATTAAAAAGAAAGTTTCCATTCCAGGGCAGTAAGACTTTGGTTCTCAAGCTCTCTCTGTTAAACTAGAACTGGACAGTCTTCTCTATTCAGTATCTACTTCCTTGACTTTTCAATTCAGGGAAACAAGAAGGGGCTGCAGCACCCTTCCTGCAGGGCATGAGCGACTCCCTTGGGCGGCCTCAGAGCGAAAAGCGCCCAACCCACACACGAAACCATCTAGCTGCTGGGAACGCCTTCGTGCAAAGGCATGTGCTGGGGGTTAGGACTTCACCGCTTTTTCAAACTAGGCTTGAAATTTGAAAAATGAGGCGTTAAACTTCACCTCTGTCCCACACAAGGTGAAACTGCTTGTGTCATTGTCCATGTTTCCTGGACTGTGTGGCACTTGAGATGCTTCTTAGAAAGAAAAAGGCTCATCACCACACAGCAGTGGAACGGGGTGAGTCACGCTCTGTTTTTAGTGCGTGATCTGACAAGACCCTACTACCACAGGAAGTGTACCAGCAAAAATTCTTTGAGATAGAGAGGAAAAACCAAGGAAATGAATCAATACACATGAAGGAAGCACTCTCCTTAGAGAGACACGCGAAGCACGACAGTGGCTGCAATAAACAGTAAAAGCGAGCGCCGGAGAATAAAACACGTGAGTTAGAGAGCATTACTAAACTCATCCTGCGAGTGCTTTTCCCTGAGAAGATATTGTCAAACCCATGTGACTGGGTCTCTGAGGACCCATCCTTTTAAAAACAAAAAGGAATTTATACAAAGAGAACATTTGATTTGTCAGGCTTTAAAAGGCCGAGTTAATTTCCTTTCTACCAAAACATCCGGACCCATGTTCGCTGACCGCCAGGTCGGCGTCCTTTTGCTAACCTAACGGCCCTTCCCTGTGCCTGGGCTCTCAGGGAGGGTGCCCTGATGGCTGACCTTGGAGCGCCCTTAGATGAATGTGAAGAGACCAAGGTGACAACCCCTGAAGTGACATGCACGGGAAGAAGGCTCTGTGAGCCCTAGAATGGGGGTGCAGCGGGCGGGAGAGCCTCTTTGCTCCCTGCACCAGGGAGCCGAGGAAGCCATCAGCAGGGCTCAGTGAGAAATGAATGACTCACGTGGAAGCAGGCAGGCCGGGCCTGAGTCCCCGAGAGCCCAGCCATGAGCTGCTGTTTGGCCCACTTGAACGTGGGGCTCTTCGCTGTCAATCTCAGCACACACTGTGTGCTCATAAGGCCAAGAAGGGGAATGAGCTCCAGTGGCCACATTCATGCTTGTGTAAAACACACTCCAGGAGGGGCACATTTATTAAAACCATTACACCTGACACCCTGACACCAAAGGCCTTTTCCCCTTGGTCCCTAGTGGTACATTTCAAACAATGCATTTTATTCTAAATAATTTAGTAATATAAAATGATTTACGTTTCACTTTTGTTAATTACCTCAAACCCATTTTATTTTCGGCAAAAGAATCCCATCTGCCCAAATACTGAAAAAAAAAAAAATCACATTACCTGTTACAGGGAAAAAATAAGACAGTAGGAAGACGATCAACCATGAATTCCCAAGGAAGATCATTCTGAGATACATCGATCCTGGCAAAGGGAAAGAACAGAAAACGTAAAAGAGTAGCTCAAGAAACTCCAACCTGGAACCTGAACGCATCTTCTCAAGTAACTTAAGAACCTGGAGTGCCGCGTGCGCCACACGGACTGGCCCCTGGCAGTGAGCCCACCACTGGCAGGCACAGCGCACGCGAGAAACACTGAGGCTTCCAGGACAGGCAACTGCTCACCTGACCCACTGAGGGAAATGTGGTGGGCTTTTGTTTTTCCTTTGATGTGGACAATTTTTAAGTCTTTTATTGAATTTGTTACAATATTGGTTCTGTTTCATGTTTTGGTTTTTTGGCCAGGAGGCATGTAGGAAGGAGCCTAGCTCCCGACCAAGGATCAAACCTGCACCCCCTGCATTGGAAGGCAAAGTCTAAACCACTGGACCACCAGGGAAGTCCTGAAATGTAATGTCTTGAAAGTAAAGACACTTCACTTTAATTCACTAAGTGAATTCTAAAAAAGCATAAAACAGTCTCACTGACACCTGACAGGTAGTCCACCTAACTGACAGAATGTGGGCAAGGACTTTAACCCATGAATCAGTCCTGGAAAAAGGAAATCATTGCACAAAATACATCGAGCCTCTGAAAATGTAAGAAAGCTAATACTCTGTATTTTGTAAGTCTAGACAGAGACCAAAAAAGCTGTATTTTCTTAGCAGATTTTAGATTAATTTTCTAATACAGGAAATGACATCTGGGCTAAATTACCCAACCTGTGCGCTTGCTTTCTGCTGAACTAGGTGGAGGCACCTCTTCAGCCGGCACTGAGCCGGACCTGCAGGAGGGCCTCCCCACTCGCCCCCAGGACTGCTCAGCTGAAGCAAAAGGAACATCCTAGGAGGAAGCGGACCGAGGAAGGCCCGCTAGGCCAGGTGTCAGTATCCACAAACAGTATGTACAAAAGATGGAAATGTTCTGAATCATTAACTCGACAGAAGTTTTCAGATGTATAATTGGGAGCGGGAGAAATCAGGGCCATGCATTTGTCCAGAAGGATGAAATTCACTTTAAAAAAAATGACATAACCAAATCATAATGGTTTTAAATAGCTTCACTAACAAAACAGCACTCCTGCCTCCCCCTGTGAAAGGCTACAGAGAACATCAGTCCTATTTTTTAAGCAAGTGGTTTATAATCAAATGCTTTTTCTCCTAATTTTTTACTTCAAGGAAAAACTAAACTGTAAAATCAAAAAATATATTTGTAAACATCCCCTCCAAATCCCATTGGGCTAATCAGGACCTCCTTTCTGCCATTCTCATTCAAGTTCTGGTGTCTACGTCGACATACTGTGAAGAGCAGCAGTCATATTTCACATTCTATTCTTTTCAAAATTAACTGTATGAAGAGCATTGTTCTAATGAAGGGGTAAAAATCCCATCAAATGCTCAACCATAATTTATGTAACCATTTTTCTCCTGTCAGATATAAATAACACTCGAATGACGAGCACATACTTCTCTGGGAGTCCCATTTCCTTAATTCCCCAAAGTGAAATTAACTGGGTCAAAAGTATATAACCATTTTTGTGACTTCTTACAAATGGTGCTAAAATGTTTTCCAAAAAGCTTATGCCAATTTACTTTCTCTATTAGCTACATCTGACTGATTTTATCAACACAAGATCCTACCAAAGGGAATCCCCTGGCTGTCCAGTGGTTAGGGCTCTGTGCTTTTACTGCCCTGGGGACTGGGTTTGATCCTTGGTCAGGACCTTGAAGCCACATGATGTGGCCAAAACAAAAACAAACAAACAAAGATTCTACCACTCAAGAGCATTCATTAATAAACATAAATGACATTTTGTTAGTGTTTTAATTTACATTTATTAGATTATCATTGCCCTACTTGTTTATTCACTCTCTCCTCTTAGGTGGAAAGTCTGTTTTGTGACCTTTCTTTCACACTGCAGTCCTTCTCAGCTGTTTCTCCCTCCATCCCCCACTTCCTCTGTGGTAAAATATACATAACACAAAATGTACCATCTTAACCGTTTCTAAGTGCACAGTGCTTTCATAATGCTGTGTAACCATTACCACCATCTGTCTAGAGCTCTTTCATCCTGCAAAACAGGAACTGGCCCCACTCGACAACCACTCCCGTCCTCCCCGCACCGCCGGGTAACCACCATTCTGCTTTCTACCGCTGTGACTCTGCCTACTCCAGGGGCCTCGCGCAAGGGAGACCGCACCGTGCTTGTCCTTCTGTGTCTCATTTCACGTAGCATGCATGTCCTAAAATTTTTGAGGCTGAATAATATTCCACTATACGTACAAACGACATTTTGCTCTCAGCAGTTTTCTTAAACCACTTTAATTTCTCAGGGTCTGGAGTATGAAGGCCTGATTTTGAATCCTGATCCCTTGTTTACAGGTTGCTTGACTCTGGGCAAGCAGCCTGGTATTTCTGTGTCTCGGATTCGTCCTCAGTAGAAAGAGAGTGGTGCTCACACCTGTTCCACTGACGGTCCTAAGGACTAAGTCAGATACCGTTTATATAGTCTCGAAACACAGTGCCTCCTCCAGTGGGGCTCTGAGTCATCATTCGCAGCCACACAAAAGGAAAGGTGCGCGTGCTGGAAGACACAGCTATTGTCCTGCAAGTTGGTTTTCTGTATTTTCATCGCACACTTTCCTAGTGAAATCTGAAATCATCTTTCTTTCACTATTTGGCAAGTTTCCACCTCTCAAAGCAACCAACAAATCCAATATTCTATTTTCTGTCATTTTCTCTGATTTGATCTTTTATATTTAATTCTACCTATCTAAAGGGGTTTTCTTGGGGAGGAGGGAGAGAGAAGATATAGCTTAAATTTAAATAATTTTCCCTCTAAACTGCCTACTATCTCATCCAAAAACTCTTTGAGCATTGTTTTTACAAAACAGTGATTTAAAATTCATTTGTTTACTGAAGATCCCACATACAGTGCCATGGAATCACACTAGAACACCACGTGGGTATTAGCCCATCTTTCCTCTTCCTTTTAGGAATGAGGAGGGAAACAAGGCCTGCTGGAGAGATTCACTCCAGGTCCCAGGGCTGGTTGACAGTATGTCAGAGACTGGCCCCCTTTTGCTGGGCCAAGGTCCCAGTGATGTATATTCCAGAAAGCTGGCCACTTGGGGGACTGTCTAAGCAAACAGGTCAGCACTGCTCCCACAGAAACACCCTCATGCTCCGATGAACTAGATGAGGCCTGAACACACTCAGCATCACGCAAGGAACACTCAGTATTTACCAGGAAGACTCTGGCGCCAAAGAGGTTTTTGCTCATAGCTTCCAGCTGACAATCAACTCAGTCTTACCCAAGTCCAGAGAAAACTGGCAGGCCCTTGCTAGCCACGTGGCTAAGCTGGAAGCAAGAACAATGACAGGCACCCAGCCCAGAGTGCGGCAGCATGGGTTTCCTCACCTCGCCACAGTGAATGTGTCTGAGGGCAGGAGCCGAGCTAGCTGGATGAAGATGTGATTGAGGGCTGGACAGAAGCCGCACCACTGTGCGTAGTAAAGTAGCAACACGTCCTGTGGGAAGAAGAAGTTGGCTGTTACTAGGCTTCTGGGGTCCTCACTGTACTTAAGAGCCTGGCAAGCATTCCATAAATGCTGCTCATGCACAAAGTACAGTGAAAACTTGATCTCTGGGTACTTTTTTTTTTTTAATTTGGCTGCACTGGGTCTCTTAGTTGTGACATATGGGATCCAGTTTCCCTGACAAGGGATGGAACCCAGGCCCGCTGCACTGGGAGCTCAGAGTCTTAAGCTCCTGGAGTACCAGGGAACTCCCTGATCTTTTGGTGTTTTCAATTATGTATTTTTAAGGATGCTTTGCAATCACAAAAGCACCATGTAATTCATGCACATTCTGCAGTAAGGCTGTCATGTGGCTAGTCTTCTGTACGGCAGCACCCACTGCTCCACCCATGATTGCAGCTTTGGAAATTATTTTAATAGGGACAGATGGCTTGATTTCTGCCTCGCTCGATTCCATACCTGTTTCTGAAGGACTACTTCCCAGAAGGTATCAGTTGTCACTTCAGTGATTAAACGCTGAGAAGTGAACTGGGTAGAGTCACTTCCAATAAGATGCCTTTTCAGGGGACTGTAGAGAACGCTGAAGTTTTGAATGAAAGACTCTAAAAATGAAGAGAAAATGAGATCAGCTCTTCTCTTGGTACAAGGAGAGTAGCTGGTCCACTTTAAACTCTACACTTAAAAAAGTGGGCTGGCTTCACAGGCCCACTGAACAAAATCCGCACAGGATGGGGCAGGGGGTTGCATTGGCTGTAGTAACTCAGCAGATAGCACTTTAGCTAAAAGAGTACCACTCAAGAGTTCCACGGTCTACTGTGCACAGGCTAGGAATTCGACGCTCTTTTTTTCTAACACTGGTCCACAAGACACCAGAGACTGGGTAAGTCATCAACGAGTCACCATCGAGATTTCAACCTACAATACCAAGGCCTTTAAGCCTCACTACCGATGCAGTAACCGCACAAGCTACTGGGATGTGGGAGGTGTTCAAACACTCATTCATCTGAGAGAGAGGAGCTACGGTTTGTGTTTCCTTTACTAAAGCTCCTCAAGTTTCCTCTTTAATTGAAAGGTTAAGTGAAATAAACAACTCTGTTTAGTGGCAAAACAGCATAAATAAGACCCATAAATAATCCAAAACCCTAACTTGAACCAACAGTTTTACCCTTCCCACCAATGACTATGTTTTCAGATTCCTTTGTTTCATCTGAAGCAGCACTAATCTGAGTTTCTTTTTTTTTTTTTTCTTCTCTCTCCATTCTGAGGTCCTAGTAAACAATGACAGGCTCCGTGGAGGAAGGAAGAAGGGAAGAAGGTTGAGTGAATACTAAAGAGAATCAGTCATCAACATCTGAATGACACTTAGTTGGTTTTTTGAAACATAAGACCCAGAACTGTTCACTAATTTGAATGAGGGCTGAATTCTGAAACTGCCCCACAGACTTGAGAGTCACCTTTCCAAAACACAGTGGATGTTTTTGTATGAGGACTTTGACAAATTTTGTCATCAACCACAGGACAGAGAACAATAGAACTAGATGTTTCAGAGTAGATACAGAAGATGACAAGAAATCAGAAGACAGCATCTTTCAGATCACCCTTAAATTCAGGGTGGGCCCATCACGAGCTCACTGAATGCTTGAGTATCAGCACAGGAGGCAGGAAGATCCAATCAACGCTTTAAAAATACAGGCTTGTTTCATTTTAAGAAAACTCAGTACACCAAAATGTAACTTCAGGCAACATGAATGAGGAGCAAGGTGTGATATCAAAAGTGGACGCACTTCACTAAGTGACTGTTCACGGGGTTCCTCGACACACGCGGGAAGCTTCACATTTTAGTATATAACTTGATGTAGGAAAAATAAATCACCATTTACATAAGCCTTTTCAAACGTGTCTAATTAGGAAACAAACTTCACCTGGACTTAAAAGACAGCACCTAAAGTGACTAATATTTAAGGGTTTTGAGTTTCTCACTTTCATGCTCTCCAAAGCTTGAAAATGAAAGGTGGCCCTCGCCACCACATTCCTCCGGTCTCCACTTGGCAAACACTGGCTTTCCCCGATGGTTCCAACGAGGCTGAACTAACACAGCTTTTGAATTCACACTTCCTTGTGTGCACATCAAGGATGTCAGCGAAGCCCTGGGAACAGGACGCGTGGGCTGGGTCACTGCTGCTGCCAGGCTCTAAGGCCAAGCTCACGGTGCTTTCCCAGAACGGTGATTTACCCCCTTCCCACTCCCGCCCCCAAAGTGGGTCTTGCTGGTTTGCAGTGTGACACTTGTTTATTGCACTTGACGCTTGTTACCATCTAGGCACCCAAGGTCATAGCAGTATTCCTCAACTTGCTAAAAAGGAGCAGCAGAACAAATTAGGTCTGGTAGCCCTGATATGTAGTTAAACCAGCAAGACAAAAAGGGGGCCAGGCGGTTCTATCATTCCACTGCTTTCTGTGAAGCGCCTGCCAGGGCTGTTCATCAGCTGGGGGAGTTACCACCAGATCCAGTCGCCACCACCCTGTCTGTCACTGTGGCCAGGTTCCCACCTTGGAAATGCAGCAGGCACTGCCAATCTGGGACGCTGGACTCTTAGCCCCAAGGGCTAAGTGACCAACTTATCCAGAATTTGGAGTTAGGGAGTTTCTGTTTCATTTAACAGACAAAATAAGCTTCTTTTAAAATTACAACTGCAGTGTGAAGATTTAAAATGAGCTAGTAAGAGCCAACCGTCATGAGATCCCTAAATAACAGTCGCCTATGGAAAGTTAAGCAAAGCGTTAGGCTTGGGGAAGATAATGGCCCACGGTACCTAGGGTGAACTTCATAAGAGCCTGTTTGGGATCCAAGATATAGTGAGACTCTTCCTTCACATCAACGATTGCAGCAAACTCCTTCACCCGTGCGGCGCTCGGAGCACCCAGCCTCTCCGCATACAACCAGAACAGGTTGGAGTCCAGAAGGTAGATGTTTAGGGTCTTGTTGGTTCTGCAGCTCAGGCCTGTGAAGCTCGAGCCGTTCGTCTCCAGTTCAGGAAAGAGATACCTGTTCTCCTCAATGTGAGGAACAGAGCCCGGGCTCTCAACCTCGCACTTCTTCTCTAGGGAAGGAAATGCAATGGGCCGGGTTTCAAAGACGCCTTGTCCAGAGTCAATGAAGCCCGCTACGGCCCTGCTTATGGTCCGGCAGCATGCAGTGTAGTAGCTGAAGGGGCTGTAGGAGCTTAGGAAATTGCTGCATTCTATGCTGCCTGATGCCACATGATAAAAGGCCTGCTCCTTGAGGTAGAAAGAATCCAGAGCTGCTGCCATCTCGAAGAAGCTACACTGGGGCACGCTGACCGAGCTCGGCCTGAGGCCACCAGCTGTCTGGTTGACACACAGTTCACACACGTTGTGGGTTCTGGAGATGGAGTGCCACCGTGGCAGCACCACCGTGTTGCAGCAGGGTGACGCCGTTATCAGCGGCGGATCTGAGAGCTGGGCTGGGGGCTCAGGTGCCAGGGACTTGAACGCCGGGGCGTCCACTCGCCGCAGGTGCTGGAGGAGCCGCTCCACCACCTGGTCCCCGTGACAGTTGTTGTACTCCAAGGCCACTTCGGTGATCTGAAACACAGGGTGGAGCTCGTGAGAGGTGTGGGGTGGGGTAGGGAACCAAGGGACTGACCCCAGGGCTCATAGGCCTAGAGAGCATCCTGTCTGATTCAGAAGGAAGAGCCCTGGCTGGAAACAGCAATAAACAGGAAGCTGTCACACCTAGAGCTATTAATAGAAGGGTCTGGGTCACATTTCAGATCATGTCGCTCTGTTAACAAATACTGAACCACCTGTTCAGAGATAGAAGGGGTCTTAGAGGGAGATGTCTTAGCCTATCACGTGATGGGGTGAAGCAGCTCACCCCACAAGACACATCTGGGTCATCGAAGAACCAGGAACAGAATCTAAGTCTGAACACCCAGCTGAGTCACTTTCCTTTACATTCTTAAACTCCTCCAGAGGAGGTCTTCATTCTCCCTCTTAAATATAATAGTCTAGCCTAAAAAAACTTGCCAAGCACCTAACGAGTAGATCAACTATTTCCCGGCATCTATGTTTCCAAATAAATTAATGCACCAGAGGAGCCCACGAATTCAACCTGTTCCAAACCGTACTCCTCCATTTTGCCTTCCTGCTCCTGCACCACCCTCTCTGGAAAATGGCACCATCAAACCAGAAACATCAGCCAGCCCTTAGTTTCTCCTTCGCGTCACCCACGCCTCCAGTCCAGCCAGCGCTGACTTGGGCAGCATCCTTTTGTGTCCCCACGGCCACTGCCTCGACTCGGCCTCACTCCTCACAGACCGCCATTCTCTCCCCCCGCCCACTGAGCCTCCACACTGCCACCCCTTATTTTTAAAAATACCACCCAAAGCAGGAGGCTCCTCTGCCAAACGACATTCAATGGCTCCCCTTATCTAGAGGGTAAAACCAAACAGTCTGACCCGACTCTGCCTTTCTGGTTGGTCAGAGCCTCCTCCACCTGACAAACCTCAACACTCTCCCCAAGACCCTACACCAGTATAGGTGACCCCACCCCAACCTGGGGAGAGGCAGGGTCCGCATTTTTACGGTCCCAGAAGTCCTTCCCAGAGAGCCTCCCAATTGTCTGTCGAGACACCCCTCTTCCCCACAGGCTCAGGAATCCTCACAGGCAGGACTGGGCTTGATTTATCCTGCTGTCCCCTCGACCCTCGCCCAGAGCCAGGCTCGTAACAAAGGCTCGATAAATACCTGGTAAACGGAAGGCATCTCAGGGGAATGTACACACTCCCGCTTCCTGGTGAAATGATCCACTTTACCCTGAGATCAGTGTTAGCCATTTAGATTCAAGTTGCATTCCAGGACTCTTCCATTTCCAGACTCAGGAGCTTTCACCACCCAACACCACCCCAGTTTAATGCAAAAGACAAGCAAGTCATTCTAATCCAGAGCCACTCATACTCCCTAAAACAGAACTGTGCTAACTTAAGTCAAATCCTGCCATGGTCAGTTAGTTAAGGGGTGTTAAGTCACTCAGGATTTTGTTTCATTAAAGAAGGTGCGTGTGTGTGTAAAAACCATTTAGTAAGTACCTTTCCAATTTAAAAGAAAACCCATATTTTATAACACGATACTTATGCTGCTGCTACTGCTGCTAAGTCGCTTCAGTTGTGTCTGACTCTGTGTGACCCCATAGACGGCAGCCCACCAGGCTGCCCCGTCCCTGGGATTCTCCAGGCAAGAACACTGGAGTGGGTTGCTATTTCCTTCTCCAATGCATGAAAGTGAAAAGGGAAAGTGAAGTCGCTCAGTTGTGCCAGACTTTTAGCGACCCCATGGACTGCAGCCCACCAGGCTCCTCCATCCATGGGATTTGCCAGGCAAGAGTACTGGAGTGGGGTGCCATTGCCTCCTCCGTATGATACTTATTCCGTATGATACTTATGGACAGAGTTAATTTAAGACACATGTTTGTACAAAAAAACAAATTGTTCGAATAGTTCTTGGGCATAAAAAAGGTTACTTTAGATGATAAAACCAGTGTTTTGGTCCCCTCTCCCACACACACATGTACACACAAGAACATCTCAGCCCTTCTTAAAGGGTAAGGCTCCGACTGCACATTATACTGAAAAGTTCAAGCCTATGTGAGTAATAAAGAGCCCGGCTGCCCTCTTGCCCCATCTGGGTACTACTTTATATTCAAAGACAGAACAGATCACCATCCCCAGGCCCCCACCAAACCCACAAGAATTCAACTACAGTCAGCCCTTCATATCCTGTATCTGCAATTCAAACATGGATCAAAAATACTTGGGGGAAAAAATTCCAGAAAACAAAGTTTGCGTTTGCTGCACACAGGCAACTATTTACACAGCATTTATATGGTATTGAGACGTACAAGATGGGGGTTTGATCCCTGGGTCAGAGAGATCCCCTGGAGGAGGGCATGGCAACCCACCCCAGTATTCTTACCTGAGAAATCCCCAGGACAGAGGAGCCTGGCAGGCTATGGTTCAAGCGGTTGCAGAGAGTCAGACACGACTGAGCAACTAACACTGTCACTTATACAGTATTAGGTATAGGTATTATAAGTAATCTTAGAGATGATTTAAAATATACAGGGCGACGTGCATAGGTTATATGTAAATGCTATGCCATTTCACAAAACTGAACTTGAGCATGTTTAGAGTTTGGTATATGCGGGGGTCCTGCAACCAAACCCCCATGGATACCAGGGGATGGCTGGTTGAAAACCCCACATCTACTAGAAACAACTTTAAGAACTCTTAATACTGGAGTGTCTTAGTAAAGTAAGAGTGTCTTAGTTCACAAAATAACTGTGTAGTGAAGATTTTCCAAAGAAATGAAATCTTATTACTTCAAGTCCTCCCTAGTCAGAGAATCGGCAGAGCCATTTCACTTCCTCTTCCTCCTCTGAGCCACGGGAGCAGCGTCCACTCAGAAGGGGCCCCACGGGGATGAACCATGTCAACAAAGAGGCTCCAGAGAGCCTCTGGAGGGGCCTGGCCTGGCGAGGGTCCCGCCTCCCGGTTCCCTCAGGAAGGCTCCTGAGAGGGCCTGGGAGAAGCAGCATCTGGTGAGTCTGGCCAGTGGCTCACAGACTCTCTGAAATTGGTTTTGGCCAATTAAGGGATCCTGGAGGGAAGGAAAAAATTAAACCCCCAGTAAACCCAACTGAGCAATCCTAGGCGCTCTCTGCGGATTGTTACTGCTCAAAGTGCCCCCAAACAATCCATACATAAAATAAACTCACACCCAGAGACAGTCAACGCATGCAGAAGAGGCAGGCGGGAGGGGCTGACTTCTGATGACAATCGGCTCCGAAAACCACTCTATGAGCCACAGAAGGGTTAGGAAAACACAGGATCCCAAGGTCACCTCACCACTGCTGGACTGAGCGCGGTCAGGGCGACCAGCCTGGCCAAATGCCTGTGATGACAACACCCCCAAGGCCACACTAAACCCCGCCTGTGCTGTCCACCCCCTCCACACCTCTCCCGAACATCAGTCGCCGCAGGAAGAGGGAACCTAGCCTGTCTCCAAAGAGGCCTGGTTTGACCACCGTCTGCTCTGCCTCACCCAGACTTGAGACACTGTCAGTAACGTGGCCGGAGAGGCCACGGTGGGTCCCAACCACGAAGGCACAGGCTCTTCTGCCCACTTACAGGAAGAAGTGACAACACGAAACGCAGCAGCCACTCAGCGAGTAAGGGAAACCACTCCGATCGTGGAAAGAGAGCAGCCTCTAAGTCAATGAGGGTCGCCTGATGCTTCTGAGACACCTCTTCCCACTGTGGCTCTTACCTCATCTATCAAAGGGTGACTCTCAGCTAAGGGATTAAAAGGTATGAATACAAAAAGTGCTGGTCCTTTCTTCAGCTCGTTGTTCAGCAGAAGACTCTTGCCGCCGTGTGGCCACAGCCATCGGATGAGCGTCTCTCGGTTGTCTAAGGCCCACTTATAGATGTTCTCGGCGGTGTAGTTGATGACCTCCCTGGGAAAGACCTGGGAAGGACAAACGCGCAGACGTAAGAGGCGAGGCGGGATCGCAGCACCACCCCTGCCCAGCCTCAGCCCTCTCTTCACAGGCGAGGAAAACGAGGCTCGGAGTGGCCTGGGCGGCTGCACTCTGGCTCTGCCTCTCCAGACAGGGTACTTCCTCGCAAGTGGCTTGGAAAGCAGAAGCTGCTGTGAGAGGTGACTTTCAGATCATGTGATTCACCTTTTCCCTTGAGGCAGAAAAGATGAATTTGTTTATCTATCAACAAATGTTTCCCTGCCTGCTGCTGGCAACTGTGACCTCTACCTTCCTGCGTAAAGCGATTGCTAAGGAAACAGAAATGATGGAGTCGGGGGTCATTTTACCCTTGGGAAAATCATGTTTCCCTTGTCCCTGGGGACTCTCTGTTAAGACAGAAGTTTGTATCTGCCTTGCTCACCTGTCTCCCCCACCCCCGTCCCCCGCCACAGGGACTAGAACACCTGGCACAGAGCAGGAACTCAACAAATATTTGCATGAAACCCTGAGTGACCTAGAACTTCTATACAAGGCCACAGACCATACTTTATGTATACAGAATTAAGGAGAGATATGCCCAGATTTTTTTTGCTTTGTTTTTCTCTAACAAAGTATGTCAACGTAAAATTATTTTTGAAATTCCAATGATATAAATTACAGAGTTTCAAACAAAACTCCCCCCAAAATGCTTGGA